>NC_057862.1:469458793-469766605 GCF_019393635.1 Dromiciops gliroides | reverse complement strand
TAATATTAATGCTTTCCTTTTATTTTACACCTTACAATTACAAAACACTTTCATATTCATTATCTCTTTTGAGCTTCCCAACAACCCTACCCCTCCCTACCCCAAGATGGCACGTAGTTTGAGGAACCAGAGATTCAGAGACATTGAGACATTGGTAAAGGTCACACAGCTAATATGCAGTTACTTTACCTGAGACCTAAACTCACAGATTTATAGCTAAAAGAGACTTTAGAAAAGATCAACTCTTACAATCATCTCATTTCATAGATGAAGGAAGCTGGATTCTAATCTCAGATCTGCCACTTACTATCTGTGGAATTTTAGTTGTTACTTTGTCTCTCTGGGTCTCAGTTTCCTCATCTGTAAAATTAGAGTCCTGGACCAGACAATCTCTAAAGTCTTTTCTAGCTCTAAATCTATGAGCTTGTGACAATAACTAGGAGGGGCACTTTAGTCACAAGAAGAGAGACCTATACCTGCTTGAAGACTAAAAGGAAGGTTCTACAGGAGAGAAAGAGATAGAGGAATCAAGAAAGGGATCAGATTTTCTCAGCCAGCTGGGAAGGGATGGGGTACAGGATATAGGCCTAGGGGAGCTGACGAAAGAGACAAGCTTCAAAGAACTTTCTTATCTTGAGACTAGATGAATGTGAAGAAGATTGGATATTTCTTCACTGCTGAACTCTGAGAAAGATTATTCTAGACTCATTTCTCCCAGTTCCTCATCACCTACTACTGTCTTCCTCATTCTGCAATCTGGTTTCTGTCCTAGTCATTCTACAAGAGTCTCTTCATTCTGAGGTCAGTGACCCAACAGCTATTCCCACGGTCCTTTCATAGTCATCCTCTTTGATCTCCCAGCAGCATTTGATCCTCTTAAGCACATCCTCTTCCTTATAATATCTTTTGGGATACTACTTTGTCCTTATTCTTCTCCTGTCTGCCTCTTTTTTTCTCAGTCTCTTTCCCTGTCTCATCAATAATAGACTTTACAGGTGAAATAGAGATCACTAGTCCAACCTCTCAATTTATAGATTAGATGATATAAACCCAGAAGAGTGAATAGATTGGCCAAGGTCCCACAGCTAATGAGTGCCAGAGCAGGAATTTGAACTGATGTGTGTGCCCCCCACCCTTTTCTTAATCTGATGTTCCTTCCATGATTCTACTTTGCTGCTCATCTTCTACTTCCTGCTCATCAAGCTGGAATAGTCCCCAGGGCTCCACCCTCGGTGCTTTTCTTTCTACACTCTGTCCCTTGTCAATCTCACACAGTCATGGTTTTATTTATCACCTCTATGCATATGACTTCGAAGTCTATATATATCCAGCTCTGACCTCTCTCCTGAGCTCCAGTTTCACATTTCTTACTGGCAGAGGAATGTTTCTGCCTGAATGTCCTATTTGTACCTCAAACCCAGCAGGTCAAAAATATAACTCATCATCTTCTCCCTTAAATCTTCCCTTTCTCTTAATCTCTTTATTTCTGTTAATGATAACACCATCTTTTTAGTCACCCAGAGTCAAAACCTCAGTTATCTTTGACTCTTCACTTTCCCTCATCTACCACATTCTGTTGTTTCTATTTCCACAATTTCTTTTTCATCTGTCCCATACTCTTCATTACTATTGCCACCACCCTAGTTCAGGCCTACATCACCTCTAACCTGGAGAGTTGGTTCCTCTCTCCAATAAATCCAGTATACAGCTGTCAAGATAATCTGATTGTGCCACAGGTCTGATCATGCCACTCCCACTCAAAAACCTTCTGTGGCTCCCTATTACCTGTGGGATAGAGGAATCGCCTCCTTTCCTTAATGGATGCTTCTAATACAGTTTCATTTTGCCTATAGTCTAATACACATAAAGCACTGCTCATTGGAAAGCACCAGAGAGAATGAGGGTTCTTGGTACCTGGTATCTAGTTCCTGGACACAGATCTTTTCTAACCCAGGCATCATGGAAGAAGCTATCAGATGAGACCTGGTCTAGAAGGATATATGAGTAGCAGAAGACAAGACCATAAGGCAAGCAGCACAGGCTAGCCTGCAAACGTATCCCAGAATCTACGATGGGTAATTGATAATATTCTATTCCCATTGTTTTAGGAGACCAAGGGACTAATATTTATAGGAAATGCATCTTCACCTTCCCTGTATAGATCATCAGAGACTGAGGTGTTCTGGTCTAAATATAGTGGTCTTGCTATCAGTGATGATCGAAACAAATCATTATAGAAAGACTGAAAAATTTCCCATTTTCTACCTATGTATAGTCCTCATCAATAAATGTTAGGTACTATTAATTTGGGATGATGTGAGTTAGTGAGTCTCAAAAATAGGATCTAGGTAAGCAGAGTAGAAGAAGAAAAGCATAAAACAGAATGATGAAATTCAGAGGCAGTAGTGAAGATGTTATACAAATTTATTTCCTTTTTAAAAAAAGATCTGTTGTTTCTTTTTTTTGTTTTTATATCATAGTCTTTTCATTCAACTACACTAAATCCTCTAGACACCTGCTACCCTTAATCTTGGATGATAGTAAATTTTTTTCCTCCGGCCAAAATGCAGCACTAAAATTAAATGGGTTTCCTGCTGACAGATATACATATTAAAAAGTTAAAATGTGAGTCAGATGGGTAGAGAACAATGATCTTGCCTCCTGTGTTTACTTTTTGTTTTTATTCTCCATTTCCTTGAAAAGCTAGAGAGGGGAATTGGGAACTTCTAACCTTAAATTGGTTAGGTATATGGAACAAACAACTCTGATCTCAGCCTGGAAACATTCTTACAGACTTCTGTTAGCCAGATATGGTCTGGCTATGACTAAAGAGCTGTCAATTTTCCCTTATCAGGGAGAGGCTTCTAGTCACTATACCCCAGCAACTTAGATGCTTGGGAAGAGACTCTAAAGAAATAAAATACAAAGGTTGGTAGCAGGAAGAATTGCCCACCAGAGACTATAAGACAAGTGCATTTATTACCCAGTAGGTGAACAGCAGAAACATGACAAGATGCACAGATGCAGTCCTGACAGAGAACAACATCCATTAAAAATCTGGCCCAAGTAGAACAACTTGACATCACCAGAAGCCATAAAACATAAAAGATATTAGTTGCTCCTCTCCAGTGTTCAGTGGCTACATATATTACCTTTACCTATGGCCTTCCACATGAGTGCCCTGGACACACTTATTCCCTATGTGTTTGCTCCTCCAAACATGTTATCTGGCTATACATGGTCTCTGTGTATGTACCTTCTAGTCACATACCCTGGCTATACATTTTCCCTATGATTTATTCCTCATATGCAAATCCAAGCTTTCCCAATGATGGTGTATACATTCATGAGACATAATGATCTAGATTTATGGAGAGAAATATTCTATTGCTCCTTTACTAGCTACACTATTTCATTAATTCCTTTTCTCTGAAAAAAAATTTGTCTTCTGACTAACTAGAAAAAAAAGTAGATGCATCAGTGGGGGCTTATGAACTATGATACTGAATGTATATGGAGCCATATCTCATATGGAGCTTAAACCTAGAACAGCTATTCCTGGGCTTCCATGTGTAAGAGAGGAATGGCCCAATGACCAACCACATAACAAAGAAGAAGATTCAAGCAAAGCCAACAAACACAGCCTCCATGTCAGACATTATATACTACATTCTACACCCATGGTCCCTCCTATAATGAGAGGTAGAGGTATGTTTCATCATCAGTTCTCTGGGGCTGAGATTGGTCATGGCAACCAATCAGAGTTCAAATGCCTTTTGGGTGTTGTTTTTGTTTACGAGACTTACTTCTCCTTTGGCTCTATTCCCTCCACTCTGTTTCAGTTCCTATGGTCTTCTTCTGAAGTTTCTCTGAATTCTTCATATTCATTTGTTATGATGTCCTTTCTCTTTTCTCCATATGGATGAAAACATTTTTCATTGTACTTAATATTGCTGCTAAAATTCTTCTTCCTGTATAATTTAAGCTCTCATTCTCTACTTACTGATGAGAGAACCAAGCTTTTTTTCCACTCTGTATGTTCTCTCTACCTGTTCTTTTTTTCTTCTTTATTAAATATGAAGAAGTCTTCCACTAAACTCCTCCTCCAGCACCTCCTTGTGATATGGAGGTGACCCTTTATTCTTAAAGTCTATGTCAGTAGAGTGCATGTTCTAAGAGGTCCTGTCAAACTGGAATAACTTCAAGAACAGGGCTGATGATAAACAATGCCTGTCACCCAAGAATCAGCCTAGTTACATTTGGAAAGACCAATTGACAGGCTCAGTGTAAAGGGATGAATGTTTTGACCACAGCAATTCTTGAAGACTGTCTCCTAGGGCAGAGAGGGGTCATGTTCTGCTTTGGCATATAGAGCACCCTCATGAAATACCTAATTGTTAGGATAGAGCATCAGGCTTGGGGTCAGGAAGACCCGAGTTCAAATCCAGTTTCAGGTATGTACCAACTGTGTGACCCTGGACAAGCTACTTAACCCACAGTTTCTTCATTTGTAAAATGAGCTGGAGAAGAAAATGGCAAACGACTCCAATATCTTTGCCACAAATGAAGTCTTGAAGAATTGGATTTGACTGAAATGACTGAACGACAATTACTACTACTACTACTACTACTACTACTACTACTACTACTACTACTACTACTACTACTGCTACTACTACTACTGCCACTACTACTACCATTACTACTACTACCCTCTGCACTGGTATATTTTTATTCACTTCATCTTTCCGTCTTTCTTTAGTTATGTAGAGCAGGAGCACTTAGTTTAGGTTGCTTGGCTCCAGAGATAAAATGGCAGATTGGGCAAAACACACATGTCTCCTAGGGAATTCAGGGATCATCCCTCAAGGATTCTCCATCTCAAAAGTCAAGCCAAGGTGGATGGAGCTCTCAATTCTCCACAATTGTCCCTGCTGTCTCACTGCATACCTCAAGTCTTGTGGAGATGGCATTCACTTCCGGGCTAGTCACCAGGACAACTTGAAATCTGGAGTCTGAAGAGTTAGTTGAATGGTTCACTAAAGGTTCTGTGGTCAGGGGCAGACATCACCTACTGTTGATGCTAGCCTAGTAATCCCACAGTTAATCAGAGCATCTACCTGGCAAGCCTCACAGATAGTGCTGCATCTTGATCTGGCTTGGTTCCCATAAACACATTCTCCCCTCTCTCCCTCTCTCCTCTTTCTCTCTCCCCTCTCTCTCTCTCTCTCTCTCTCTCTCTCTCTCTCTCTCTCTCTCTCTCTCTCTCTCTCTGCAAAGGAACATAGAATGACTATAGATTATCATCTTTATGTGACAAGTAATTCAATTTCTGGCCCTTCATTTCCTCTTTTCTTGTACTTAAAAGATCCAGGAAATTGCAAGGGAGAAAACCCAAGCCATTTCAAAATCTGGGTTACAGTTAAGTTGTTTTCTAATACACTTTTTCCATTCTTTTTGAGGATTTTAAACAGTAAAGCCTTTGTTGACTTTAGCAACCATTTTTCTCTCCTCTTTTCAATACTATCAAGGGGTGTAAGATGTTTGAGTTGTGGCATTGCCATGGCTCACACTGGATGTGTGAAGGTGGGCAAATCATTTCAAATCTTTCAACACCACAGACACCTCTATTCTAGGACAATAAGGCATAGAACAGCTGCCAATATGCATTGGTAGAGGAAATTTTCCCCTTGGGAGTTCCCTTTAACCAATAAAATCATAGTTCTAGGGGGAAAAAGAATATTCCTACTATCACTTGAGAGCTGAAATAGGTTCTAAAGGGGCTTGTTAAGGTGACACTAGATGATACCCATTCCTCCACTTGTTGCCAACAAGAGATTTAAAGTTTATGCTGGTGGCATAGCCAGAAAAAGAGTACAATAGCTTGGAAAACTAGGAAACCCCATGTTTATATATGTGCATGTATGTATATAGATAGTTGTATATGTAAATGTGTATGTGTGTGTGTATATATATATACATATATGTATATGCAACTCTCTAAGACTATAAGTTTCAGAGAGGGTGCTGACATGGATTGGTAAAGGGAGTTCCTTATACTAGCAAAATCCCAGGTCCAGGTCTTATCTCCATTCTCATCTCTATATATGCATACCTGTCTATGTGCACACATACACATATACTTCTTTTAAGAGAAATGTGCAGGGCAGCTAGGTGGCGCAGTGGATAGAGCACCAGCCCTGGATTCAGGAGGACCTGAGTTCAAATCCGACCTCAGACACTTGACACTTACTAGCTGTGTGACCCTGGGCAAGTCACTTAAACCTAATTGCCTCACCAAAAAAAGAGAGAGAGAGAGAGAGAGAGAGAGAGAGAGAGAGAGAGAGAGAGAAATGTGCATCTATCATCTATGAAAATACCACTCCTATACTCAAATATTCTAATAATCTATGATCTCATAAATTCAGTTCCTTCCAATGACACAGTTTGTAATCCATCCATGTCTGCCCATTCTGTGTAATGACTCTAATCTGTGTCCTCCCCAAAGTTCACTCAATATGTGGGAGGCCTCCCCTGATTTCTCTTTCATCATAGAGAAGCAACAGAGCCCTGTGGGGGCAGCTATATGGTACAGCACATAGGGTACAGTGCCTGGGGTCAAGAAGATTCATCTTCCTTAGTTCAAATCTGGTCTCAGATACTTATTAATTGTGTGACCCTGGGCAAGTCACTTGACCCTGTTTGCCTCAGTTTCCTCATCTGTAAAATGAAAAGAAAATAGAAAACCACTTCAGTATCTATCAAGAAAGCCCCAAATTGGGTAATGAAGATTTGGATATGACTAATCAACTAAACAATAACTGTGTCTTGCTCTTGCCACATGACCAACCTATCTTCTCTTCCTTTCATATAATTCTTTAATGTCTTCCTTTATTATTGTTCTTCTTTGGATTTCCTCAGTGGTCATATGTTGTTGCATGTTCACATCCAAAATATATCACTCCATTTCTCTCTGTAAACTTGTTTTTAGTTCTTCAGAGGCAGTGTTGTTACATGTCTCACTACCATATAGTAAAAATGATAAAGTGTTGATATTGAAGAGATGGGCCTTTGTTTTTATGGGAAGCTTTGAGTCAATCAAAGAGCTTTTCAGTTCTCTAAAAGCAATCCATCCTATTCTTGTCCTTCTATTCATTCCAGTCCCATCTTACTGTTCATCTATATTGTCTGGCCCAGATATACAAACTGTTGGATAAATTCTAATCAGTGGTTTTGAACCTGGTGTCCTTTGGGATCTATAAATAGATTTCATGGGGTTCATGAAATTAGATTGGAAAACATTGCGTCTTTATTTCAATGTAATTGGTGTTCCTTGTAACCCTATTTTATTGTATTTTATCTTTTTAAAACATTTTAAAAACACTATTCTGAGGAGCCCATAGTTTTCACTGGACTCCCAAAGTGCTCCATGACACAAAAAAGGTTAAGAACTACTGCTCTATAGAATGTTCAACTAATTTAATATTGAAATTTGGTCAATACACATACTTCATCCACTTAGTATTTTGTGTATGAATGGACATGCCAAATTCCTTTTAATAATTCTATTTCTCTTCCAGGAGGCACTATAGGATTATAGAGTTTGACGAAATCAACACAATGTCATTCTCACAAAAGCAAGTTTCAGGCTTCATCAGCCATGGGGAATTTCTCCTCTACTTTGACTCTGTACTATTTCTCCTGCCTCAGAGTGGAGAATACCACTGGCAAACATAGACCTCCCAGTCGTATGCTATGGCTGATGTTTATTATCATTGGATAATTGAAGAGCATTATTTCAATGTTGATATCTTTCAAGGAGTCTTGATGTATGGATCTGAAGCACCTTGCTATATAAAAGTACATGAAAAGGGGCAGCTAGGTGGCGCAGTGGATAGAGCACTGGCTCTGGATTCAGGAGGACCTGAGTTCAAATCCAGCCTCAGGCACTTAACACTTACTAGCTGTATGACCCTGGGCAAGTCACTTAACCCCAATTGCCTCACCAAAAAAAGAAAAAAAAAAATTACATGTAAGGTGGTCTTTTGTCCTTTGTTCAAGTGGGCTTTGTTTTAAAATCTCTTCACAATCAACAAGCAATATGGGATCTTATGGTCTTCATATCTCTCAATCACTTGTTGGTTTTTTGTTTTGTTTTGCAGGACAATGAGGATTAAGTGACTTGCCCAGGGTCACACAGCTAGAATGTGTCAAGTGTCTGAGGTTGGATTTGAACTCAGGTCCTCCTGAATCCAGGGCCGGTGGTTTATCCACTGCACCACCTAGCTACTCCCTCTCAGTCAGTTTTGAAATGGTAAATATAGTTCACTATTGAATATCACAGAAACACAGAATGTGAATTGGAAGAGACCTCAGTAAGCATCTAACTCAGCCTATATACCAAAGGAATTCCCAGGAAAACATACCTGACAAGGTCAGCTAGGTGGAACAGTAAATAGGGCACCAGCCCTGAAGTCAGGAGAACCTGAGTTCAAATCCGGCCTTAGACACTTACTACCTGTGTGCCCCTGGGCAAGTCAATTAACCCCAATTGCCAACAACAACAAAAAGGAAACATACCTGACAAGGGGTTGTCCAGCCTCCTTGAAGACCTCTCAGGAGAGGGAATTCACCACCTCTCAAGCAACACACTCCATTTCGGGACTGCCTTAATGGTTGGGAAGTTTTTCCCAACACAGGGACCTAAATTTGCTTCTGCACTTCTCCAGGCTGCTCCTCCTAGTTTTGTTCTCCGCAGCCAGACGGACCCAGTCTAATCCCACCTTCACACAATGGCCCTTTAAATATTTGAAGGAGGCTGTCATATCCCCCCTAAGCCTTATCCTCTCCAAGCTAAAAATGCCCAGTTCCTTCTGCTGATCCTTATACACTCAAGGCCTCTCCCCACCCTGGCTGCCCTCATCTGGACACTGTCCAGCTTATCAATGTCCTTCTTAAACCCTGGTACCCAGCACTGAGCACAATACTCCAGATGAAGTCTGATAAGGACAGAGCACAGGGGGACCGCCCCCCACCCACCCTGGTACTGGAAGCTCTGAACCTTTTATTGAAGCCCAAGATCCAGTTCGCTTTTTTTGGCTGCCTCATCACACTACTGACTCAATGCAGCTTGCAATTCACTAAAACATGCATATCTTTTCTCAGAACAAATGCCACCTATTCATATCTCTGCCATCTTATACTTTTGAAAGTGGGTGGGGTTTGGGGTTTGGTTTTTTGTTTTTTTGGGTTTTTTTTGGTCCTGAGTGAGACTACATTTATTCTTCTTGAATTTCATCTCATTACATTTAGCCTAGTACTCTAGCATGTCAAGATCCTTTCTTGTACTGTGTGTCAACTGGTATGCTGCTCTCTCCCAACTTTGTGTCATGTGGAAACTCAGTATCTTTATTCAAGTCACTGATAATAATGTTACAGAACACAAGGAGGAGCACTGATCCCTGGGACACTCCACTGGAGACCTGCCATTGACATTGAACCATTGGGGGCAGCTAGGTGGCGCAGTAGATAAAGTACCAGCCCTAGATTCAGGAGGACCTGAGTTCAAATCCAGCCTCAGACACTTGACACTTAGTAGCTGTGTGACCCTGGGCAAGTCACTTAACACTCATTGCCCTGCCAAAAAAAAAAAGTAAATGAGCCATTGAACCACTGACGACTACTTTTTGAATCTGACCATCCAACCACTTCTGAGTCCTTCTAATTGTTATACCTTACTCCTTATCTCTCAGTATCTTCTCCACAAAAATTACCAAATACTTTGTAAAAAGTTTTGCTAAAATTTAGGTAAATTATATCCCCAGCATTCACCACATCTATTGGTTTAATAATCTTGTCAAAACAGGAAATGAAATTAATCTGGCTTGTTTTTTCCTTCTTGAAGCTGTGTCATGTTTCCTTTTTTTCAGATGGTCAACCACCATTTCTTTAATGATCCTTTCTAGAATTTTCTCAGGAATTGGTAACAAGTTCACTAGCCTAGAGTTCACAAACTCTCTTCTGTCCACCCCCCCCACCCTTTTTTTGCAGGGCAATGAGGGTAAAGTGACTTGCTTAAGGTCAGTGACATGCCCAGGGTCACTCTTCCCCCTTTTTAAAAAAAAATGGGATATTTGCCCTTCTCCAATATTATAGTACCTCTTCTGTTTTCCATAATCTTTAGGATATCACTGACAGTGGCTCAGTAATCAGGTCTTCCAGTTCTTTCAAGACCCAAAAATAGTTCATCTCAAGCCAGGTGACTTGATCCTTTTGAAATCTGCTTTTCCAAAATCTTGGATACTTGTCAGACTATAATCAGATTTCCTCTTCTCTCTTATAAACTCTAGGGCAGACAGGTGACACAGTGGATAGACTGCCAGGTTTGGAGTCAGAAAAACTCATCTTCCTGAGTTCAAATTTGACCTCAAACCCTTACTAGCTGTGTAACCCTGGGCAAGTCACTTCACCTTGTTTACCTCAGTTTCCTCATATGTAAAATGGGCTAAAGAAGGAAATCCAAACTACTCCAGTATCTTTGCTCAGAAAACCCCAAAAAAGGGGGCAGCTAGGTGGCACAGTGGATAAAGCACTGGCCCTGGATTCAGGAGGAACTGAGTTCAAATCCAGCCTCAGACACTTGACACTTAACTAGCTGTGTGACACTGGCCAAGTTGCTTAACCCTCATTTCCCTGCCCCCCCCAAAGAGGCAATGATGGATATAGGGGAAAATTAAAACAGTTCATAGACAATAAGTTATTAGAAAACCCCAAAAAAGGTCACAAAGAGTTGGACACAACTCAAAGGACTGAACAACAACATTATAAACTCTAAAATGGGGGCAGCTAGGTGGTGCAATGGATAGAGCACCAGCCCTGGATTCAGTAGTACCTGAGTTCAAATCCAACCTCAGACACTTAACACTTACTAGCTGTGTGACCCTGGGCAAGTCACTTAACCCCAATTGCCTCACTAAAAAAACAAAAAACAAAAACCCTCTAAGATGGTATGTCCAATTCCCCCCATGGTTCCTATCATTTCTACCCCAGCAACTATTTAATCCCTGTTAATGAAATTTATATCCACAATAGGATTTACCCTCATTGGTTATCCATCTTTTGAAGGATGAACTTGTAACTAAGACAAGTTAAGAAGTTATTAGCTGGCTTACTTTCTCATAGAGAAGTAATGAATTACTCAGACTACCAACTGAGACATATTTTTTTGGACATAGCCAATGTGGGAATTTGTTTTCCTTGACTATACATGTTTGTAACAGAGGCTTTTTGTTTTTGTTTTTGTTTTTGTTTGTTTGGCTTTGGGGAGTGGGGGTGGAAGGAGGAGAGATGGCAAGAAGGGAAGGCAAATCTTTATTTTAAAATAAAATAAAATTTAATTTTAAAAAAGTTATCAATTGGGCAGCTAGGTGGCACAGTGGATAGAACACCGGCCCTGGATTCAGGAGGACCTGAGTTCAAATCCGACCTCAGACACTTAACACTTACTAGCTGTGTGACCCTGGGCAAGTCACTTAACCCCAATTGCCTCACCAAAAAAAAAAAAAGTTATCAATCACTTTGCTTTTGGCAAGGAAAACTCTCTAGTAGGTATCTGGAAAATTGAAGTCTCCCATTATCACTATATGTAATATAGTGCCTCTTTGTCAGACTTGTGATCTGTTTTATAAACACCTCATCTCCTTTCTTTTTCTGTCCAGCTGGTGCATAACATACTCTAATAACAAAAATTACTTCTCTATCACATTTTCCCCCTTTAGTTTCTGGATTTCTGCACACAAGTATACTTTATTTAATGGGACAATTTGGTGGTAGAAGGGAAAGGAAATAAGTGTTTATATAATGCTTACTGTGTAGCAGGCACTATGCTAAGCACTTTGTAAATATCACATTTGATCCTCACAACAATCTCCATTTTACAGTTGAGAGTAGAGCGCTGGGCCTAGAGTCAGGAAGATCTGAGATCAAATCTAGCTTCAGACATATATTAGCTGTGACCCTGAGCAAGTCATTTAACCCCTATTTGCCTCAGTTTTCTCATCTCTAAAAATGGAGATAATAATAGCACCCACTTCTCAGGATGGTTGTGAGGGTCAAATAAGAAAGTATTTGTAAAGTTATTTTCAAATCTTAAAGCAATATTTAAATGCTAGCTACTATTATTGTTAATTTAAATTATTATTATTATACATAATACTACTCTGTCCCCCATTTTGCCATCCTGTTTCTTCCTTTTTTGTTTTTTGGCAGAGCAATAAGGTTTAAGTGACTTACCCAGGGTCACACAGATAGTAAATGTCAAGTGTCTGAGGTTAAATTTGAACTCAGGTCCTACTGACTCCAGGGCTGGTGCTTTATCCACTGCGCCACCTAGCTGTCTCCATCCTGTTTCTTCTGAATAAAGTCTACCTATGTAGGGCCAGAGTTTAGTCATGGGCTTCATTCCACCCAGTCTCAGTGACTCCCAAGAGGTCACATTTGTCACCTGGCTGAGGACCTCAAACTTCTGATTTGTAAACTTTGAGTATTGTTGTATAGACATTTGCAACCATGGATTTTACTAATGGCTCCTTTCTGGGATTTTGTTTCCTGTAAATATCTGTGTTTCAGTTATTATTTTTCTTTCACCCTTCCTTGGCTACTCTTTATACTTTCTAACTCTGGGGATATGCATAAGCAAGAGAGGGAAGAGAAAAAGGTTTCATGTGTACAAACATATTTATAGCAGTACTTTTTTGTTACAGTAGAGAGCTGGAAGCAAAATGGGCGTCCATTGGGGGCAGCTAGGTGGCGCAGTAGATAAAGCACTGGCCCTGGATTCAGGAGGACCTGAGTTCAAATCCAGCCTCAGACACTCAACACTTACTAGCTATGTGACCTTGGGCAGGTCACTTAACCTTCATTGCCCCACAAAAAAAAGAAAAGAAAAAGAAAATGGGCATCTTTTAATTCAGAAATGGCACCTTCAGTAGTGCAGTGGATAGGAAGCTAGACTTGAAATCAGGAAGACATGAGCTCAAATGCTGCCTCAGACACTTTTGGGGGGGGGGTGAGGCAGTTGGGGTTAAGTGATTTGCCCAGGGTCACACAGCTAGTACGTGTCTGAGGCCAGATTTGAACTCAAGTCCTCCTGAATCCAGGGCTGGTGCTTTATCCACTGTGCCACCTAGCTGCCCCTGCCTCAGACACTTACCAACTCTGTGACCCTGGGCAGGTAACTTAACTGTTTTCTGCCTCAGCTTCCTCAACTGTAAAATGAGGACCATAATAGCACCTATCTCAAAGAGTTGTTGTGAGAATCAACTGAAATAATGTCTGTAAAGCACTTTGTAAGCTTACAGTACTATATAAATTTTAGCTGTTTGTCACAGGGAAATGGGTGGTGGTAGGGGTCCTTAGGTATTCCTCTTTAAAGAATTACACCCTCGGGGCGGCTAGGTGGCGCAGTGGATAAAGCACCGGCCCTGGATTCAGGAGTACCTGAGTTCAAATCCGGCCTCAGACACTTAACACTTACTAGCTGTGTGACCCTGGGCAAGTCACTTAACCCCAATTGCCTCACTTAAAAAAAAAAAAAAAAAAAAAAAGAATTACACCCTCAGGGGCAGCTAGGTGGCACTACTGATAAAGCAACAGTCCTGGGTTCAGGAGGACCTGAGTTCAAATCCAGCCTCGGACACTTGACACTTACTAGCTGTGTGACTCTGGGCAAGTCACTTAACCCTCACTGCCCTGCAAAAAAAAAAAGAAAAGAAAAAAAAAAAGAAAAAAGAATTACACCCTCTCACACACAAATCCAATTAGAATAAAATAATATTTTATTTAGGCACTAGAGAAAGTTGGCCAAGAAAGAAGACCTGGACTTCTCTGGAGGGGAGATGATTCAGAGACATTTCCTGAGATACCTATCTCCTTGAACAGGAGAAAGACCATAGCTTTTATAGATGGTAGATGCGGTGATTACCTGAGCCCTTATTGGGGGTAGGCTGGGAGAAGTCAGGCCAGGGGTGGCTGCTCTGATCTCTGGAGCCATCTCTGTCCCCCTGACACCACTCAGGCAGAAGCCATGCCTAATGGGCTTCTCTCTCTTGCTTCTCAAGGTGTGTCTGTCCTTGAGTTTAGCTGGCCAGTCTAAACTTTAATAGTCCCAAATTCCCGACCCTATAACACTATTGTTATTATTAATGGCTGAACAAATTATGGTATATTAGTGGAATCAAATAGTGCACTGTAAGAAATTACAAAAGCAGGGACAGTAGATAAAGCATGGGGCCCTGGATTCAGGAGGACCTGAATTCAAATCCAGCCTCAGACTCTTGACACTTACTAGCTATGTGACCCTGGGTTAACCTCATTGCCCTGCAAAAAAAAAAAAATCGAATTTTTAAAAAGAAATTACAAAAGGGATGACTTTAGAAAAAATTTGAAAGAAGAATTTGCATCAGAGTCCATTTCTCTTAACCCTTAATTCAATAATACTTTCAATCTACCACGATGAGAGCCCTTCACCACTATAGCTGCTTTCCACTGCAGAAAAACGCATCCAGGGTCAGTTTGAGCTCATGGGTCATAGAGGCAGAGATAGAAATGACCTTATCAGTCACTTATTTCTTTTTCGTTTTTGTTTTTTTTTGCAGGACAATGAGGGTTAAATGACTTGCCCAGGGTCACACAGCTAGTAAGTGTCAAGTGTCTGAGGCTGGATTTGAACTCAGGTCCTCCTGACTCCAGGGCCGGTGCTCTATCCACTGCGCCACCTAGCTGCCCCCTAAAGAAAATCAGTCACTTATTTCAACAACTTCATTTTGTAGCTGAGGAAATGAAAGCCTAGAGAATGAATTGCTTTGTGCTGCATTCATATACTTGTCAAATCAGGATTTGAAACTCAGGTCTGCTGTCATTAAATTCAACAATCTTTTCCACTGCACCATACTGCCCCTCCCTCTCAAGGATATTATTTTGCAGGATTGTCTGCCACTCGTTTCTGGAGAACCCAAAATGTGGTTACAATCCATTAGATCGTAAGCTGCTTGAGGGTAGGGACTGTCTTTTGCCAGCATCTGGCCCATAATAGGTGCTTAATAAATGTTATATCGAAATGAATGAATGACTCGCTTTAGAAACAATTACCACAACAATATGCCATTTCAGAACTGTTTCCAGATCATCCCTATCGTTTCCTCAGCTTGTTAGACTGGATGATCTTCCAGATGCCTGCTTCATACCTTCAGGTTTTGGCATCACAATGAAAGTTTTACAGTTAAAACCAAGTCATGTATAATTCTCTCCGCAGGCACCAGAGCAAGAAGCACTGGTCGACGTTATGGTAAAAACAAAGGAAGGGCTGATCGAAACAGCTGGTAAGTACCTGTGGCTTGTTACTCAATGAAGCTGATAATGTACTAGCTTGAGCCAGATTTGCTTCCTCTTCTTTTTCTCCAGAAAAAAAAGAAAGAAAGGAAGGAAGGAAGGAAGGAAGGAAGGAAGGAAGGAAAGGAAGGAAGGAAGGAAGGAAGGAGGAGGAAGGAAAGGAAGGAAGGAAGACACGGAAGGAAGGAAGAGGAAAGGACGGAAGGAAGGAAGGAAGAGGAAGAAAGGAAGGAAGGAAGGAAGAGAAGGAGAAGAGACAAGGAGAGATCTGGGACCTTCCCCTAGTCAGAGCCACTGGATACTGTTTGCCTTTTATGTTTCAGACTACTGGAGCTCTGTTTGAAAAGCTGATGGTCTGGTTGAGTTTCAGGCCAAGCCGAATATAGATCCCTGGGTAGTCTGTGCCCTAGCTGTGACTGGCTACATCTGCTGAGCTAGGAGCTCTAGGGCTTCTTCTAGGGGTGCTGAACGTGAGGACAGGGGGAGCATTTGACAGAGGAGCCTTCAACCCAATTCAGTTCAATTCAATATTTATTGAGTACTTACCATGGGCAAAGCACATAGAGAAGGGCAGTGTGGAAGAATGGATAGAAATTCGATCTTGGAGTCAGGAAGACTTGGGTTCTATTCTCTAAAACTATAAGCTAGAGAAGAATCATCAAAAGTCATTTCTTTTTTTTTCTTTTTGCAAGGCAATGAGGGTTAAGTGACTTGCCCAGGGGTCACGCAGCTAGAACATGTCAATTGTCTGAGGCCAGATTTGAACTCAGGTCCTCCTAAATCCAAAGCCGGTGCTTTATCCACTGTACCACCTAGCTGCCCCTGAAAGTCATTTCTATAATAGGAATTCCCTACATCTCCAAAATCACAATTGGTTGGCCCAAACTAATCAATCAGAAATATGCAGAGCACTGCACTGGGTGTTAGGGGAGATAGAAAGATATCAAGAGTCACATGACCTACAAGATGAAGGACTTGACAGTTTCTCTGAGCCTCGATATTTTTCAAAAATCTCCAAAATAATCATTATGCACAAAGAGGTCAAGTAATTATAGTGGTTTCCACCAGCTAAGATACCAAGACCCTAATAAGATAACAAGCTGATTAATTAAAACTAATCTGTGATCCTTAATATGTTCACTCAATCCCTTTCCACTTCCAACAGCCACCATGCTTTGGCAAGTCAGCACAGGGGAACCCACAGGCTTGTGCTCTAGAATCTACTCTACAATTCCTTTGTTGATTCTTCAGTCTTAGCCAGAACACCAACCTGCCCTCACCCCTCCCTTCTGTGGCAACAGGCAACAGAACTCAATTCTGTTGAGCAATATTGCAAAACAAAGGAAATTGAATCCACACATAATGCAAATACAGCACCCTGTGGATTCCAAAGAAATCATGGAACCAGAATAAGATGCTCCAGAATGATTCCTGAGAGAAATGAGAATCTTAAGAGAAATGAGAAAGAAACAAATATTGCTAGACAAAACTTACTGTCTGTTCAGCAGAAATAATAAGCAGTCAGAGCAGGTGGGTGACACAGTAGATAAAGCACCCTCCCTGGATTCAGGAGGACCTGAGTTCAAACCTGGTCTCAGACACTTGATATTTACTAGCTGTGTGACCCTCATTGCCCCGAAGGGAAGAAAGAAAGGAAGGAAGAAAGGAAGGAAGGAAGAAAGAAAAGGAAAAAGAAATAATTAGCAGTCTAGAAAAACTTGAATTCTTGGTGGTGAGTCTTCACAGAAGTGAGAACAGCAGACTTGGAATTTGGCAAATGCTACAAATCTAGGCTAAATGTATTGTTTTTGTTGATTGTCTAGATTTTAGAAGATGTTAATAATGTATATTAAACTTAAAAGCATGTCTTGTGTACATTTTTTCCCAGAGAGCCAATTGTTAAACATTTATTTTCATACTTCCACTTAGTAGTGAATTCATTTTTGTGTGTGTGGAACTAAACTGCAGAATGGGAATGTGCATAAAAAAAAGGAGGGGTGTAAGATTGATGTGTGATCTACCCTAATCAGGTCAATGATAAAGAATGAAGGGAAAACAACTCCTATGGTCTCTCAAGAAGAAGAGAAGCTGTAGGAAAATGGAGAAGGTGACAAAAGGAGAATCTAAGATGGAAAAAAGGGGGGAAATCTTAATTTAGTGATGGAAGGGGTCCCACAGAAGAATAGTTCCTCATGAGAAGGAGAAAAGAGATTCCTTAGAGGGACGTGGATGGAGACATTAAGTGATCAGAATCTACAAGGATTTGGTATTTACAGAGACCATCACTGGAAAGGGTGGTTGTGCCTCTTTGGATAGCATTCTGCCCAGAGAGAAGGGGAATCAGACTTGGGGGCTTTGGCATCCAGAAAGGCTAGAGGACATGGACCCAGAGAGCAAATTTCATGGAAAATGGGGGAGGGGGGCAATCAAGGGAAGATAAGGGTGTAGTAGTGGACTGTACAATCAGGGACACAGGAAAGCTTATATCCTGAGGCAATATTTCTATTCTTTCTATCTCCTACAGAAACTGATCCTTCTAAGACCAAGGCACAAGAAAATTGGTGGAGGTTGGTAAGCTATCGTTTTAAGTGAATATAGACCCATAGAGAAGGGTCATTAAGTAGTCCATTTTGCCTGGGGCATATCAAATCACCAGAGAGAAGTAAGAGAAAGAGAGACCTAGGAAAGGAAGGGAAGTGCAAGATTGTGGGAAGTATTCAATGCTAGCGTCAGGATTTTGGAGTAGGCAATAGGGAACCACTACAGAGTTGGGGTGTGAACAGACCTGTGCATAAGGGAGATTCATCTGGGCTTCTCCTGTGCCCAAATGAGATGAGTCTATAGGAGTGAGTCTATCTCCTGCATCACTGAAGTTACTCACTTTAGCCTTTTGTGCCTGCTCCCCCAACCCATCATAAGAGGAGACAGCCTCCTGGGGACATACTGGGGCCGGAGTGTGAGCCAGAGCTGGCAGCTTGTCCTCACTCCACCGGGTGGTTGGTATGTAGAACTAAACTAGCCCAGGATGTAACCCAGAAGAGGGAGGGCTGCTTGTCCTGAGTGATGCCAGTCCAGCCCCATTCCCTCCTCTGGTTCTAATCTTCAGAGCTGTAACTAGCTCTGAGAAAATAACAACTAACACTTATATAGCACCTGCTGTGTGCCAAAGCACTGTGTTAAGTACTTTACAAGTATTATCTCATTTGATCCTCACAACAACCCTGGGAGGGAGGTGCTATTATTATCCCCATTTTACAGATGAGGAAACTGAGGCAGGCTGAGCTTAAGTGACTAACCCAGAGCCACACAGCTAGCAAGTGTTTGAGGTTGGATTTGAACTCAGGTCTTCCTGACTCCAGGAAGTAACTTTCCCCCAGGGTGCTGACATCCAAATGGGGAATGGGGCAAAATCAGTGCTTCCTTCTCAGGAAGGCATATTTGCCCCATGTAGCAACCACTCTACCTGAACTTTGCCTTGAGGTCATTGGGCACACAATTCTGTGCAGCATGACTCCCACTGGACTACCGGAGCCATTTGCCTACCTTTCTCCCCCTCCTCCCCGCCCCCCTGCCCCATCTCAACTCTTTTCTCCTAATAATACTTTGACTTTATATAGTTCTTACATTTTTTTCAAAGTGTTTCTTCACACAGTATCTCATCTGATTTGGAGGCAAGCAGATCAACTATTATTGTCCCCACTGTACAGATAAGGCAACTGAGGCTCAGAAAGTTTAAGTGATCTGCCTAACCCTACATAGCTACTTCAGTGTGTAAAGGGTCTTTCCACTACATAAATCCTTCCTTCTCTTTCAATTCAATTCCACAACCATTCAATTCATCAGTATTTATGATGTTCGATTCTGCAAGTCATTGTTGCTGTGTCAGTCATTTTACAATCCTGCCTGACTCTTGGTGACCCCATTTGGGATTTCTTGGCAAAGTTACTAGAATGTTCTGCTATTTCCTTTTTCAAGTCATTTTACAGATGAAGAAACTAAGGCAAACAGGGTTAAGTGACTTGCCCAGGGTCACAGAGCTAGTAAGTGTAGGAGGCCAGATTTGAACTTGGGAAGATGAGTCTTCCTGACTTCAGGTCCAGAGCTCTGCCTAGCTATGCAAGGCACTGGGGATACAAAGACAGAATTGAAGCAGTCCCTGTCCTCAAGAAGCTTAAATTCTATTTAGTGGGAGGGAACAATGGTCCTCAGATAAGTAAATACAAAACACCCAAAATAATTTCAGGGCAGAGGTGAAGGTGGGGGAATGGAGCATAAGAGGATGGAGTGGGGTTAGAAAAGCCTTCTAGTTGGGCTTTGAACTTGAATTTGAACTGGATCCTGAAGAATTAGAGACTCGAGAGGGGGAGGTGAGGAGGAAGAGCTTTCTGGACAAGTGAGGCCTCTCTGTGCTTTTCCTTCTCTGTGATGCCCCTCCCCCACCCCCTTTGCATTGTAAACTCCCAGTGGTAAAGACTGAATTTTCTTTTTGGATTATTGACTAACAGGGTGCTCTGTTCTGCCTTGCAGCCCATCTTCAAAGAAGTTGGCTTGGCTTGCTTTATGGACTGCTGTGGTTAATAAGCAAGCTTTTATTGAGATCCAAATATGAAAGGAGAGCAGCAAACAGGTGTTATAATTGACAGCTGTACATGCATAGGGTGCTTTGTAATTTAGCACAGCTGTGTGAGGAGAGAACGTGCGAGTGTGATCATCCCCATCTTACAGATGGTGAAGCGAAGGTTCAGAGGATTGAGGTGATTCAGCGTCATAGGATTTAGAGCCGATGGGAAACTTAGAAATCGTCAATTTAAATCCTTTCATTTTACAGATGAGGAAACTGAGGTGCAGGGCAGTAAAGGGATCTGTCGATGGTCACACAGTCAGTTAGTGTCAGAATTAGGATTTTAACTCTGGTCTTCCTATTCCAAATCTAGTCTTCTTTCCACTAAACAATGGGTGCCCAGGTTCACATTGCTTAAAAGGTCAGAGCTGGGGCTTATGCTGAGGTCTTCTGAGTTCACATTTAGTACTCCTCTACAAGGTATCCCAAAAGTCTTAGGGCATAAATTTTAGTAGCTTAAAGCTGCCCTAAGACTTTTGGTACACTGCATACCCTATTACTTCTACCAAACAGTGCCCTATATGAGGTGTAACCAACTGTGACAATATTTTTAACGTGTGAACATAATACACACTATTTCATGAATCCAGCAATTTTTTTGAGTCCCTTACATGTGACCAGCACTATGGGTCAGCATAAATAAATTTAAGATTGCATCTTAAATGCAATCTTAGATGCAATCTCTGACTGTAAGAAGCTTGAAGAGGTAGCTAGGTGGGCTTGGAATTAGAAAGACTCATTTTCGTGAGTTCAAATCCAGCCTCATACATTTATTACCTGTGTAACCCTAGGCAAGTCACTTCACCCTATTTGCCTCAGTTTTCTCATTTGTAAAATGAACTGGAGAAGGAAATGGCAAACCACTCCAGCATCTTTGCCAAGAAAACCCCAAATGGGGTCATAAAAATTCAGACACAACTAAAGAACAACTAACTTATTAGCACTAAAAGAGGAAGTTCCTTACTAGGAGCTCCATGTACTGATGAAATTACAAATCCATTCGCTATAGATCTATATCTGTAAATGTGTATATGTAAATGTATATGAGAGAGAGAGAGAGAGAGAGAGAGAGAGAGAGAGAGATGTGCTGGTAAATGTTTAAGAACCAGATCTTTGGGGGAAAGTTTACATGACATACTTTTAAGTTTAACCTGCATTATTAACATTTCCTCCAACACTTTGTGAACTCTAAACAATCAACAAAACAATAGATTAAGGCTTAATCTGTAGCATTTGCCTATTTCTGAGGTGTAAATGCTCATAGTGAACATTGAACAGTTGGCTCCTGTATAAGCACAATACTGTGTATGGAAATACATATATATGCATATATAATTTCATTTGATCCTCACAACAACTCTGTAAGGTGTACAAGTATGTTTATGTGTATATATGGGTATACACACACGTGCATATCTGTATGTGCATATACAATATGTGCATGTGTATATAAACACATACAATATAGGTATCCATACACATATATTTTCCTTTTTACTTGTTGCTTTAAATCCCCTTGTACTCAAAATGTATTGCAGAGTTAGAGGTATTACAAAACTAAAGGAAGGAGGAAAAAGCAGTTAGAATTGTTTGCTGGGCTACAATCTAGGAGATACTGAATTAGACAATTTCCCAGCCCTGACAGTTTGCCTTAGTGATTCTAAGACAAGGTTATGTCTCCCTCTGCTGATAGAAACTGATATTGCAGCATGAGCAAATTCATTGAGCTGATTAGTTTCTCTGCTTCTGAAAATGGCGTAGGGGCCCTTGTTCCACCCATCAGCAGTCTGACATCCCTTTTTTCTTGGCTTTGCACTAGCAGAGAAAGCTGACTTAGGAACTCTTTTATAGTTAAAGGATTAAAGGCAAAGTCCCGTGAATGGGCCATTTTAATCAATCAAAAAGCATTTAGTACATCTAAACTCTGTGCCAGGCTCTGGGAGGGGCAAAGGGGATCCACAGGTGAAAAATAAATCAGTTCCTGTCCTAAAGAAGTTTATAGTCTATATATAGATGGAGACAAGGTGTGTGTATATCCAGACCCACCACCACCACCAGGGCTGCTCTTTCCTTTTGCCCTCCCCCTAGAACCTCTCTCTCTGACCCCAGGAGAACCACCAGGTAGCATCTGCTACCTGCTATGATCTGAAGACTCATTTGACTTTTTGATGGAGTTGAATGACCACTGGACCCAGGGGTGTGCTGGTAAATGTTTAACAACTGGCTCTCCAAAAAATGTACCCATGATATACGTTTTAAGTTGAATTTGAATTTTTAAAAACATTTTCCCCATCATTTTTTTTAAGTCTAGACATTGACAAAGCAAAAAATCAAGCTCTGATTTGTAGCATTTGATGATTTCCCAGTCAAAGATTTAACAATCCCTGTTGGGAAATGGTACAAGCTGGTTCCAGCACATTCTTGTCTGGGTCTTACCATCCACCCTGCCACTGAAACATTGTGACTTCTGATCTTTTCACCTACCCTTGTCACCAAACCTTCTTTTATATATTGTCTTCTCTATCTTAGAGCAGAGATTACCTTCATTTTTCTAATTGTATCCTCAGTGGGTTATTTTTTAGGGGAGGGGGTGGTTGAATGAAGCTGTAGAAGCTAAGGCATTAAGAAAAATCAATGTAAAAAGAGACATGATGAGCTAAATTTTTAAATAATCTGAGAATTACAAGAATTTGAGGTGAAAGGGGAATGTATTCCAAGTAGCTGGGGAGGGTAGGTAGCTAAGGTAGACATCCTACCTAAGATACTTAGCTATATGCCCCCGGTAACTCGCAGTATCTCTGAGTCTTCATTTCCCCATCTGTAAAATGGGGATAATAATAATATGTACCTTACAATTTTAACACTGCCCTCCCATGCCTCCCATTTCCTAAAGGCTAGGTATATTATATTTTACCCTCCCCATAGCTTCTCCATGCCCTTAAGGGTGATTAGGGAAGCATCTAGATTTCCTGACACTAGCTCCAGGCTCAACCAATGGTGTTCCCTCAGGTATAGAGGGTGGTCCACTGAACCCTACTTCCATTTAACCACTAACAGTCATATTAGCTTTTACAAAACAATATTTACTTCAAAAGGTATAACAACAAACATACATTGCTTCATTCAATAAACATTTATTAAGTGCCTAGCACGTGCCAGGCACAGTGCTAAGCTCCAGGGATAAAAAAAGTGGCAAAAGATAGTCTTTGATTTCTAAGAGTTTACAATCTTCCACTAGGAGTAAAACATTAAAATATAAAGAAAGGAGGGGGCAGCTAGGTGGTGCAGTGGATAGAGCACCGGCCCTGGATTCAGGAGAACCTGAGTTCAAATCTGGCCTCAGATACTTGACACTTACTAGCTGTGTGACCCTGGGCAAGTCACTTAACCCCCATTGCCCTGCAAACAACAACAACAACAAATATATATATATATATATATATATATATATATATATATATATATATATATAAAGAAAGGAAATGAAATTAGAAAAATGCAATTTTTAAAGACATAGCCTGTTCTTCACCCAAAGGAAACAACTCTTATCCACATGGTGGAAGAATGCAGGATGCAGGAGAAGTCTTTCATGTTAGGTGATCTGGGCATTCTCCAAGCCTCATTACACAGGGCTGTTGTAAGGATGCCTAATGCACTATGTAAATATTAACCACTCTTACCATTCTGGGCATGGGGAACAGCCAGTGCAAAGCCACAGACACAAGAAATGTGTTTTGTGAGAGACAGTAAGACCAGTTTGGCTGAACCAAGGAGTATAGGCCAGAAAGGTAGGTTGGAGCCAGATTGTGAAGGGTTTTCAATGCCAAACAGAGCAGTTAGTCGTGTAACAGGAGCCATTGGCCCAATTAGACTACAGTATACTCTCTCCCTTTGGGGCTCAAGCTTTGGGCTTATATAGATCAGGTTCAGGGCTGGAGGAGCCTGTTCTCTAAAGGGAGGGGTCAGGCTCTCTTCTCCTTCTCTGGCTCTTTAAATCAGGGCATGTGGGGTGTTCAGGGAGGACTAGTACCTCTGGTTTGAGGGCTTGCTGAGTCCCATCTACCCGTCACCTAACTCTTACCTGTGTCTCCAAGAATCTGTAACAAGCACAGCAACCTTATCCCTGTAAAAGCATTTCAGCATATGGGCTAAACCAGGTTGAAAGTAACCAACAGGACTCAAACCCCTCCAAAGGGGTGGATGAAAACAATTCGTTTGAACAGCCATGAAGGTGGGTGAAGCAGGAGCATGGTCAGACATCAAAGATGCCACAGTCATCCATTTCATCCTAGGCCATTGCCAGGCATTCTGACTTTTATCATCAAGGTCCAATGGAAGAGAACGTGAGTCTGACTGTATAACTCTGCCTCACTTATATCCAATTCAAGAGTAAGTCATGACATCACCCCATGATGTCATTGGTCCTTTTTTTTTTTTTTAGTGAGGCAATTGGGATTAAGTGACTTGCCCAGGGTCACACAGCCAGTAAGTGTTAAGTGTCTGAGGCCGGATTTGAACTCAGGTACTCCTGACTCCAGGGCCAGTGCTCTATCCACTGTGCCATCTAGCTGCCCCATCATTGGTCCTTTTTGAAAAAATGAAGGAAGGGGGCAGAGCCAAGATGGTGGAGGAAAGGCGGTGAGCTCTCAAATTCACTATGCAGTGGCTCCAAAAAACATCCAAATAATGCCATGGGACAATTCCTGGAGCAGAAAAATCCACAGAAGAACGTGCTGAGATCATTTTCCAACCAAGGATGGCTTGGAAGGTCAGAAGGAGGGAGCTGCTGTGCGGAGACAGGAGTGGAACCCAACCCCACAGTCACGCTGACACAGATCCAGTCCCAGGAAGGCCTCACCAGAGAAAGAGACCCCCAGAGCCTCTGAATCAGCTGCAGTGCCAGTGTCGTCTTGTCTGGAACTAAACTCACAATCTGGTGAGAGGGCTGAGCCCTTGGCAAGGGGGAGATTACAAGGGTCTCTGCTGGTGCTGAGGCAGAACTTGGGTTTTTCACTCCTGCTGAGAACCAGGAAGTAGGCTTGAGTAGCAATGGCCCAGGTTGGGGAGGGGCACAGGCTGGTCAGAGCTGACAACCACAGCACACAAAGCTGGTTTATTAGCAAGTTGGTCTTGGGTCATCTATGGACCAGGGAACAGGCCAGGTGAGTGAAGAACCTTATCCTCCTTAAATCATACCACCTGGGACCTCCTGAAGTTTGGGATAGTGCAGCCTGGAAACAGTGCCCCACTTTTAGAAGCTAAAAGGCAAGATGAGCAGACAGAGAAAGGTGAGGACTACAGAAAGTTTCTTTAGTGACAAGGAAGACTGAGGTGCACCCTCAGAGGAAGATGTCAACATCAGGGCCCCTATATCCAAAGCTTCCAAGAAAAATGTGAATTGGCCTCAGGCCATAGAGGTGCTCAAAAAGGACTTTTAAGATAAAGTTAGAGAGGTAGATGAAAAAATGGAAAGAGAAATGAGGGTGATGCAGGAAAGATATGAGGAAAAAGTCAACAGCTTGAAAGGCCAAATGGAAAAGCTCTCTAAAGAAAATAATTGCCTAAGAATTAGGATTGAACAAATGGAAGCCAATGACTTTATGAGAAACTAAGACACAGTAAAACAAATCCAAATGAATAAAAAAAAATAGAGGGCAATGTGAAATATCTTCTTGGAAAAACTTCTGACCTGGAAAATAGAGCCAGGAGAGATAATTTGAAAATTATTGGTCTCCCTGAAAATCATGATGAAGGAAAGAGCTTAGACATCATCTTCCAAGAAATTGTCAGGGAAAACTGCCCTGATATTCTAGAAGCAGAAGTCAAAATAGAAATTAAAAGAATCCACCAATTACCTCCTGAAAGAGGTCCCAAAAGGAAAACTCCCAGGAATATCATAGCCAAATTCCAGAGCTCCCAGGTCAAGGAGAAAATATTGCAAGCTGCCAAAAAGAAAGAATTCAAGTACTGTGGAGCCCCAGTCAGGATAGCACAAGATCTAGCAGCTTCTACATTAAAGGACTGGAGGGCATGAAAAAATGAAGGAAGAACAATAAACAGGAATAACACTTTCAGTCCCTATCCCAGACCTTCAAGGTAAATCGGAGTAAACTGCTTAAATCGAAGAACAGACTCACACCTAGCATCTCCCTAAAATGGATTATTAAGCTAGATCAAATATTATAGTACTCCATGCAAAAGCAGATCAGGTATATAGAACGCCTATTTATTTCCTCTCCACAAAAGAAATACTTAAAACACAAAAGACTCATAAGAATGCTTTGAGAAAGTCTTAAAACAAGATATGGTAACTATTAAGAGGCAGCTGGTGGCAGAGCTAATCAGGAAGATTTTCCCGAGTTCAAATCCTACCTCAGACATTTACTAGATATGTGATCCTGGGCAAGTCACTTAACCTCTGTTTTCCTTAATTTCCTCAACTATAAAATGGGGATAATAATAGTACCCACCTCACAGGGTTGTCATGAGGATCAGAGGAGTTACAGCAAAAGCACCCAGTACATAGGAGGTACTATATAAAACGCTTATTCTCTTCCTACTCACTAAAGGACACTCTGGTCCTTTAATGTAGAAGCTGCTAGAGCTTGTATGACACTCTCCTAGGTGGTTGGTACTTAAAAGGTAAAACCATGAAAGATTGTGAGGCTGCTAAATTACCATCTCACCTTCACCTCAGCTTTGTACTAAACAAACAATTCCTTCGGAGTCCATAGCTTCTGGCAAGCCAGGACATTCATGTCTCCTCCACTCCAAAAAGCATCAAAGGAGTTTCAGAGAGCACTTGCTAAGTATAGCTAGCACCAGCTGAGGAAACAAAGAGCTTCCAAATTTGAACTCATGAGGTAGCATACAAGGCTGGAAACTTCCATCTCAGGATTGCTTTCACTCACCTATGCTCAGGGAAAGAGACGCAAAGTACTAAAGGGGCCAAAGTACAGGCTCAGGCTTACCTAAACAGTTGTTTTTCAGTCGTTTCTTTGTGACTCCATATGAGGTTTTCTTGGTTTGCCATTTCCTTCTCCAGCTCATTTTACAAACGAGGAAACTGAGGCAAACAGGGTGAAGTGACTTGCCCAGGGTCACATAGCTAGTAAGTGTCTGAGGCTGGATTTGAAGGCAGGGCTTCCTGACTTCCCAGTACTCTATCCACTGTGCCACCTACATGCCTAAGTAGTACATATGTTGAAAGAAGAACTCTCCGGTCTATCTACAGGAAGTCAAGGAGAGCTATTTCTTTTTTTAAAAAATTATTTAGGGGCAGCTAGGTGGCGCAGTGGATAGAGCACCGGCCCTGGAGTCAGGAATACCTGAGTTCAAATCCGGCCTTAGACACTTAATACTTACTAGCTGTGTGACCCTGGGCAAGTCACTTAACCCCAATTGCCTCACTAAAAAAATAAAAAAATAAAAACCAAAAAAAAAATTATTTAATCCCCCCTCCAAATACATGTAAAAACAATTTTTAACATTCAATTTTTAAAATTTTGCGTTCTAAATTCTCTCTCTCCTTTCCTACCTCCCCACACCCCTCATTGAGAAGGCAAGCAATTTGATATAGGTTATACATGTACAGTCATGCAAAACATATTTCCATATTAGTCATGTTGTGAAAGAAAACACAGATCAGAAAAAGAAAAACAAAGTAAAAAAAAAAAAAAAGCATGGGAGAGACAATTCAAAGAAGAAGAAGAAACCTGAAGATGTCTTTCCCTTTAAAATCTACTGATTAGGGACAGCTAGATGGCGCAGTGGATAGAGCACCGGCCCTGGAGTCAGGAGTACTTGAGTTCAAATTTGGCCTCAGACACTTAACACTTACTAGCTGTGTGACCCTGGGCAAGTCACTTAACCCCAATTGCCTCACTAAAAAAAAAAAAATCTACTGATTAGGTGGTATCAGGGGCCAACCTTCTTTGATGCAGCAGTCTATCATAAGAGGGGAAGGCACAGGGGGTTTTGTATGTCCTTTAGCAAGGACCCAAGACCCTTGTCCCATCCCCCATCTAGCAGGAGCACATTTTCCAATGGGATCTCTATTACAGCAGGAAGTGGCATTTAAATTGAACTTTGCTTTCCTCCTAGTTTCTAAGAAAATAAGGCCTTTAGTCTAAGCTGCTTAGATTCCCCTCCCTGATTCAAATCCAAGTGGAAAAACCCAGATATATTCCCACCATCTCTGAAGTGTATATGCCCACCTAGTGCTGGTTACTCTGTTCATATATCCTTGAATGTTCACGTTTTTCCTTCTCTGAAAAGCATATGGAGGATTTACTATCCAAAGAGGGGCAATGGTCATCTGGACCCCAGAACTGCTATTGACCTTTGGTGAGGGTAGAAGGCAACAGCTTTACAGAGGTTGCGTCTGGATGCCAGTTAGGGAAGATAGGCAAGTTCAAACCTCAGTTTATAGGTTACTCACACTCCCCAGTACAGCAGAATAAAGTAACAGAATGAACATTAAAACCAGAAAATGTGGGTTTAAGTCAGGGGTGTGCTGGTAAATGTTTAACAACCAGCTTTTTTTTTTTTTTTGGTGAGGCAATTGGGGTTAAGTGACTTGCCTAGGGTCACACAGCTAGTAAGTGTTAAGTGTCTGAGGCCAGATCCGAACTCAGGTCCTCCTGAGTCCAGGGCTGGTGCTCTATCCACTGTGCCATCTAGCTGCCCCAACAACCAGCTCTTAAAAATAACTCATAAGGGGGCAGCTAGGTGACACAGTGGATAAAGCACCGGCCCTGGATTCAGGAGTTCCTGAGTTCAAATCCGACCTCAGACACTTGACACTTACTAGCTGTGTGACCCTGGGCAAGTCACTTAACCCCCATTGCCCCGCAAAAAATAAAATAAAATAAAATAAAATAAAATAAAATAACTCATAACACATTTTTGAGTTTAATCTGTACTATTAACATTTTCTCTATCATTACTTAAGTCTAGAAAAGCAAAAAAGCCATCAATCAAGCCCTGGCTAGCATTTGCTGATTCTGAGGTGTAAATATTCACATTGAAAATTTAATAATAAGGGGGCAGCTAGGTGCTGCAGTGGATAAAGCACTGACCCTGGAGTCAGGTGAACCTGAGTTCAAACCTGGCCTCAGACACTTGACACTTACTAGCTGTGTGACCCAGGGCAAGTCACTTAACCCTCATTGCCCTGCAAAAAAAAAAAATTAATAATCGGCTCTTGACAGCTCACATATGGTTTACGTCCTAACAATGGATGCTACATGGTAACAGAGGACTTTGAGCAAGTTAATCTTTAGAGTCTCAGTTCTCTCATTTGTAAAATGGGGATAATCATACCTACAGTACTTACCTTGTGAGGTTATTATGAGAATGAAATGAGATGATGTATGTGAAGCTCTTAAAAACTCTTATGTGCTATTCCACTAAGAGCTATTTTCACAAATTAATCATTTGTACTTACATAGCAGATTTAAAGTTTACATAGTACTTTCAGCATAATCTTTTAATCAGGGAAAGTATAAAAAAGTACTTATCTCCAGAAATGCTGATATAGCAAATGTGCATAGAGTCATGTAAATCACATAAGATTTTCTATAGATATATCTGTATAGTATTATAGGATATACAAAATTCTTAATATACCAACTGCCAGTAATAGAGGCACGATAATAACTATGTTTATATAGTACTTCTCATACATCATCTCATTTTCTTTTTTTCTTTTTTTTTAAGTGAGGCAATTGGGGTTAAGTGTCTTGCCCAGGGTCACACAGCTAGTAAGTGTTATGTGTCTGAGGCTGGATTTGAACTCAGGTACTCCTGATTCCAGTGCCTGTGCTCTATCCACTGTGCCACCTAGCTGCCCCCATCATCTCATTTTCTGCCTGGAACATAGTAAGTGCTTAATAAATGCTTTTTTCATTCATTCTTTCATTCATTCCTTTACAACAACCTTATGAATTAGGTTCTATAGGTACTATTTCCATTTTACATATGATGAAACTCAGTGAGACTCAGTGAAGTTAATTGACTTGCCCAAGATCACATAGCTAGTAAATGTCAGAACCAGGATTTGAGCCCAGTTCCTGATTCTAAGACCAGCACTGAGACCAGTCAGTCAGCAAACATTTAAATACTTATTATAGAGGGCAGCTAGGTGGCTCAGTGGATAAAGCACTGGCCCTGGATTCAGGAGGACCTGAGTTTAAATCCAGCCTCATACATTTGACATTTACTAGCTGTATGACCCTGGGCAAGTCACTTAACCCTCATTGACCCACCAAAAAAAAACCAACTTACTATATGCCAGGCATTTCCCTACAAACAAGGGTTACAAAGAAACGCAAAAGTATCACCCCTGACTTCAAGGAAGTCACATTCCAATCGAAGAGATGATACCATCATCACCACCACCACCATCATTATCATATCAAAACTTCTATAGTGCTTACAACATGCCAAGCACTGTGTACTTTATATTTACCCCATTTGATCAAAACAACAATCCTGGGAAGCAGGTGATAATATTATTCCTATTTTGCAGATGAGGAAACTGAGGCAAACAGAGTTTAAGTGACTTGCCCAGGGTCACACAGCTAGTAAGTGTCTGAGGTTGGATTTGAACCCAAGGGAACTGAGTTCAAACTCCAGGTCTATTACTCTTTCACTTGTGTGACCTTGGAAGTAATTTCATCTGTATAGGCCTCAGTTTTCTCATATGTAAAATGAGAAGGTTGGACCAGATGACCTCTAAGGTCCCTTCCAGCTCCAGGCCTTTGATCCTGAGCTAGGGTCTGATATACACCTGTATATCAAAAGATATAGGGCTTCATCCCCCAAAATGCCTTCTCAGCAAAACTATTTATACTTCAGTCCCAAAGCCAAATGTGAAAGTCATGCTTTGTGCTTCTATCAGATATATTTCCTGGGGAAAAATATTGACTGACCTTGGTTTCTTGTTGAGAAATACAAGACACATTATTGCTTGTTAAGAAGGCAAATTAAAGCAGAAAATACAAGTTTTTATTTTCTTAATGATTTGAATTGAAAGTAGAAGTGTTAATAAGACTTTAATTAGTGAATATGTTAATTTTTCTTCTAGGCTGGATTTCTGGGTTCTCTCCTTAACCTCTATGAAAATTAAACTTCAGTGCTGTTTTGTAGTCTATGTGTGACTGTGCCTTCTTTAGTTTATTTTTTAATTAATTGATTGAGAGGTTGATTGATTGATTAATGTTCTAAAATATTAAAGCAGCTCTCTGTGGTGACAGACAACTGGGAATTGCAGGGATGCCCATCAACTGGAGAACAGCTAAAGAAGCTGTGGTATATGATGGTGATGCAATACTGCTGGACAATAAGAAATTATAAGCTCGAGTCAGCTAGGGGATGCAGTGGATAGAGTACCAGCCCTGGATTCAGGAAGACCTGAGTTCAAATTTGGCCTCAGACACTTGACACTTAATAACTGTGTGACCCTGGGCAAGTCACTTAACCTCAATTGCCTCACCAAAGAAGAAAGAAAGAAAGAAATGATAAGCTTAATGATCTTAGAAAAACTTGGAAAGACCTTGCCTTCTTCAAAAAAAATATGAACATAATTTTCTTTAAGTTATTGACTGATTAATCATTAACAAACATTTTTGCATTAAAAAAACCCAAAGAGAAGATTATGTATGTGCCTATGAACTTTGGTTATGCATGGCTCTTACAAGTATACATTTAACTTCATATAGCAGTAACAAAATTGCCCTATTTGCTTCACCTTCTGAATTTCTCTTGGTTTTCTTCCATACATCTTAAAATGTATGATGGGTGAGTATTTCATTCTTTCTCCCCTAATCTTTAACTCATCCCTCTCCCCAGCCCTTTTTAAAAATAACAATAATAAACATTTTTATTTATAGCTTTGAGTTCCAAATTTTATCCCTCTTCTCCCTCCCCTCCCTCCTCCCTGAGGCAGTAAGCAATCAGATGTGGGTTATTCATGTGCAATTATGTAAAACATTACCATATTAGTCATTTTGTAGAAGAAAACTTGAATAAAAGAAGAAATGAAAGAAAGGGAAAATAGCCTGCTTCAGTCTGCGTTCCATCAATATCAGTTCTTTCTTTGGAGGTAGATAGTATGTTTCATCATTAGTCCTTTGGGATTGTCTTGGATCATTGTATTGCTGAGAATAGTCAAGTCATTCATAGTTCTTCATCAAACAATATTGCTGTCACTGTGCACTGTGTTCTCTTGGTTCTGCTCACTTCACTATACATCATTTCATACAAGTCTTTCCAGGCCTTTCTGAAATCATTCAGCTTGTCATTTCCTAGAGCAAAATACTATCAATGGCTCTTTTTAATACATAAGAATAGTGAAGCAAAACAAATCAAAACAAGTCATTTCTGAGAATGTATGTCTTCTTCTGGACCTCTATCTAGGTCATTGCTCTCTGCCAAGAGGATGAAGGCAAGCTTCATCATTGGTCTTATAAATTCACAATTTGGCTGTGAACTTTTGGCGGGGGGTTGAGGCAACTGGGGTTAAGTGACTTGCCCAGGGTCACACAGCTAGTAAGTGTCAATGTTCTGAGGCCGGATTTGAACTCAGGTACTCCTGACTCCAGGGTCGGTACTCTATCCACTGCGGCACCTACCTGCCCCAGGCTGTGCACTTTTAAAAGGCTAAACCCAGGACGCAAAGTTCTGGCAGCAACTGCTATGCTCTAAGTACTTTGAGTATAGGCTTCATGTCGGACTGTGTTTCTGTCACCTGAAGTCCAGTCTTGGTAAGTACAGAGACTCACAGAAAAAACATTAGACATATGGGAACCTAGGTGGCACAATGGATAAAGTACCAGCCCTGGATTCAGGAGGATCTGAGTTCAAATTCAACCTCAGACATTTGATACTTACTAGCTGTGTGACCCTGGGCAAGTCACTTAACCTTCATTGCCCTGTGAAAACAAAAACAAAAACAAAACAACAACAACAACAACAAAAAAACCCAAGGGGGCAGCTAGGTGGCACAGTGGATAAAGCACCGGCCCTGGATTCAGGAGTACCTGAGTTCAAATCCAGCCTCAGACACTTCACACTTACTAGCTGTGTGACCCTGGGCAAGTCACCCCCATAGCCCTGCAAAAACCCCAAAAACAAACAAACAAACAAAAACACTAGCCATCAGCTGGTGAACAATAATTCAGGAAGAGCATGAACAGATTGGGATCTGCTTTGCTTACTGGAGTACTTGAAAAGTCAAAGAGGTATCTTAAAGTGCTATATAAATGCAGGCTATTATTATTGTTGTGGTTAATGCTATTATCCAAAGAAAAGCTCATCACAGATACTTTATAGTGAACCCCCTCACCCCCACCCCCCCACCCCCTGGCAGGTGGGGGGGTGGGGGGTGGAGCTCAAGATTCCCAGGACCACTTTGGCCCCCCTGTGAAACAGACCTGAACCAACTTGGTCTCTTCTGGGGATTCTTTTGACTAGGTCAAATAACAGTGGAGTTATTGGACCAGTATCGAGGAGGCATAGTGAATAGAGTGCTGGGCTTAGAGTCAGAAAGATCTAAGTTCAAATCTGGCTTCAGACACTTACTAGCTTTATGACCCTGGGCAAGTCACTTAACTCTGTTTGCCTCAGTTTTCTCATCTGTAAAATGACCTGGAACAAACCACTCCAGTATCCTTGCCAAGATAACCCCAAATGGGGTCTCGAAGAGTCAGGCACAACTGAACAACAGCAACAACAACAACAACAACAAAAAGACTAGTAGGAACCATCTTACCCAGCAGGAAGTTGAAATAATTTGTTGAAGAGTGTGACCTTTCACAGCAGAGAAGAGAGTCAGCTATGGATCCAAGAGAATTCACCCTGGCTGTCAGGAATAGAGCTGTGAAGAAAAGCAGGCTGAGAGAGTCCAGCTGAACAATCTGATGAGCAATGACACTGCACCCACCAGAAAATAACATGATGGGGAGCAGCTAGGTGGCACAGTGGGTAGAGCACCGGCCCTGGATTCAGGAGGACCTGAGTTCAAATCCAGCCTCAGACACTTAACACTTACTAGCTGTGTGACTCTGGGCAAGTCACTTAACCCAAATTGCCTCACCAAAAAAAAAAAAAGAAAAAAAGAAAATAACATGATGATACCAGGAGAAGAAAAGGAGTAAGAGGATCATAAAATTAGAGCTGGAAGGGGAAGAAGAGGCCCCTAAATCCAACGAGCTCATTTTAGTAATGAAGAAACAGGCAGAGAAGTTGAAGTGACTCTCCCATAGTCACACAGCTAATAACTGACTTAGAATTTTCTGGTCCTCTTGAGTTTATGGAAGGAATGTTTTGTTACTCTTGTTCCTAGGAAGACATTTCAGGAAATGCATTTGAAAAGTGTTGCCCCCTCTTTTGTTTTTAATTTTTTTTTTAAAATTTTTGCAGGGCAATGGGGGTTAAGTGACTTGCTCAGGGTCACACAGCTAGTTAAGTGTCAAGTGTCTGAGGCTGGATTTGAACTCAGGTACTCCTGAATCCAAGGCCAGTGCTTTATCCACTGCGCCACCTAGCTGCCCCCTGCCCCCTCTTTTGTATGTGGATATTCTTTTTTTTTTTTTTTTTGCAGGGCAACTGGGGTTAAGTGACTTGCCCAGGGTCACACACCTAGTAAGTGTAAGTGTCTGAGGTCAAATTTGAACTCAGGTCGTCCTGAATCCAGGGCTGGTGCTTTATCCACTGCACCACCTAGCTGCCCCCAATATTCTTTTTATTAAAAGGGACAAAAAAGGACCTTGCTGTGAGAAACAGAGAAAATCAGCTTGAGGTAAAACATAGGTGGGGTTGGGTTTTTTTTTTCTTTTTTTCATTAAAAAATTTTTGAGTTCTAAATTCTTTCCCTCCCTCCACTTTCTCTCCCCCACTCATTGAAAAGATAAATAATATGATACCCAAAGTCATGCAAAATATATTTCTATATTAGCTATGCTGCAAAAATAACAAAAAATAAAGTTTAAAAAAAGCTTTAATCTGTACTCAGAGTTTATCAGTGCTCTCTCTGGGTGTGGATAATATTTTTCATCATGAGTCCTTTGGAATAGTTGTGGATCATTGTATTGATGAGGGTAGCTAAGTCTTTCACAGTTGATTATAGTTACAATATTGCTTTTACTGTGTACAATGTTTTCCTGGTCCTGCTCACTTCATTTTGCATCAACTCATATAAGTCTCCCCAGGTTTTTCTGAAACCATCCCCTTTATCATTTTTTACAGCACAATAGTATTCCATCACAATCATATATCAAAACATGTTCAGCCATTCCCCAATCAATGGACATCTCAATTTCCAGTTTTTTGCAACCACAAAAAGAGCTGATATAAATATTTTTGCAGATATCTTTTCTTTGATCTCTTTTGGATATAGATTTAGTAGTGGTATTGCTGGGTCAAGGGCTATACACAATTTTCTGGCCCTTTGTTGAAACATAGTCCCAAGTTGTTTTCCAGAATGGCTGGACCAGTCCATAACTTCACCAGCAGTGCATTAGTGTCTCAATTTTTCCACATCAGCTCCAGCATTTGTCACTTTCCTTTTCTGTCATGGGCTCCAATTGGTATGCTTTTACTTTATCCTGCTCTGATCCAGACTTTCAATCTGTTAGTCAATCTGATATGTGTGAGGTAATACTTCAGAGTTGTTTTAATTACATTTCTATTAGTGATTTGGAGCGTTTTTCACATGACTGTCGATAGCTTTGATTTCTGCTTCTGATAACTGCTTTTGACCTTTGATCATTTATCAATTGTCAAATGGCTCTTCCTTTTACAAATTTGGCTCAAATCCTTGTATATTTGAGAAATGAGGCCTTTATCAGAGAAACTTGATGCAAAATTTTTGTTAGCTAAAGGAACTTTAACATTGCTTTAGTGGCCCAAAAGTAGCAACAAAGCAGCTTTGTCTATCAGGAGAGCAAAGAGGTTCAGAAGAGAAACAGGAGATATATGGTGCAGCTTGACACCCAAAGAGATCATAGGCATGTAGGCCTGTATTCCAGAGTTCTGAGATGCCCTGAGCACATGAGTTTCCCTAGTCATGTGCCATATTGCTAGGTTTCTGTGAGTTTCTACCCACTCTCCTCCCACCCCTCCAAGGACACTATGAATTGGTGGGAGAATGTGACCTAGGTTTATGGATGGATTGTTATGGGGGGTTTGGGGTTTTTTTTTTGTTTTCATAAGATTTTTAGTTCCAAATTTTTCTCCCTCCCCCCCTTCCCAAGACAGAAAGCAATCTGGTATAGGTTATATATGTATGCTACGTTTTGATCATTCTTGCTTTTGCCTTCTTCTGAATAAATGTTATGTTATAGCTATGATTGCTTTTGCTTTTCAGGTAGTAAATAATTCATGATTAAGTGTTAATAGGGAATATCAGGGTAGACTGACTAAAGTAACAGAAACAACATTATTAAGCTAGGGCACAAGAATCAAAGGCTTTGCTGCTTATTGATAGGGATTTATTTATATTTATAGGATTTATTTATATGTATAGGGATTATTTATTTATAGGGATTCTTTTCTTGCCCCTGGGTACTTTTCTGTTCTGGGTGCCTTTGAAAGGATTTATTCTTTTCACAGCATTATATGCCTTGCAGAACATTTCATCACTTGAGAGTATTCTTTCTTATGGGACCAATGAAGCAGCTGAAATGCATTTTTAAGCCTACTTGACTGATATCCACCACTGGGATGCTGTTGCATCTTATATTCACTCTGTGTTCTGTCTTCTGGTGGCACAACAAGGAACTTGCCCTCATTTTTTGCCTTTTGTGGTCTTTGGCCTTGATGTGGTACATATAGCCTTTCCTTTCTTTGCTTGCAAGGGATGCTGTGAAGAAATGTTTTGCTTGTGCGCCTGGCATAATAGGCAAAAAGACACCTTTGAAAGCCTTGGTAAGTACAAAAGGCTGATTTTTGATGATTTTAGAAATATTTTCCTAACTCTTAAAAACTTATGACTTTTTAGCTTGCAGCAAGGTATTGTTTGCATTTTGGTTTTTTTTAGTGAGGCAATTGGGGTTAAGTGACTTGCCCAGGGTCACACAGCTAATAAGTGTTAAGTGTCTGAGGCTGGATTTGAACTCAGGTACTCCTGACTCTAGGGCCAGTGCTCTATCCACTGCGCCACCTAGCTGCCCCATATTGTTTGCATTTTTAAAACTGAAGGTGGTTTTGTAAGCAATGATATGTTCACAAACCAAAGTGTCCATCCAACCATGTCAGTTTGTGTGTTTTGCTTAATAATAATATTAATAATGGAGTACAAATAGCAATTGTTTCTATTCTCACCAGAAACCCTGGGGGTATTTCCCTCCCAGACTTTGTAGAGTCAAACTAGGCCATCTTTTCCCTCAATTATTACCTAGCCTTTAACTACCAAATGGGTGCTGCCTCAGATAAACTGAGACATGGGAAAGACCCGAGCTTAAAGAGGCCAAGCTCTCCCACTACATCTGGGGCCATCACCAGTCATCCTGATCTATGTCTTGCCAGTGGATTCTGATGACTGGAAGAGTGAGGCTGATGACTGCACAGTTCTGTCTCACTTAAATTCAATTCACTTGCAAGTCAAGACATTACCTTGCTGATGTCATTGGTCCTCTTTGAGAATGAAGAAGAAACAACACCAACAACATTAATAATAACCACTATAGCACTTACTATGTGCTAGGCACTAATAAACCCTTTATAATTATTTACATTTGATTCACACAACAACTTTGAGTGGTAGGTGATATTGTTATCCCCATTTATCAGATAAGGAAACTGAGAAAAATATAGTTTATATGATTTGCCCAGGGTTACACAACTAGTTAACTCTAAGGCTGGATTTGAACTCAGGTCTTCCCGACTCTAGGCATTACACTCTATCTACTGTACCCCTTAGCTACTTGGGTTTCAAAGAACAGGATGTTACTAATGCATGCAATTTTTTCCTCTTTGGTTAATATTTTTCAGGATTTCTCATGAATAAAAACCAAACTTTTGGATGAGGTTTGGGGCCCCATAATCTCCCAAAATGGCAACAAGCAGTCCTATAAGCAATCTCAGGAGGGATTTCTTACTTAGGAGTAGAATACTGCTAGGATTTTTTGATCTTCTTAGAAGGTCTAGGTCACTAGAAATGTTCTAACCCTCAAGGCAGGGGAGAACATCACTACTATTTAAAATGTAGCATAGACCTACCCTTATTTAGTAGGACATCAGCCATTCTGTGAAGTTCAGTAAAGTGCAAAGCTGTTCCAGGATCCTGGCAGAATGAAATGGGACATGAGCACCAGTTACCTTATTTATTTAACTTATATGCAGAGGACATCATGTGAAATTCTAGGCTGGATGAATCAAAAGCCAGAATTAAGGTTGCTTGGAGAAATATCAATAATCTCAGATATGTAGACAATAGCACTCTGATGAAAGAAACTAAGGAAGAATTAATAAGCTTGATGAGGATGAAAGAAGAGAGTATAAAAGCTGGCTTGAAGATTAACATTAAAAAACCCTAAGATCTTGGTAAATGATCTCAAGACTTCCTGGCTAATGGAGAAGAAACAGAAGCAATTTCAGATTTTATATTCTTAGGCTCAAAGATCACTGAATATGGCAACTACAGCCATGAAATGAAAAGACACTTGCTCCTTGGAAGGAAAGCTATGGCAAATCTGGATAGCATACTAAAAAGCAGAGACATCACCTTGCTGACAAAGGTCCATATCATTAAAACTATGCTTTTTCCAGTAGCAATATATGGCTATGAGAGTTGGAGTATAAGGAAAGTTGAAGGCCACAGATTGACATTTTTTAATTATGGTGCTGGAGAAGACTTTTAAGAGTTCCTTGGACAGCAAGGAGATCAAATCAGTCAATACTTTAAAAAATAGTTCAGACTATTCACTGTAGCGTCAAATACTGAAGGAGAAGCTAGGTGGTGCAGTGGATAAAGCACTGACCTGGGAGTCAGGAGGACCTGAGTTCAAATCTCACCTCAGACACTTATTAGCTTTGTGACTCTGGACAAGTCACTTAATCCCAATTGCCTAAAAAAGAACAAGAAAAAGAAAAAGAAAACCATCCTGGGCCATCTCCAGTTATCCTGATGTTTATCTTGCCACTGAAACCAGATGTCTCTAGAGGAATGAGTGAGGTTGGTGGCCTTGCACATCCCTCCCTCACTTAAATCCAGTCCACTGCAATTCATGACCTCTGTCATGGTCCTCTTCAAGAATGAAGGACAAATGGGGCAGCTAGGTAGTGCAGTGGATAAAGCACTGGCACTGGATTCAGGAGGACCTGAGTTCAAATCCAGCCTCAGACACTTGACACTTACTAGCTGTGTGACCCTGGGCAAGTGACTTAACCTCCATTGCCCCTCAAAAAAAAAAAAAGAATGAAGGACAAACAACAACAACAAATACTGAAGCTGAAGTTTAAATAATTTGGTCATATAATGAGAAGATGGAACTCATTGGAAAACACTCTGATGTTGGGAAAAATTGAGGGCAAAAGGAAAATGGAATGGCAGAGGATGAGATGGGTAGATAATGCCATGGAAACAACAAACTTACACTTGTACAGACTTTGAGAGATATTGAAGAATGGAGAGCCCTGTGTGCTATAGTCCATGGAGTCATGAAGCATGGGACAAGACTCAATGACTGAACAACTATTGAAGAAAACAAAATGATATGCAACTTCTTATCCTGTAAGGTAAGGAAATAAAGCATTTACTAAGTGCTTACTATGTGCCAGGCATTATGCTAAGCACTTTACAAATATTATCTCATTTGATCCTAAAAACTACCCTAAGAGGTAGGTGCTATTATTGTTCCCATTTTACGGTTGAGAAACTGAGGTAGATGAAGGTTAAGTGATTTGTGCAGGGTTACACAGATCATAAATGTCTGAGGCTAGATTTAAATTCAGGTCTTTCTGACGCCAGGCACTGTATTCACTGTGTCACCTAGCTTGTATCTGTATTCTCATAAATTCAGATGCCTCCCTTGAGCATACTTTTTAGTTCCAGGCAAAGTAGCATTTCCTACCTACCCCCTAACGCTCTTTGGTCTCCTACATAACTCCTGCCAAAGCTAGATTGAGAAAAAAATAAATGAATAAAAAACTTAAGCCAAAAAAAAAAGTATTACTAGTGACTACTTTGTATAAATGGGAAATGCACCAGTGGGGGCTCAAGAGAAAGAGTTGAACATTTAGATATGTACTTCCCCCACCACCAGGTTTATCTCTAAGACTCTGGGAATGAGTTGTTGAAACATCCATGCCCCCTCTGGAGAACTACCTTGACCTGCTAGAGTGGATACAGGTTTGGTGGCAGGATGGGGTGAATAAGCCAGCCCCAGCCCAGGAAGATAGAGAATGAGAAGAAGGTGGATGAGACTGAAAGTCAGTACCACATACTCTATACCTGCCATGAAAACACAAGGAAGAAAAGGGGGGTGAAAAGACAAAGTGAAGAAATACATTTGGGATAAAAAAGGTGGCATCAATAGTGCTGACTGCTAGAGAGAGGAAAGGGTGTATGAGAGCAGAACAAAACCATTGCATTTTGCCAAAAATGAGTCAACCCAGAGAGGGGCAGCATCTTCACGTGGTAAAATTGTGAAGCACACATATTTGTCTTTGATGGGCTCCTGGACCCCAAGATTTCCTACTTTCCTTGTGACTCCAGTCATCTCCTTGAAGTCTATCCTGTATCCTGTTCCTTCCAACCTCCCCTCTTTCCATAAACTACACAGCTGCCAAAATGATTTTCCTAAATCATAGGTCTGGTGATCATCACTCCCCTGTCAAAGAAGCACTAGTGACTCCTGGTTGTCTCTAGGATAAAATCCAAACTTCTCTGTTTGGCATTTAATGCCCTTCACAATCTGATTCCAGCTTTCCTTTCCAGGCTTCTTGCACACTACTCTCTATTATGCACTCTCCCATGCAGCCAAACTGCCCTATTTGCTCCTTCTCAAACCTGACATTCCACCTCCTGACCTTTGCACAGACGCACCCTATCCCTGGAATGCACTCCCTCCTCTCCTGTCTTTCTCTTAGGATCCAGAGTCTCCTTCAAGATCCTTCTCAGATTCTCCATTTCTTCCTGAGGCTTTTCCTGATTCCCTCCCATTTTAGTTGCTATTTCTTTATACCCCTCCCAAATTACCTCATATTTGTACTTTACATTCTTTCTATCTACTTATCTGTATACATATTGGAACCCTCAACAGAATGTCAACTTCTTAAAGGCAGGGGCTGATTTGGTTTTGTCTTTGTATCCCCTAGCACAGTGCTTGGCATTATAGCAGCTGTTTAAATAGCTTGTTGAATGATTTATTGTCAACAGCAAGGCACATCACCCTGTTTGCCTCAGTTTCTTCATCTGTAAAATGAGCTGGAGAAGGAAATGGCATATCACTCTACTGTCTCTGCCAAGAAAACCCCAAATGGAGTCACAGAGTCAGACAGGAATAAGAATGACTGACTGAACAACAACAAAAAACAACACAAAGAATGGATTTTGTTGTTGGCTGGTAGTGACTATTTGCATTTTAGGGAAATCTTGACCATAGAAAAGTCTTTTATTTTTATTTATTTATTTTTAGTGAGGCAATTGGGGTTAAGTGACTTGCCCAGGGTCACACAGCTGGTAAGTGTTAAGTGTCTGAAGCCAGATTTGAACTCAGGTACTCCTGACTCCAGGGCTGGTGCTCTATCCACTGCGCCACCTAGCTACCCAGAAAAGTCTTTTAGATCCAAAAGAATGAATCTCTTTTGGTGCAATTTCTGCCACAAGTGGGGAAAGCTTTGGGGGGACAGAGGATCCCTTCCTTGCTCCTTTCACATCTCACCATATAGATTACCTGTTCTCTCTCCAATTAAGACAGATGGTGGATGGGGCAGCTAGGTGGCGCAGTGGATAGAGCACTGGCCCTGGAGTCAGGAGGACCTGAGTTCAAATCCTGCCTCAGACACTTGACACTTACTAGCTGTGTGACCCTGGGCAAGTCACTTAACCCCGATTGCCTCACCAAAAAAAAAAAAAAAAAGACAGATGCTGGTGATAAGAAAGGAAGTTCAACTGCAGGGACCCAGTGAGGAAATGGAGGGATTAGTTAAGGATCACCCTGGCAAGGAATTTTACAGTGAAAGGAAAATGAGAGAGAAGAAAAGTTAAATAGACTATATTTATATAGGGTTTTATAAGTCACAAAGTTACTTCTCTCACAAAAATCCTGTGAGGTAGGCAAGTGGTGTGAATAGTGTTGACCCATTTTGTGGATTCGGCATAAAAGCTCACAAAGATTGTGACTTACCTGGGGAGGTGGGGAGTCACACAACTACTGAAGTTGGAATCTAGATGTTCTGACTCTAGTTCTAGTGCTCTTTCTATTATATAACTCTTGAGGGACCAGCTGGGTCAAAGGATCCTCATGCTAAAACTGGAAGATGCCTCACAGGCCATCTAATTCAACTCGTTCATTTGAAATAATTTGGACAAGGGTCACTCAGGCAGTAAGCATCAGAGGCAGTATTTGAATCCAGGTCCTCTGACTCCTAAGCCAGTGGGATAGGCCACCATAATTTTTTCTAGCCAGGGGAGACCCAAACATGTACACAGAAGTGAAGTAACCAGTGGAGAGGGAGAGAGACCCAGAAGGGTCTTTTGAAATCTAGGCCAGGGGCAACTAGGTTGCAGTGGATAAAGCACCGGCCCTGGATTCAGGGGGACCTAAGTTCAAATACTGCGTCAGACACTTGACACTTACTAGCTGTGTGACCCTGGGCAAGCCACTTACCCTTCACTGCCCTGCAAAAAAAGAAAAAAAAAAGGAAATCTAGTCCAGAAGTTCTCGACCTTTTTTTGTATCATGAATCTTTTAGCAGGCTGATGAAACCTATGGACTCCTCAGAATGTTTTTAAATGTATAAAATAAAACACATACAATTACAAAGAAAAAGTTATATAGAAATGCAGTTATCAAGATTTTTTAAAATAAATAAGTCTAGGGAGCCCAGATTAAGAATTCCTGATCTAAACCATCCCCCTCATTTCATATATGAGAAAAATGAGGCCTTGTTAAGTTGAATGCTACAGCCCAGGTCACACATCATATTAATAGCAGAAAGAACTAAACGCCAGGTGTCCTGATTTCTAACCCAGCACCCCTTCCACCTTACTACCCTGCTTGATAATTGAAGATGCTGGAAAGGGAGGGGCTAAATGGGTGAGCTTCTGAAGCTCTCAGAAGGCAGGAAGGGATGGGACAGAAGGGTACAGGTCAATAGATTAGCCTCCATGGTCTCAAAGCCTCCAGTCTAACTGGAGACCGAACCCTGGAAATCCAGGGGCCTTCAGCCTCCCCAGCGGGACATCCAAGACTGGAACCAGGACCCCTAACCTGCCCGAATTCGGTTAACAAAGGCAGGACTACAACTCCCAGCATGCCCCGAGTCCAGCCCGGCTCGGGTGAGGGTGGGTGGTGTCAGGCTCTGGCGTGGAAATGATAGACCCCACCGGGCGGGCAGGATTTCTGCAATGAGAGGTGCTCGTTGTTTATTTGGGGGAGCAGGGGGCCAGCAGTGGCGCCGGGCAAGGATGCTTGACTATTTATTTCTCTTCTAGCCAGTCCCAGCTTGTCTCTGCTCCCCCTCCCCCCACCCCTCACCCCACCCAGGCGAGTGGGAGAGCTACGGCAGCGGCGGCAGCATCACTCCCCCAGTCGCCGCCGCTCCGCCCCATCCCTGTCTGTTTTTCTCTCCCATTCTCCGTTGGCGGCGGCGGCAGCAGCGGCAGCGGCGGCAGCGGCAGCGCTGCAATGAATGATCCTCCACCCTGGGGAGAGAACCGTAGGTGAGCGTCTCTGAACACAGAAAGGCCATGAAGGACCCAGGACCCCAGCTGTCCAGGATCCCCGGCTTTCCCAGCCCACTGCCATAGAACGTTGGAGAGGAGCAGGAGGAGGAAGAGACCAGATCCCTGCCGCCCACCCCCATCCTATTTTTTTCTTTCTTTATCTCATTGTTGCTGTTTACAGCCCAGGGTCCCTTCTCCCCAGCATGGGCCGGGCTCCGGGGGCTGCCTCTTGGCAGGCGATGCTGCTCCTGCCGCTGCTGCTGCTGCTGCTCCTACCACTGCCTGGTCATTCTGCCTAATCCTCGTTCCCAGCCCGGGGTGGTGCAAGCAAAGAGCTGAGAGCTTTGGAGGCCAGGACTGCAGCAGCCGGCAGCCACCACCCCAGCCAGCATCCCTCCCTCACCTCAGGAAGCTGCATGCACGTTGAGGAGCAGCCCCAGTGGGCCGGGACCGCCGGGTGGATCCGGACTTAAGGGCAGGCAGACAGCCCAGGCTGCTTGAGTGAGGGAGGTGGGGCGGGGGTGGGGTGGGATAGGGACCAGGGGTGGTGGGGAAAAGGGAGTACTGTGAGCTGCAGAATGGCCAATAAAGCCAAGCCCAGCGAGGCCCTGAAGGTGGTGGCCCGGTGCCGCCCCCTGAGTAGGAAAGAAGAGGCTGCTGGCCACGAGCAGATTCTCGAGATGGACGTGAAGCTGGGACAGGTGACCCTCAGGAACCCTCGGGCCGCCCCAGGGGAGCTGCCCAAGACATTCACCTTTGACGCCGTATATGATGCCAGCTCTAAGCAGGCTGACCTATACGATGAGACGGTGCGCCCACTCATAGACTCGGTGTTGCAGGGCTTCAATGGCACCGTTCTTGCCTATGGCCAGACCGGCACGGGCAAGACCTACACCATGCAGGGCACTTGGACTGAACCGGAGCAGCGAGGGGTCATCCCCAGCGCCTTTGAACACATCTTCACTCACATCTCCCGTTCCCAGAACCAGCAGTACCTGGTGCGGGCCTCTTACCTGGAAATCTACCAGGAGGAGATCCGGGACCTGCTCTCCAAGGAACCGGGCAAGCGGCTGGAGCTCAAAGAGAACCCAGAGACTGGGGTCTACATCAAAGATCTCTCTTCTTTTGTCACCAAGAATGTCAAAGAAATAGAGCACGTGATGAATCTGGGCAACCAGGCCAGGGCTGTGGGCAGTACCCACATGAACGAGGTCAGCTCCCGTTCCCATGCCATATTTGTCATCACAGTGGAGTGTAGTGAGCGGGGTTCTGATGGCCAAGAACACATCCGGGTGGGCAAGCTCAACTTGGTAGACCTGGCTGGCAGTGAGCGGCAGGGCAAAGCGGGCACCAACACAGCTGGAGGAGCAGCTACCCAGCCTTCAGGGGGAGGGGGTGGCACTGGAGAAAGACCCAAAGAAGCATCAAAAATCAATCTCTCCCTTTCTGCTCTGGGTAATGTGATCTCGGCTCTGGTGGATGGCAGGAGCACCCACATCCCCTACCGGGACTCCAAGCTGACCCGGCTGCTTCAAGACTCTCTGGGGGGCAATGCCAAGACCATCATGGTGGCCACCCTGGGTCCAGCTTCACACAGCTATGATGAGAGCCTGTCCACCCTGCGCTTTGCCAATAGGGCCAAGAACATTAAGAACAAGCCTCGGGTGAACGAAGATCCCAAGGACACGCTCCTCCGGGAGTTCCAGGAGGAGATTGCCCGCCTGAAGGCTCAGCTTGAGAAGCGGGGGCTGCTGGGTAAGCGCAGGAGAAGCAGCCGCAGGAAGAAGTCAGTGGCCATAGAGGGGTACCCGGAGGGGTCTGTAACAGAGGCCTGGGTTGCTGAAGAAGAAGATGACAACAACAATAACCACCGACCCCCCCAGCCCACTCCAGAGGTCCCTCTGGAGAAGAATATGGAGAACTATCTGCAGGAACAGAAGGAAAGACTGGAGGAGGAAAAGGCAGCTATACAAGATGACCACAGCCTGGTCATTGAGGAGAAGCAGAAATTGTTGGAGGAGAAAGAAAAGATGATTGAGGACCTGAGGCGGGAGCAGCAAGCCACAGAGCTCCTGGCCACCAGATACAAGGTAAGGCATTGGGTGGGGAGTACCCTATGAGCTCATAGGCTCCTTGAGCCTTCCAATCCCAGAATTGGGAGGGACCTTAGAGAAAAACTACTGCAGGGTTCCTTTTTTTTCCCCCGGGGCAATGACTTGCCCAGGGTCACACAGCTAGTAAGTGTCTGAGGCCAAATTTGAACTCAGGTCCTCCTGAATCCAGGGCTGGCGCTTTATCCATGCTACCACCTAGCTGCCCCCTACTCCAGGGTTCTTGACCTTTCTAGTGTCTTGGATACCTTTAGCAGTCTGGTAAACCCTATGGACCCCCTTTTAAGAATAATGTTTGGGGGAGGAGCAGCTAGGTGGCACAGTGGATAAAGCATTGACCCTGGATTCAGGAGGACCTGAGTTCAAATCCGGATTCTGACACTTGACACTTACTAGCTGTGTGACCCTGGGCAAGTCACTTAACCCCAATTGCCTCACCCAAAAAAAAAAAAAAAGAAAAGAATAATGTTTGTTGGGGGCAGCTAGGTGGCACAGTGGATAAAGCACTGGCCTTGGATTCAGGAGGAGCTGAGTTCAAATCTGACCTCAGATACTTGACACTTACTAGCTGTGTGACCCTGGGCAAGTCACTTAACCCTCATTGCCCGACCAAAAAAAAATAATAATGTTTGTTACCTACATTCATAATTGAAGGAAATGCTATATTTCAATTAGAGGTTAGTGAAAATAAAGATGTATATTTCCCCCAACCAAGCTCACAGACCTCCACTCCCTAAATCTATCCAGGGACCTCAGATTAAAAACTGCTGATCTGATCCAACCATCTCTTTTTACAGATGGAGAAACTGAGTCCCAGGGACCAAAAGTGACTTGCCCAAGATGACATAGCTAGTTAGTAACTGGGTCTAGGATCCAAGTCTCTCAACTCCCAGTTCTTTTCTCATCATTCAGTGACATCCACTTAAGGAAAACAGAGGTAAAAATTACTCATGGAGGAATCTTGCTCATTTCCTTTGGGACCAGAGACTGATGCTTTATCAGTAGACTAGGTTGGAAACCCCTCACATCTTTCTCCTCTCTGTCTCTCTCCCTCACATGTACTGCTTAGTTGGCAGATGCTCCACTAATACACAGATGTTTCCTTACAAGCTCATAAGCTAATGCACAGTTACCCCCCAGGGTTAATCTGACCCTGCTGCCCATGAAGTCATGAACTTTGAAAAACTAGACAAGATTTTTGACCTCAAAGGAACCCTGACTTGTCTTTCCTATATCACCTGCAGTGCCTTTCTTCCTTATTATACAGCTCTAGACCTGATACCCTTTTCTTTCTGAGGAGTAAGCCTCCATGAGGGAAAAGGAATTCCTGAATGCTATGATAGAAGGGAAGCCCCATTGTAGGCCCATGCACTCTGGGCTGGAATTCTAGGATATAGGGCTCCATGTCAGTGGAAGGAGGGTAGGAGGAGACTTTCAGGTGATGATGACCTGAGAAACAAACCAGCTGCCTGAATCCTAAATCTAGCCATGACTATCCAGTTCCAAGCCCAGTAAGATTTGAAGCCTCTGCCCTAGGGAGGTCATGGATCAGGATATCAGCAAAGTGAGCAGTTCTCAGCAGGGTGTGAGAGCTTTGAGGTCACATAGCAAGGGTCAGCTATGAATGGCACCAGCACTAGGCAACAACCACAGCAAGCCCCAGACAGGGGCAATAAATAAAGAAAGGCTATGGGGGGAATGAGAAGAAGAAGAGAAGAGCAAAAAAGGAGAAATAAGGGGAGGTGGTGATGTGCATCTATTGGGGAATAATAGAGAGTGGATGGTCAAGAATTGGGCAGCTTATTGATGGATGGGATAGAGTGCTGGCCTTGGAGTCAGAATGATCTGAATTCAAATCCTGCCTTTGACACTTAGCTATGTGGATCTGGGCAAATCCTTTAATGTCTCAGCCTCAGTTTCCTTCTCTGTAAAATGGGGGTAATAACAGCAGGGTTGTGGTAAAGATCAAATGAGATAATATTTTTAAAATTTCTTTGCAAACCTTAAAGCACTATACAAATGCTAGCTGTTATTACTGTTGTTGCAGGCACCCCTTGATGTGGCTAGTATCTTTAGTTCCTGTGAGAGATGAAGGCAGGGGTGGGGCTGAAGGCCACCTTAGGAATCCAGAGGCCTTAAGTGCATTTGTTTTTAGGAGGCGTCATGATGGCTGGATGGTCCCTGGATCGTCTTCGGGGTAGCAAGCTCCTGCTGAGGAACTTCCTTTATCAGCTCAGATTACCACCTTCTCTGTTACTTATAGTCAAGAGAGTTACTTGGGACACTGAGAGGTTATTTGCTCATGGTCACATAGTCAGTATCCATCCGAGATCAGATTTGAACCTGGGTCTTTCATATCTGCCTCTAATTGGGAGACTTCCTATGACTACTAGAATAAGGGGAACCTAGGATGATGCTGATCCTGTCCTGGTCGATCCACATCTGGGGTTTGGCATTTGGCATTCTGGTCCTCAGGACAGCAGTTAACAGCAAACTCACTTGAGAGAGGAAGAGGGAGCAAGGAAGTGGGGAGGGAAGCCTACTCCTAGCTGACAGTGCTGATATGATCCAACCATCTCTTTTTACAGATGGAGAAACTGAGTCCCAGGGACCAAAAGTGACTTGCCCAAGATGACATAGCTAGTTAGTAACTGGGTCTAGGATCCAAGTCTCTCAACTCCCAGTTCTTTTCTCATCATTCAGTGACATCCACTTAATTATTCTCACTAACTGGGTACTAAACTTTGCTGCTAAAGGACTGCAAATACTTTGTATATGCCCTGGTTGCCCCCCACTTTAGTAATGACTCTTCTGAGGGGGCAGCTAGATGGTGCAGTGGACAGAGCACTGGCCCTGAAGTCAGGAGGACCTGAGTTCAAATCTGGCCTCAGACACTTGACATTTACTAGCTGTGTGACCTTGGGCAAGTCACTTAACGTTCATTGCCCAACTTATAAAAAAAAGAAAGTAAAGGACACTGATAAAAAGAAGAACATGCAGAAAGGTGAAGGGCCTTCTGAAGATCATTGGAAGCATTTGGGGATGTTTAACCTGCAGAAGAGAAGGCTTAGGGAAACACAGTAGTCACACATTTCAAAGCCTGTCATGTGGAAGAAGTATTAAACATGTTCTTATTAGACAGCATTCCCAGGAACAATGGGTGGAAGTTGCAGAGACAGATTTAAGCTTGATGTCAGACAAAACTTCCTAACACTTAGAGTCGTCCAAAAGTGAAATGAGCCACCTCTGAAGGTAGTGATATTTGCCTCACTGGAGGTCTTTGAGCAAGGGCTAAATGACCATTCGTCAGGTGTATTGTAGTGACAAGTTGTGTTCAGGTCTGGGTTGGACTACATGGTTTCCCAAGTCTCCCCCATTATGAGATTCCCTGACTCTGTGTTCCCAGCTCCAGAATTTTTCACTACTACCAATTCTAGAGTAGGAAATATCAGCCATGAATAGGTCCCTTGGCACCCTCATCAATGGTGGGGTGGAATTGTGCTTCTTGGGTGCCTAGGTCTGGTGGTCTCCTAGAACCACCACCACCACCACCATCATCTTCTTCATCACCATTATTATTATAATAAGATTTTGATTCTATTTTATTCTCATCCAGATGTAGTCCAGTGAGTAGCCTACAGTTACATCAAATCCCATTTGCTCTTTGGCTGTTTAGAATGGACCATTTAAAAAAAGCCAAACACAGAAACAAAATTTAAAATAATTGAACATGATGGGGGCAGCTAGGTGGCTAAGTGGATAAAGCACCGGCCCTGGATTCAGGAGGACCTGAGTTCAAATCCTGCCTCAGACACTTGACACTAGCTGTGTGACCCTGGACAAGTCACTTAACCCTCATTGCCCCACAAAAAAAAAGTAACACCTTACAAGTAAAAAACAGGGTGCTCTGTTCGTGTCTGTGTCCCCACTCTGAAGTCTATTTCTGTATTTTTCTAGATTTTGCCAGTGTTCTTGTTATTTACATAGCCATAGATATGGTGTACATTGTTATTGTCATCTTGCTTTTTTTGAGCTATTATGCTCTATATACATCCTCTTGTATTTCCTAATAACCTTTGTATTTTATAATTCCTTAAGGGGTCCTAATCTTTCATTCTCAGCTTGAACCACAATTTGGTTGGCTTTTCTCCAGTTTTCTTTGTTTTCTTTTTTGTTATTAGAAATAAAGCTGTTAAACCAGAAGAGAACTTAGAGATCATCGAGTCTAATCTCCTCATTTTACAGTTGAGGAAAAGGAGGGAGGCCTAGAGAGAGGGAGTTGATTTGCTCAGTGTTGCCCAGCTCATTTGTGACAGAACTGGGATTAGAATGTAGAACTCCTTATTCCTTGTTGATTGTTCATTTTAGTATCCCACCCTACAGGGCAGAAGGGAAGGTAGAAGGATTCTAGTTATTTATTTTGAAATTTATGGAGACTTGTTCCTTCACTGTGTTCTTCTGGTCTTATTCAGTTGAAAATGAAATGGTCTAAAACAAAACAAAATGAAATGAAAGAAAAGAAAAGAAAGCCAAATATGGTACCTGGTTACCTATTCTTGCCTGTCCTGGAATACTTGGAAACTTAGGACAAGGCACATTGTCAGTTATTGGCGGAGATGAAAGATATGTTCATGTTTATGTATTTGTATTCATTTTTTATTTTATTGTATTTGTATTTATACCAAGAGCAGTCAGAGCTACCTGCTAGGTTGTTAAGAGCAATGGCCCCGGAGAATCCTGTACAGAGCACAGTATACCTCTTACTATTAAAGAAAGGCAAGAGATTACCCATCTTCAGAACAGATAGGCCCTTCCAGGGAGGGCATAAGGACTGAGACAGCTGGGCTCTAAACCAGAGATGCAGCAAGAGCTGGGGAGAAGTTGGGCCTGTGTAGAAGCAGCATTCATCTCTACTTTGTAGACCAATCCCCCTTCCTTCCAGGATTGCAAAGGAAGTCTTTGTATCCCCAGCAACTAGCACAGTGCCTTGTACATAATCCAGGAGTCATGGCTATGTACCATTTCCACTGTTAGTAAATGACTAGATCCTTATGGTATAGGGTCTAAGAGACCCCGGCAATTTGGGATAGAGTGGGGGATGGGGAAGAGGGCAAGAAGTGAAAGCCATGGTTCCTGGAATCTTAGAACTAGAAGGAGGCTTGGGGACTATTGAGTCCAGTCTCTTCATTTTAGAGGTAAAAAAAAAAAAACAAAACCCTAAAATTTAAAAAGTTTAAAGTGAATTGATCAAGCTCACATGACAATGACTTTACATGTATAATAGGTATCCTATTTGACTTCTCAATGGGTAGGGGAAGGCCAGGAGGGAGGAAGAGAATTCAAAACTGAAAATAAAAATAAAAGATTTTTTCTTTTTTTTCTTTTCTTTCTTTCTTTCTTTTTTTTTTTTTTTGTGCATGTGAGGCAATGGGGGTTAAGTGACTTGCCCAGTGTCACACCCCTAATAAGTGTCAAGTGTCTGAGGTCAGATTTGAAACTCAGGTCCTCCTGACTCCAGGGCCGGTGCTCTATCCACTGTGCCTCCTAGCTGCCCCTAAAAGATTTTTTTTCAAAATGGTATAGGGGCAGCTAGGTGGCGCAGTGGATAGAGCACCGGCCCTGGAGTCAGGAGGACCTGAGTTCAAATCTGACCTCAGACACTTGACACTTACTAGCTGTGTGACCTTGGGCAAGTCACTTAAACCCCATTGCCTCACTAAGAAAAAAGAAAAAAAACAAGCGAATGGTATATTAATTTTTTTAAATAAGTTAATGGTATATCTCAGACTGAAATATAGGGTACAGTACCCTGAGTCAAGTTAGAAGACCTGGGTTCAAATCCTAACCATGACTACCTCCGTAATCTTGGACAAGTTGCTCTATTTATCTAGGTCTCAGTTTCCTCATCCGTAAAATGAGAGGGTTGAATTAGATGGTCTCTGAGGTCCCTTCCAGTTCCACATCTATGACTCCATAGCCATAGAGCTCCCATTGCCTCATCTAGGACTCTTTCCATGGTGTAGGGTAAGTTTTCTTCCCATCCATTCTATCGATTCACTGGGTACAGTAAGAGTCTCCTTTTCTCCAGGCTTCAGGTAATTGTCTGCCTAATGGAGATGAGATCTCTGACACAGCTCCCCAGGGATGGAGGTGACATCATCATTATAACCAGGACTCTTAGGTATTTAGCAAAGATGGAGGTGCCCAAGGAAGTTTCAGAATGAGAATAATTCTGTGCCCTTTGTCTATGGTTCAAAACCCTTTCCACCTTTTGTCACCACCCCCCACCCCCAACTACATAGAACTAAGAGGAGGCCTGGACATAGCTCTGTCACTTGTGAACTATGAGACCTAGCCAAATGAAAAAACTAGAATTAGTGTTAATAGGCCTGGATTCAAATCCTCTCTCTCTATCACTTTCTACCTGTGTGGTGGTGTTGTTCAGTCATCTTTTAGTCATGTTTGGCTCTTGGTGACCCCAACTGGGGTTTTCTTTGCAAAGATATTGGAGTGGTTTGCCATTTCCTTCTCCAGCTCATTTTACAGAGAAGGAAACTGAGGCAAACAGGGGTAAGTGACTTGCCCGTGGTCACATAGCTAATAAGTGCCCGAGGCCAGATTTGAACTCAGGAAGATGAGTCTTCCTGGAATAGGCCTGGCATTCTATCCACTGCATCACCCAAGCTGCCCCAGCTACCTGAGTGACCTTGGGGCAAATTACTTGGCCACTCTGAATCTCACTTTCCTCATCTCTAAGATGGAAGAATCATGTTAGGTGACTTGGAAAGCCATTTTGTGGTGTTGCAAAACCAATTGTATGGCTTAGAGGGATCTCCGAAGAGCTGGGGTTAGGGGAAGGAAGGTATGGGAACAAGGGAATGAGGATGGAGGTAATAATACCTGCCTGATCTCAGTGCCGGAGCTATCTTGTTAAATTTGAAATATTAAAACAAACAAACTGGACATTGTAGAATTTGAGGAGTTCTTTCTTTTCTCCTTTGTATAGAGAAATGTTTGTGAAGTTCGTTGTTATCATCATAATAAAAAGTAAAAATTTTAAAATACCAGCCCCACCTCCTTCCCAGGGATATTATAAGGATCAGATAAGATGATAAATGTGATTGCCCTTTGAAGAAAGTTAAAAGCACCTCATGAATGGAAGGTATTATTAGTAATAGTAATATCTTCACCATCTTGCCACCCAGGGCTCCCCAGGAGCCCCAGAATTATGGCTTTGGCCTGTCAAAAGTCACCCTGTTCCCTATCTCCACCCTGGGCTCCCCAATACCTATGTGTTTCTCAGAGTTCTGAGTCATTGCTTCAGGCCTCAGGGGAGGCTTAGGAGGGTGTCTGAGACTCAGAGCTTGGGTTTTCTTCTCAGAATTAGCTAAATCCACTCTCTACCCTCTGGTTTATCCTTATTCATCCCCCCCTCCCACTTTTCTCTTTTTCTTTCCCATCTCAACACAGAATGTCTTGGAGGGGAAAGCATGCTGTCTCTGAAGTCAGAGGAGATGAGTTCAAATTCTAACTCTGACGTTTACTTCTTTTGTGCAATTTTTGGGCAAGTCACTTCAGATATGTGGGGCTCAGTTTCTTCATCCATCAGATGAGGGAATTGGATTTGATAACTTCTAGTGGCCCAACCAAATCTACACCCATGATCCTGCCAGTAGCTAAGCTAACCGAGTTCCTTCCCTTAGTCTGCCTTGGGGCCTGGGACAGAGTTGATCTTGCCAGATTCTTGGTCTCTCTGTATTCCTCATAGTGCCCATGGTGACATGTTTTGTTTTTGTATCTGTCTGTAACCCTGGATGCATAGCTTTTCATGAGCCTTAATCATTGCCAACAAGTATTCATTGAGTCTTCCTGGTGCTATAACTAGGGTGGCAGGGAGGTTAATGTAGAATATAAGAATTTCTTCCTTGCAACCTTATGTCAGAGGTAGGGGTATGCTGGAAGACTGTTAAATTTTCTGTATGAGCATTTATACCTCAGATATCTGCAAACATTGCAAAGCAGAGCTTAAGTTGTTGATTTCTAGACTTTAAAAAAATGATGTATAGAATGTTAATAATGCAGATGAAACTTAAAAGTATGTTTTGTGCATGTTTTGGGGGGAAGAAGGAGCAGTTGTTAAACAAAGTCAGTGTGCCATTGGTTAGAGCTCAAATTGTGGATTAAAAGAAAGTGCAACAAGGATAAGACAGTGTTTGCAGCTTGATTGGGACTAGCTGCTCAGTTAGAGGAATGAAAAAGGACATGTTTGTGAGAGAATGCTGAAGATAGTGAAATATCAGGCCTTTGGGGCAACTAGGTGGCACAGTGGATAGAGCACCAGCCCTGGAATCAGGAGGATCTGAGTTCAAAACCTGATTTGGATACTTATTAGTTATATGACCCTGGGCAAGTCACTGAACCCTGATTGCAGGAAGGAAGGAAGGAAGGGAGAAAGAGAGGGGAGGAGAGGGGGGGAAGAGAGGGAGGGAGGGAGAGAGGGAGGAAGGAAGGATAAGTCAAAGAAGGCAGAAATCACAGGCAGGATTAGATCCCCAAGGGATCAGGTTGGCAAAAGAGTAGGGAATAAAAAAAAAAGAGTAGTGAATTCTAGATAGAGCCTCGGGGCCTCCCACCACCATGGGAAGTGGGAAGAGATGGAAGATGGATCCTGAAGAAGTAACCTAGGAAACAAAAGGAAATTAAGATGAAACCAGCCTCAGAAGCTAGCCTGAGTTCTCAAGTAATAAGGCAGTAGACAATATTGACCTATCTCTATCCCCTACTAATAGCTCCTCTACCTTCTTCCCACCTTTAGAGGTAAAAGGGGAGGTTTGGGGGCAGCTAGGGTGGCACAGTCGATAAAGCGACTTGGCTCTGGATTTCAGAATGGTGACCGTGAATTCAAATTCCAGCCTTCTCCAACATACTTGGACACTTCCTAGCTGTGTTGGACCCATTGGGCAGAATCCCTAATTAACCCTCATTGCCCTGCCAAAAAAAAAAAAAAAAAGGAGGATTCCCCAAGATTCACTCCTTGACTCTGTATCTCTATCTCTCTTTACATTCTCATCTTTATGTGAACAATTTCCAAATTTGTTAGCTCAAGGGTCCTGACCTCTCTTTTGAACTCTTGACAGTAGAGGAGTCTGGTGTAATGAAACTGTCCTGGGATTTGGAATTAGAGAGACTTGGTTCAGTTCTTGGCTTGTGTTTCTTATTACCTGGGGTGATCTTTGACAACTACCAAAAGGTCTAGGCCTCAATTTCCTTCATTTTTAAAATGAGAAGGGTTGAACTAGATGGGTCTTCAACTCTACACATCTCATCTAGCACTAAAGGCTACAATGCCTTATTTCTAATTTCCTCTTGAGTTTCTGGGTGGTTTTCAGTGGATAGAGCACTGTGCCCTGGATCAGAAAGAACTGAGTTTTAAATGTCACCTCAGACACTTACTAGCTGTGTAACCTTGGGCAAGTCACTTAAGCTCTGTTTGCCTCAGTTCCCTCATCGTAAAATGGGGATAATTATACTCTCTACCTCCCAGGGCTGTAGCGAGGATCAAATTAGATATAATTGTAAAGCACTTAGCACAAAAGCCTGGAAACATAGTAAGAATTATAGAAGTGTTAGCTATCATTTTTATCGTTGTTGTTGCTATTGCCTGCAACTCTATGTCTCAGGTGTAACATATCATCTTTCCTCCCCAACAAAATACCCAACTAACTCCAAAAACACTCCTCTCTTCATTTTCCCATTCTATTGAGATATCAGTTTTCCCTTCGTCAATGCAGACTTAAAATGACTGAGTCATCTGTGATTCCTCCCTCCTTCCTCCACGTATAAATTAATCAGCAGTTTCTGGTCTATTTGTTTCTTTTTAGTGTTTCTTAACTTGTTTTCTATTCCTACTAATACCACCCTGGTCTAGAACCTCACCTAGGCTAGGCCACTGAGGTGACCCTTGCTGGTTATTGGGGAGTATGACTATTTACTATAGATTTTTTGTGGTGTCAGCCATTTTAATCTTGTCTACCTCTTCCTGACCCTATGTTAGGGGTTTTCGTTTGCAGCAGGATACTGAAATGGTTCAGTATTTCCTTCTCCAGCTCCTTTTAAAGAAGAGGATACTAAGGCAAACAGGGTTAAGTGACTTGCCCAGGGTCACACAACTAGTAAGTGTCTGAAAATGGATTTGAAGTCAAGTCATTCTAGCAGCCACCTAATATCCTCCTCTTACCTGGACTCCTGCCCTCCAGCTTTGCCTCCCTCCAGTCCATCCATCTTACTTGAAGGCATCAGATTGATCTTTCCAAAATGCTATTTTTATCTTGCTGCTCCCCTGTTCAAACCACTCATTGCCTATTCAGTTCAGTTCTACAGTACTGGTTTAGAGGCAGCTAGAAAGCTCATTGGATGGAGTAGTAGGCCTAGAATCAGGAAAACATGAGTTTAAATCCATCCACAGACACTTCCTAGCTATGTAACCCTGAGCAGGTCACTTTAATCTCTGTTTTGCCTCAATTTGAGTAATAACAGCGCCCACATCCAAGGGTTGTTGTTTGGATCCAATGAGATAATATTTATACAGTGCTTCATACAATGCCTTGCACATAGTAGGCCCTATATAAATGCTTATCCTCTTCCTTTCCCTGGTATAGTTACTTCAATTTAACAGACATTTATTAAGCACTTATTGTGGGCAGAGGGCAGCTAGATGACACAGTGGATAGAATGCTGGGCCTGGAGTCAAGTAGACTCAACTTCCTGAGTTCAAATCTGAACTGAGACACTTACTAGCTATGTGACCCTGGACAAGTCACTTAACCCTTTTTGCCTCAGTTACCTCATCTGTGAAATGAGCAGGAGAAGGAAATGGCAAGCCAGTATCTTTGCTAAGAAAACCCCAAATGGGGTCACAAAGAGTCAGTCATGTCTGAAAAAAAAATTGTGGAAGAAGCACTGTTCTGGGTGCTAAAGATGATGCAAAGATTTAACCAGAATCATTTGGTCACTCATTTGTGGGAGCTGTAAAAGTGAATGTTGGGGCAGCTAGGTGGCGCAGTGGATAGAGCACCAGCCCTGGAGTCAGGAGGACCTGAGTTCAAATCTGACCTCAGACACTTAACACTTACTAACTGTGTGACCCTAGGCAAGTCACTTAACCCCAATTGCCTCATTAAAAAAAAAAAAGTGAATGTTAATGACCTTGAAGAGAATGTGAATAACACAACCTTCAAAGTCACAGCTGACATTGAGTTTTTCTAAGTAGGGTGCTTCACCTCATTTGTGCCATGAATGCTCTGATGGTGGGGAACCCATGGATGCCTTTTCAAAATAACTTTCAATATAAACTAAGAAAATGTTTACATTTCATAATAGAATGGAATAGAAATAATCTAATTTAATTCTAATATAAATATGTAATTTTCCCCATTCAAGTTTCCAGATCCCTTCCTTCCCTGATATCTATTCATGGACCCCTTTGGGGGTCTCTGAGAAGCTACCATTAGACTGGAAATAATTAGGCTATAGGGGAAGGAACATTGGCTCTGGAGTCAAGAAATCTAATTCCTCTTTTGAATATGAGCTCCTCCACTTATTACCTTAATCATCTTGGAAAAGTCATTTTCCTTCTCTGTGCCTCTGTTTCCTCTTTTTGAAAATAAAGGGGTTTAGGGGCAGCTAGGTGGTGCAGTGGATAAAGCACTAGCCCTGGATTCAGGAGGACCTGAGTTCAAATCTGGCCTCAGACACTTGACACTTACTAGCTGTGTGACCCTGGGCAAGTCACTTAACCCTCATTGCCCTGCCAAAAAAAAAAAAAAAAGAAAAGAAGGGGGTTTAGGGGCAGCTAGGTGGTGCAGTGGATAAAGCACTGGCCCTGGATTCAGGAGGACTTGAGTTCAAATTCGACCTCAGACACTTGATACTTACTAGCTGTGCAACCCTGGGCAAGTCACTTTACCCTCATTGCCATGAAAAAAAAAACCACACACACACAACAAAAACAAACACAAAAATAAGGGGCTTTGGTTTATATGGTCTAAAGGTCCTTTCCAGCTCTGGATAATAATTAAAGGGGAACAATCATCCACAGTGTATTTGGATGATGGGCTTAATTCTGTCTGTTACAACCAGGGAGAAAGATAGAAGTCATTGTGTATGGTATTGTTCCCTGAAGACATTGGTCCATTGTGCTGGGTTAGCTTAAAGGGCAAAAAAAAAAAAAAAAAAGCTGAATGTTTTGGAAAACAGAATAGATTAAGATTTTCCTCTCGTTTCTGTGAACCCTGGAATCCAGAATTCTGTCTGCAGCTCTGCTTATACACCCCAACCCCAAAGACAAAATGAAAGCCAACTAAAACAATTGAGGGCAGGGACTATTAACCTCATGTGTTAGGGGCCCTTTTAACAGTCTGGTGAATGTTTCTAAATAATTGAAGGAAATGCTAAATTTCACTTAGAGGTCAGTGAAAATAAACATATAGTTTTCCCTCAACTAAATTTATGAACCCTTGATAAGGGAGATCAATAGATCAAAAGCACTTATTAAGCACCTACTAGAGAAGCAGTATGTTTCAGTGACTCACATGCTGACCTTGGAGTTGTGAACACCTGGGTTCAAATCCTGTCACAGACACTTAGTAGTTGTTTGACTCAGAGCGAGTCACATGACATCTGTTTGCTTTAGTTTTCTCATCTGTAAAATGAGGGGATGGTGGCCTCAAAGGTCCCTTCTTGTCTCCAAGTCTATGATCCTGTAATTCGATGGGCCAGTGCTGGGGATACAGAGAAAAAAAATGAAACAGTACTTGTTCTCAAGTAGATTATATTTTAAAGGGGAAGACAACCTGCACATATAAAGGCAAATACATGACACATGGAAATCAAATGTAAAATAGCCTTGGGAAGGAAGTCACTAGCATCTGGGGCATGGTGTAAAGATAGAACTTTCAAAAAACAACCTGGGGCAGCTAGGTGGCACAGTGGATAAAGCATTGGCCCTGGATTCGGGAGTACCTGAGTTCAAATCCGGCCTCAGAAACTTGACACTTACTAGCTGTGTGACCCTGGGCAAGTCACTTAAACCCCTTTGTCCTGCAAAAAAAAAATTAAGAAACAACCTTCCTCTTATGATGGAAAGTGAAAGCTTGGAGGGGATCAGTCAATCATGTATTTATTAAGCCCCTACTATGTGCTGGGCATCATGCTACTAAGTGCTAGAGATACAGATATAAAAATAAGACAACCTTTTCCCTCAAGGAGATTTTAATCTATTGAAGTCAGTAGTATCAGGATGGGCAATGGATGATGTGTAGCTTCCAGTGCCTCCCTATCCAAGGTTACCATGTATCTACTTTGTGTATATTTTGTATACACTTATCTAAAGGATGGCTTTCAACCTCTCACCTCCATTAGCAAGATGCTCTATGTCCTGGTACCATTATCAGATTGGAATACCTCTTTAAGTTATAGAATCAATCATTAGACATGATATGTAAATATGATTCTTTATATCCTGCAGGGTGAACTTTTTAAATTGGGTCATAAAGTGGGGCTAACCCAACAAGTTATCCACACCTCTGGGAGTTTTAAATAGCAGAAGGATTTTAGTAGTTCCTGAATCTAAAGGGTCCAACCCAGGAGTTAAAAACTTCAGTTTGGGAGTTGATGATTCTACTTTGATTCCACTCTGAGAGGGAAGCAACCTTAGTAAGGGGAGAGGAGATGGAGAGGGTTTCTCTTTCCTTCACCTCCCTTCAATCCATTGACCTTCTTATTGAAGCAGACAATATACCCATATGGGAGCAGAGAAAGATACACACATATATACATACACAGAAAACATTGATAAACATGGATAATAAATATAGATCTGGAATGGTAGCTACGTAAGGGAGGAAGCAGTTCCAAGGAGTATGGCACTTTGTGGAAAGAATGCTGGCTATGAACTCTAGAAAATCACAAAAACAAGTTACATCTAAAGGGAAAGTTCATGAGGACTTCACAAAGGAAAAGAACCCCCCAGTGCTAGAATTTTTTGCCACATGTGTTCCTTATGTGTGTGAGTCGCTTTCTTTGTACTTTTAAGTTGGAGTCCCTTTCCCTAGCAACCATATGTGTGTGAGGCAAAAGCATGCCCCAAGTTTTGGGGGAATGTTTTGTTCCAACTGTTCTTACTATACCATCTAAGTAAATACACTAGCTAAAAGCTAATTGAAGCTACTGTTTGATTGCCGTTGGGAAATAGCCAGGTGGGGGCTCATGAGCAACAATACTAGAAACCTCAACACTTTAAGGTTACTCCTGGAACCTATGGTCAAACTATTAAGCTGCTCTTTGGGGACCCAGCCTGCCAGTTTGAGTGGGAATTAGGAAAGCAGCCTCAGAAAGAGTGCCATACCTCTACACAGTGCTATACCATGTTGTCTCCTTCATTAAAATGTAATGTCGAAGTCAGGACTGTTTTGCTTTTGTCTTTATATATCCTCAGTGCTTAGCATAATGCCTGGAATATAGTGGGCACTTAAATACTTAGTGATGACTGATTGATATCCTGCCCTGTTAGAAAAAAAGGAAACTTCTTACAATTTACAATGAGGACATATACCAGACATACTACTTTCAGTAAACTTATTGAGTGGGTCATTATTCATAAGATGCAGTCCTGGCATGGTGGAAGGAGTATTAGATTGGAAGTAGTTGACTTGAGTTAAGTCCTTAGCTGTACTACCTACTAACTGTAGGGCTGCAGACAAGTCACTTCGCCTTCTTTGAGCTTCAGTTTTGTAATCTGCAAAATGGGGAGAGTAAATATCTCCATAGGGAAATTCTAAAACCTAGAAAGATTTACATGGACTAAATGCTGAGTGAAGTGAGCAGAACCTAGAGAACATTATACAAAATAATAGCAATATTTTGTGATGATCAACTGTGATAGGAATTAGCTCTTCTCAGTAATACAATGATCCAAAAACAATTCCAAAAGACTAATGATGGAAATGCTCTCCACATCCAGAAAAAGAACTATGGAGTCTGAATGCAAATCAAAGCATACTATTTTTTACGTTTTTGTTTGTTTGTTTTTCTTTCTTGTGGTTTTTCCCTTTTGTTCTGTTTCTTCTTTCATAACATGACTAATGTGGAATATGTTTAAAATGATTGTCCTATATAACCTATATCAGAATGCTGTTTGTCTTAGGGAGTGGGGAAGGAAGGGAGGGAGGGAAAAAATTTGGAACTAAAAATTTTACCCAAAATGAATGTAGAAAAAATAAAGTACCATAAAGAAAAAAGATAGGAAATTACTATACTAACAACTATTTAATTCAGGAGATGAGGAATAGGAACTAGGAAGAATAGGATTCAGGAAAGGAAGGAGGGAAACATATAAAGGTTTTAAGAAGTCAGGCCTTAAGAGCAATTATGTTATGGAGAGATCTTAGAGATCATCAAGACCAGCTGTTCTCAAAGTGTGTTCTGTGGACCCTTGAAACTGAAAGCTATTTTCATAATAATATTAAGATGTTATTTGGGGGCGGGCTACGTGGCACAGTGGATAAAGCACTGGCCTTGGATTCAGGAGGACCTGAGTTCAAATCCACCTCAGACACTTGACACTTACTAGCTGTGTGACCTTAACCCCTCATTGCCTCATTAAAAAAAATGCTATTTGGCCTATTAAAATGCACTTCCCTTTTCTAACTATATATCTATGTGAGACTGATTCTCTTTGTATCTTTCAACCAAACAACCTTGAAATCCTTGAAACCAGCTATCTTTTATTAAGCCAGATATTAAAGAGATTTGCAAAAAGTATATAAAATAATGCTGCTCTTCTCAACTTTTTTTTGTTTTTGAAAAATATAGTTATTTTAATAAAAATATGTTATTATGTTTGTGTAATGGGTCTATTAATATTTCTATGAATAAATACATATTAATATAAACAATTTTATCACTATGGTAAATATCAATAGATATAACCCACATAAACAAATGCTCTTTAGGGTCCTCAGTAATTTCTATGAGTGTAAAAGGGTTCTCAGACCAAAAAGTTTAGAGAACTGCTAACCAACTATGTCATTTTCATAGATCAGGGCTTCTTAAACTTTTTCTACTCACAACTCCCTTTTTGCCCAAGAAACATATAGAGGTATATAAATAGGTATACCTAACCTTTTACTGTTACCAAATTGTTTCTCAATGTGTACAATCAGTTATGGAATTCTATATTGGGGCAACCCACAGTTTTAGAAGCTTTGTTATAGATAATAACCCTTGAGGCCCAGAGGAAATATATGACTTGCTCAAAGTCACACAGAAGTAAGTGACAGAGCTTGGATTTGAACTCAGGTTCTCTGACTCTAAATACAGCAAAACCTCCTATGTTGGTTGTTAGGAGTGCCCTGAATAGACGTTACTCTATTTCTCTTATTGGTTTCTCTGCTTCTGTTTCCAGATGAAGGTAGTACTCTCCATAAATCCTCCTAATTACTGAGATAAACGAGCTTCTTCTCTGGTTTTTCTAATTGCCAGCCTCATTTCAGACAGCATGGCATCCCAGGTCTGGTTCTCCTAAGCTTCTGTCTCTTCTCTGGCTCCAGATTTCATAGAAGGCTTCTGGCAATCTCTTATTTCTTACTTCACCCATCCAATTGAATCCAACCCAACCCAACTCAACCCAATCCATTTGAAAAAGCATTTAAGGGCTTACTCTATATCAGGTAGTCTGCTAAACACTGAGGACATAATGACAAAAGTGAAATGGTCCCAACCTTTAAAGAATTTACACTCTACTCTTGTTCAGTAATTTTTCAGTCATGTCTGACTCTTCCTGACCCCATTTGGGGTTTTCTTGGCAGAGGTACTGGATGGTTTGCCATTTCCTTCTCAAACTCATTTGACACATGAGGAAACTGAGGCTATCAGGGTTAAGTGACTTGCCCAGGGTCACACAGCCAGTAAATGTCTGAGGCTAGATTTGAACTGAGGAAGATGATTCCAGGCCCAGTGCTCTATCCACTGTGCCACCTACCTGCCCTTATGTTCTACTTATATCCCCATTCCTTCTACTCATTGTTTTCCCATCTCCAGACACACCAGACTCAAAGCCTTTCTTTCCTCTCCTTTCCTGTCCTTAACTCTGAGCACTATCTATCCTTGCTTCCCAAAGATCCCTTTTCTTCCTTAACATTCAACTTCAGGCAGCTAACATATACAAACATATTGACTTGCAGAGTATCTTCGGGTCAACAAGAATACAACCTGACAAACAGAAGTACAGTCATCGAAGTCTAGCTTCTTCAAATGCCCCATACCTATGCCTACCACCCTGGCTTCTTTTAAATCCCAACTAAAATCTCTTCTTTTACAGGAAGCCTTTTCCAACCCCTCTTAAGTCCAGTGCCTTCCTTCTGTTAACTATTTTCTGTTTATCTTGTATATAGTTTGTATATATTTATTTGCATTGTTTCCCTCATTAAATTGTAAGCTTTCTGAGGGCAGGGACTATCTTTTGCCTCTTTTGTATCTCTAGATGCTTAATAAATATTTATTAATTGATTGATTATATTTGAGCCATCAATTACACAACAACATACTCAGAATTCAGCATCATGTTCTTCATCTGTAAGGATGGGGTAATAATTGTGTCCACCTCCCAGGGCTGTTGTAAGAATCAATGAGATAATGGATAAAAGAGTGCTTTGCAAACCTAAACCAAGTTGTGTAAAATGTGAACTGCTAATAATGTTACCACCCTCACCCCCATTTTGTCCAAACCTTCCATCTTACAGGTGAGGATTAGACTGCTAGGGGGGACCATTGATAGAATGTTAGACTTGTAGAAGGGAAGATGAGTTTAAATCCTGCCCCAGACACTTACTCACAGTGTGACCCTAGGCAAGTCATTTAACCTGTCTCAGCCTCAGTTTCTTCATCTATAAAAGTGGGTAAACAAAGGTACCCAGCTCGCAGGGCAAGTAACTTAACCTTCTCAACCTCAATTTCCTTATCTGTAAAATGAGCATAATGAAGTATTCACCTCAGGATTGTTGTGTTTTATTTTGTTTTGTTTTTGTTTTGTGGGCAATGGGGGTTAAGTGACTTGCCCAGGGTCACACAGCTGGTAAGTGTCAAGTATCTGAGGCCGGATTTGAATTCAGGTACTCCTGAATCCAGGGCCGGTGCTTTATCCACTGAGCCACCTAGCTGCCCCCAAGGATTGTTGTGTTTTAAATGAGATTATCTTTAAAGTGTTTTAGAAACCTTAAAGAACTATATATGTGAGTTGTTTGAAGACACTGAAAGCCCAGAAAGAGGAAGTGACTTATCCAAGGCCATATGGCAGATTGGTCTGATCAGCCTGTCATCCAGCAGCATAGTTCCTTTTTAATTCTTCATGTAATTCACTTGGTGTAATAAGTGCATTATCATATTGCTCTTATTTATTTCCGGCTCCTAGCTATTCCAATAATAGACGAATTGGTGATGATAATGCACTTATTGTACTATGAGTACAGGGAATTGGAAGATAGCCACGAATAGTCTGGTCTGTGGTCTAGCCAGCCAGGCCTGGAGAGCCTCATGTGCTTATGCCTGGAGCCAGTAGGGCTTAGGAGCAGTAGAACCAGGGTGGAAAATCATAGACTGGAGGACGAAATAGTCTTTCTTTACAGTTTCATAGCACTTGGTTTATCAGAGGGAAGGATGTCTCTCTGATGCTGGGAGCTAGGAGAGACAGTCTCCTGTACTAGAACATTCCAAAAGCATCCTGGATTTGTTCCAATCGATGTAATTAAACTCTTTGATTTTCAGCAGAATCTGAATCCCTGAGCATTCACTGGATGTATCTATTCACCCAGAGAATCAATTTTCATCCACTGTTGTCCATTTTGTTCTCTCTTGCTGGAGTTGGCGTGGGGGTGGGGGTGGGGGTGGGGATGGGGGCTCATCCTATTCGTACTCAGCAGAGCAGCATGAGTTGCTCAGTGAAGATGTTTCTGGTCTCTTCTGCTCTGGATAACAGTCTACAGCCTTTCCCCCTTCCCAGCTTCCATGGCAAGGGAGCCAGAGAGAGGACTTTGTAGGATGTGTTTGGCTAATAGGCCTCACTGGGAGCTTTTCTCTCCTGAGATACTTAGCTCATCTCTGCCCTCCTGAAGCTAGGAAAGGATGATGCAAAAACCCCAGCCTGTGATTTCATCCCAGCATTGCCCCCCCCCAATTCAAACGTACGTTTACTCAATATATGGGGTTCATGTGGCCAAAGGAATGAGCCAGTGGGTATCATTCTGATTGAATTAGAAATAAACCCTTCATTAAATGCCGGAAATTAAGATGTTAAGAAAAGTAGATAGTAGGGAATTATTACGTCAGTTGGAGGAAATTGTTTCAAGATAAGATAAAATATGGACAAACAGACAATTCTGCGGATGAAGACGTTTAAATAAAAGTGTTCCCCCAAGGATTAGTACCAAAAGTAACATTGGACAAGTCTCTTAATTTTTCTAGAATTAAGTTTCCTAATCTGTAAAATTGAGGGGGTTAGACTAGAGGATGCCTAAAACCACTTGAGGGTTAAAATTTGATGCGATTGTCTGGAGTTAGGAGGATCTGAGTTCAAATTCGGCTCAGACACTTACTAGCTATGTGACCTGGGCAAAATCACTTAACTCGTATTACCTCAATAAAAAAAAAATGATGTGACTATAATTCAATTTAGAAGTAGCACAGGTGCTTCAAAAGATTAGACTAGAAATAGTGGGAAAACAGTGTGGTAGAGTGGAAAGAGCACTAGACTGGAAGTCAGGAGAACTGAGGTCCAGCTCTGCCACTAACTAGCTGTGTGACATTGAACAAGTCATTTACCTCTCTGGGACTCAGTTTCCTAAAATGAGGAAATTAGACTAGATTATCTCTAAGATCCCTTGCCTTCCTGGCTAATGTCTCTGACTCTTGCACAAGGCAAACATTTTTTTAAGATAGAACCACAGGGGGCAGCTAGGTGGCGCAGTGGATAAAGCACCGGCCCTGGATTCAGGAGTTCCTGAGTTCAAATCCGGTCTCAGACACTTGACACTTACTAGCTGTGTGACCCTGGGCAAGTCACTTAACCCCCATTGCCCCACAAAAATAAATAAATTAATTAATTAATTAATAATAAAAAAAAGATAGAACCACAAACGAAAAAAGGATGTAAAGTATGAGACAAGAAGGAAAAGCTTACAAACCATTATCCATTAGGCCCTCACTCCTCCACTGGCAGGAGGAGAAGTGAGTTTTTCTTCCCATTTTAATTTGGAAGAAATCAAGGTGGGCGGTGAGATATTGAGTCTTCTGGCAGCTCAGAGTATGTCCAAACTGGGACTTGAGTCCGGATCACCTGACTCTGTCTCATGCTCTCTTCACCCTGACAAGATTTCTTCACTGATGAGAGACATTTTTGTCTCCTGGAATAGAGAGTGATCCCTGCTGTGTTTTTAACCTGAGCCTTCAGAGAGAGAGAAGGCTAAATCTGATCCTGACATATCCCCCAAGGCCCAAGTCCATTGTTTTCCTGTGTGTCTGTTCCTTTCGTTTCCTTTTCACCTCTCAAACCTCAAGTCTCTGAAAAGCTATGGAGGGAGAAATAATAACTGACATTTACTTGGCACGTTAGTTTGCAGATCGCTTTGCACATGTCTCATTTGATCCTCATAACCCACTGCTTAGCCCCATTTTACAGATGAAGAAACTGAAGGCCCAGAAAAGTTTAGTGACCTGTTTGTGGCCATAAAGTTACTCCAGGCTGGCACTCTACGCTCTCTGCCATGTTGCCTCTAGCCCTGGGATGCTGTGAGCAGCTGAGATTCCAAATAGAAGGAACCAAGGCTTGAAATGGGCTGGCCTTTATAAGGCTCTGGATTTGGTACCTGATTGTTATTTGTTGTTTTATATTGTTTTGAATGAGTGACGAGTGTCCGACTGTCATGCTTCTCTTTCCATCAGATCCGAGGGTTGGAGTTTAAGGACATTCAGGCTGAAAAACAAATCCCCCTGGTCTCTTGGTTCCTGTATCCCATTAGCTACCAGAGATTCAGACTTTTAGAGTTGAAAATGGGATCTTAGAGATCACACTTACTTGCTTGACAGGAAACTGAGGCATGGAGACATTAAGCTCTACAACCCTTTTTATTCCAGGTCCAGTTATTTTGTCACAGAGTTGAATTTAGGCCTCTTGATTTCCAATCCCATCATGGTATCCTAGGTCTAGAGCTGAAAGGGATTTTGGAGGCTAATCCAACCCTCTCAATTTACAGATGAAACTGGAGTCAAGATTAAGTGACTTGCCTAAGGTCACACAGGTAGTAAATATCTGAGGTAGGAGTTGGAGAGATTTTTCTCCTTTACATGATCTTTTTTTTTTTTTTTTTGCAGGGCAATGAGGGTTAAGCGACTTGCCCAGGGTCACACAGCTAATAAGTGTCAAGTGCCTGAGGTCAAATTTGAACTCAGGTGCTTCTGAATCCAGGGCCCGTGCCACCTAACTGTCCCCTCCTTTACATGATCTTACTAAATCTTAGTTTCTTGGTTCAGACTTCTCTCTGGTTGAGGCCTTCAAACTTGTGTCACTCCAGAGACTATCTTGAGAGCCACCCAATAACCTTCAGCAACACCCTGTCTGTTTTAGATGGGAGAGAAGGGGAGGGTTTCCTAGGTCCCACTCCCCTGAACTGGCCTGACCAGGTGCCTTCATTTGCAGGGGCCACAATGCCAAATGTTACTGCTACTTTCCAAATTACTTTTCTGTCTGAGGCTTCTATCTTCCTCCAGAACCTCTAAGCTTAACTGACAGCGACCATAGAGTCCATTTCTCCTATCTGGTAAAAGTCATGTCTGATAGCATCTTTCTGGAAGAATGGCTTGACCCTGTAGCCCAGACCAGCATCTCCTGGCTTTGGAAATGCCATTCCTTCTAGCACTGAGGGATCCTCGTTTTCCTTGACTCTTTGTGACCCCCTGGACTATACTGTCTATGGGTTTTCTTGGCAGAGATACTGGAGTGATTTGCCATTTCCTTCTCCAGCTAATTTTACAAATAAGAAAACTGAGGCAAACACTCTTAAGTGACTTGCCCAGAGTCACACAGATAGTGTCTAAAGCCAGATTTCAACTCGGGAAGATAAGTCTTCCTGACTCGAGGCCAGGCACTCTATCCACTGTGCCCACCAAGCTGCCCCTCTCTCTTTTTCCTAGAAACCTTCTGATTGTTGTTTGATTTTGCCAGACCAGTGAGTTCATTGTCAGAGAACTTTCCATTTGGAAACTTCCTGTACCCTGAAGGTCAGCATCAACTCTGCTCAGTATTAGAGAATTTCCAGTTGCCTTGAGGATAAAATACAGACTCTTTCCTTTGGCATTTAAAGCCATTCACCACCTGGACCCATACTATCTTTTTAGTCCTGCTATGGACTGGTCCCTTATCAGTACTACCTAATTCAGCCAAACTGGCCTTCTTGCTGTTTTCTTCACACAAAATATTCTGTCTCGCATTTTCATGCCTTTGCTTTGGCTGCCCCTCATGCCTCAGCTCAAAGGCACAACATTCTCACCTCAACCTCAGAGAATCCAAGCACCATCTTGTCCATGAAACCTTTCTTGATCCCTTCCCCTCCTCTCCACCCCCACTTCCCCACTGTTAGAACCTTTCTTCCTCAAAACACTTTGCATTTTTTTAGATGTGTTTTGTATATACTTATGTATACAATGTATACATACATATGTATATGTATGTGTATATGCATATGTCTATATCTATGTATAAGTTATCTCCCAAGAGAGCATGTAAGCTTCTTGAGGGCAGGTACTGTTTCATTTCACTTTGTATTCGCCAGCACCTACTGCAATGCCTAAGGGCACTGAAATGTTTAGTGAACTGTTCATATTCACATAGGTAATATGAATCAGAAGTAGAGCCTCAATTTAGGTATCCCTGATTCCAATCCCCTTCATCCACTATATCATACTGCCATATACTTTTTTCTCTCTCCCTCTTCTGTTTGTCTCTTCACTTCTTTGCCCTCCTCTCCCATTCTTTCTCTTCTCCCTTCTTGCATCTCACCCCCTTTGCTTCCCCAGCTCCCTTTCTCCAGCCTATATTTGTCTCACTCTCTTTCCTCTCTCCACCCCTTTCCTTCTCTCCTTCTCCTTTCCTCCCTTTCTCCTTTCTTTGCTCTCCCCCTCTGTTCTTCTTTCTCCCTTCTTCCCCCCCCCCCATGCCTCTTTTCTCCCTCTCCCTAAATCTGTGTTATTAGTATAGAATTTAATTTACTTTAGTGGAGATGTGTTGATTTTTACCAAATACCTTGGTTACTGGCATAGTTGATTAGGCAAATTAATTAGAATGCTAATCCCCTGTAGTTAGAGCTGCAAGGTGTGACTCAATCAGAAATTCTGTAAGAATCCTAAATTTAGGGTTTTCATCTGTATCCATCAGAGCTTCTAATTTTGAAGATTTGAAACTGATGTTTAGAATAGCAGACCAGCATGTTAAGAATATTAATGATTTGTCCAAAGATGCCATCATCCCCAAAGTAATCCTAGCTATGCTGGCATATTTTTTTTTTTTTTTGCTTCAGGGGAAGTTGCTGGTGTCATGACTCTGGCTCTGGCTAATCTGGGAAATGATTACAATGACTAAATAATTATTTGAGAAGCAGAAGGTCAAGAGTAAAGTGAAACTTCCACCAGTTTTCTTATAGCAGCATCAGGAGTGACTTCAGCACTGAGCTCCTACCTCTTCCTTTTCTCTTGCACAGATGTAGAGTACCCACAAAGCCTCACAGTCTCCCTCTGTCTAGACTCACCAGCTCCCTGCTAGCTTTTTAGTCATGTTGGCATCTTTGAGAACCCTGTCATATCCACAGCCTCCTCCCACCTGTCCTCTTTTGCCAGTAGACAAAGGAAGCATTGACTTAAAGAAAGGAAGGCAGTGGATATCTTTTTCCAGGCAACTAAGGACTCAAGATCTCCAGCTCTCCCTCTCTCTCTCTCTCTCTCTCTCTGAACAATGCTCTCCTCTAACTCCCACTCCCACTCCCACTCCCGCTCCCGCTCCCACTCCCACTCCCAAGCTGGAGGCACAGCCAGAACAGATGTCCTGTAGACCACCATCTTTCCTTTCTTGCATATGCCATGGCCCAAGGATATAAACCTTTGAAGAGTAGGAGGAGGTCAAGTCATTTGTACATATTAGTGATTAACAATGGGAAATAGTTTTGTGGAAAAGAAGGACATAAGAAATGTTATACTGGGTCAGTTTCATCTTCCACCCAGCCAATACTCTGTCTGGTAGGGGCACAAAGGGATAGTCTGTGGAAGGGATTTATGTGGTATCCATGATGTTACCGTGGCCAAAGAATTAGTCACTGAGTGACCAACCTCCTGGTAATAAACTCTTTGTGCTTAACTAGACTGATTCCCTGGTTAGTAGTCCCAGAATATCTCCAGGATAATAAACATGATATTGTCTTAGAAGATTATGTATGTACTTTGTTCTATCCTTTCAGCATTCCAAACTTGGCCTTCTAACTTGAGGGTGAATTTCTTTAAATATTTATTTTATTTGCTGAACGCATTTATATTATGACAAAAAAAAATCTCACAAATTTGCTACCTGCTGAGTAAAGTAGCATCCCCTTTTATTTGTCCGACAGCTCCTTCTTTAAAACTTCAGGGGGGGGGGCGGCTAGATAGCACAGTGGATAAAGCACCGGCCCTGGATTCAGGAGTACCCTGAGTTCAAATCCAGCCTCAGACACTTGACACTTACTAGCTGTGTGACCCTGGGCAAGTCACTTAACCCCCATTGCCCCGCAAACAAACAAACAAAAAAAACTTCTGGGGGACTCATCCAGTTTTTGTGTTCAAAGATTTGCTGAGGGGGCAGCTAGGTGGTGCAGTGGATACAGCACTGGCTCTGGATTTGGGAGGATCTGAGTTCAAATCCAGCTTCAAACACTTGACACTTACTAGCTGTGTGACCCTGGGGCAAGTCACTTAACCCCAATTGCTTCACCAAAACAAACAAACAAACAAAACAAAGATTTGCTGAGAACACTCATTTTTACCTTACCTACACCAGGCATGATTCTCTAGACTTCAGTCTGATGGAATCACAGATGTCCTTGACATATTGATCCCATTTTGACCCTTTCTTTCCAGACCAACCAAAGCAGTCTTTCATTTGTAGTCAGTCTCCCATGTTTCTCCCTTGATCATTTTAGTTGTTCTTTCCATTTTATCTGTTTTAGTAAGAACAGCTAACATTTATATAGCATGTTTAAGGTTGTAAAGTACTTTGCACATATGTGGTAAGGGTAAAATGAGATAATATATGCACTTTGTGGAGTAGCTAGGTGGCGCAGTGGATAGAGCACTGGCCCTGGATTCAGGAGGACCTGAGTTCAAATCCAGCCTCAGACACTTAACACTTACTAGCTGTGTGACCCAGAGCAAGTCACTGAACCCCAATTGCCTCACCAAAAAAACAAAAAGAAAAACCAAAAAAAAATGTGCACTTTGTAAAGTTTAAAGCTTTATAGAAGTATATGAACTATTATCTCATTTTTACCTCACAAGTCTGTGAACTATTATCTCCATTTTACATTATGAGAAAACTGATTCTTAGAGAGGTTAAATGATTTTCACAATGATGTCACAAAACTAGTAAATATCTGATAATTTTATATTTAATTGTAGAGATAAGGAGCCACTGACGTTTATTGAGATGGGGTGTCAGATGAGCAAACCCTTGCTTTAGGAAAACTATTTTGGTGACTTTGTAGAAAATCTATTGAGGTGAGTAAAGACTTGAGGCAGGGAGGTGAATAGGAGGCTGTTGCAGTAGTCTGGATCAGAGGTGATGAGAGCCATGTGAGTGGAGAGGGGGGGACATAGTGAAGAGATGTTGTGGAGATAAAGCTGAGATTTGGTAACAGATTGGATATGGGGGATGATTGAAATAGAGGAATCAAGGATGGCACTGAAGTTGGTATCTTGGGTGATGAGAATAGTGGTGATTTCAATAGTAAAGAGAAGTTCAAAAGAAGGGTGGGTTTGTGGGGAAAGATAATTAGTTCCATTTGAGACATGTTGACTTTGAGATGCTTAACCAAACATCCAGTTTGAAATAGGCAGGGAGCTCAGAAGAGAGACTAGGGCAAAATATGTAGATCTGGGAATCATTTGCACAGAGATGGCAATTGAACACATGGGAACTGATGAGATCACCAAGTAAGAGAGTGTAGGAAGAAAAGAAAAAAGCACTTAGGGCAGAGACACGGGAGACACCCATGGTTAGTGGGCATAATGTAGCTAACGAGCCACGGAGAAGGAATAGTCAGCAAGAAGGAGAAGAACCAAAACTGAACAGTATCCCAAATGCCCTGAGAAGAGAGAGTATCTGGGAGTGGCCAAACAGTGTCACATGTTACAGGGAGATAAAGCAGCATGGGCATTGAGAGAAGGTCATTAGATTTGGTAATTAAGATATGATTGGCAGCTTTAGAAAGGTTCATTTCAGTTGAATGATGAAGCTGGAAGCCAGATTGCAAAGGGTAGGAGAAGTGAAGGAACTATGTACAGACAGCTTTTTCACAGAGTTTAGCTGAGAAAGGGGAGGAAAGATATAAAATGATGAGCTAGTGGGGATAATAGGATCCCGAGAAGGTTTTTGTTTTTTTAATGATGAGGAAGACTTAGGTATGTTTGTAGGCAGCAAAGGAAATTCAAGTAGATAATAAGAGGTTGAAAATTAAAGGAAGAGAAGATAAGTAATGGGGACAATCTGCTGGAGAAGATAGGCGTGGGTATGGGATCAGGTTCCAGTTCAAACACTTTCTCAGTGTGTGACAACCTTTGAAAACCTGTTTTCCCCATCAATAGAATGGGAATGATTCTACTTCCACTACCTAACTCACAAGCCTTTACGTGCTGTATTAAATGTGAGCTGTTGTTAATATGTTGTTAGTAATGAGGACTTGTACAACAGTGATGGAATAAAGAGGTGAAGGGATGGAAATAAGAAACTTGATAAAGATCAAGTGGAAAAGACTTAGTGCTTGGTTTAATATAGCAAATAAAGGAGATAGGTGAGCCAAATAATTATAGCTAACATTTATATCATGCTTTAAGATTGCATGAGGGGAGGCAGCTAGGTGGTGCAGTGGATAAAACACCAGCCCTGGATTCAGGAGGACCTGAGTTCAAATCTGGCCTCGGACACTTGACACTTACTAGCTGTGTGACCCTGGGCAAGTCACTTAACCCCCATTGCCCCGAAAAACAAAAAAAGAAAAAAAAAAAGATTGCATGAGGGCTTTACATATTCAATTTTGTTTAATCTTCACAAGCCTGTGAGGAAAGTGCTATTACTGTTTCCGTTTTCCAGATGAGGAGACTGAGGCTGAGAGTGGTTAAGTGACTTGCCCAGAGTCACAGAGCTGGTAAGTATCTAAAGAGAAGTATGAGCCAAGTTCTTCCTGATTCCAAGACATTATCTGCATCCATTATACAATGATGCTTCCTTAAGGGTGACCTAGGTTCAAGATCCAGTTACAACACTTTGAGTTAGGTGACTATGGGCAAATCACTTAACATTAGGAGTCTCTATTTTCTCAAGTGGAAAACAAAACAATGTGACCCACACTCCCTATGTCACAGGGTTGTCCAGTCTTCCAGGAGGAAAAATTCACCACCTCTCTAGGCCAGTCGTCTCACTTTGGGATTCTCTAATGGTTAGGAAATTTGTCCTGATATCCAGTCTAAATTAGATTCTTTGCAATTTCTACTTGTTATTCCTGGTTCTTCCCTCTGAGGTCAAACAGAACCAATCTCATGTTTCCACATGACAGTCTTTCAAATGCTTAAACAGAACTATTATGACTTTCTTGAGTTTTATCTTCTCCAGGCTAAATATTCAGAGTTCCTTTACCTGCTTCTTACATGATGTAGACTGAAGACCCTTCACCACACTGATGGTCCTACTTTGGATCCTTTCTAGTTTATCAGTGGTGACTGGAACGAATACTCAGATGTGTTCTGATCAAGGCAGAGTATAAAGGGACTATCACTTCCTTATTCCTGGAAGCCATGCCTCTCAATGAAGTCTAAGGTCACATCATCTTACCTAGCTGCCACATCACATTGTTGGCTCATACCGAACTTATGTTCTACTAAATCTCCTCAGATATTTTTATTTTAATCTATTTTTAAAATTTAACATTTTCATTTCCAAATTCTCTCCCTCTCTCTACTCTCCCAGTTATTAAGAAGGAAATCAACATGATACCCATTATACATATGAAGACACAAACATTTTCACATTAGCCATGTTGTTAAATAAATAAATAAATAAATAAAATGGGGAAAATAAAGAAAGTTTAAAAATATGCTTGGGGGGGGCAGATAGGTGGCACAGTGGATAAAGCATTGGCCCTGGATTCAGGAGGACCTGAGTTCAAATATGACCTCAGACACTTGACATTTACTAGCTGTGTGACCCTGGGCAAGTCATTTAACCCCTATTGCCCTGTAAAACAAAAAACAAAACAAACAAACAAAAATATGCTTTGGGGGGGCAGCTAGGTGGTGCAGTGGATAAAACACGGGCCCTGGATTCAGGAGGACCTGAGTTCAAATGTGGCCTCAGACACTTGACACTTAGTAGCTGTGTGACCCTGGGTACCTTTGCCCCACCAAAAAAAAAAAAAAAAAAAAGGATAACTGAGTTTAAAAAAATATGCTTTGACCTGCACTCAGATTTTATCAGTTTTCTCTCTAGATATGGATAACATTTTTCATCATGAATCCTTTGGAATTGTTGTGGATCATTGTATTGATCAGAATAGCTAAGTCTTTCATAGTTGATCATTATTGTAATATTGCTGTTATTGTATACTGCTCACTTCACTTTAATATCAGCTCATATAAGGCATGCTAGGTTTTTCTGAAGCCATCCCCTTCGTCATTTCTTACAGCAAAATAGTACTCCATCACAATCATACACCACAGCTTGTTCAGCCATTCTCCAATTGATGAGTATCCCCTCAATTTCCAATTCTTTGCCAGCACAAAAAAAGAGCGGCTATAAATATTTTTGTACATATGGACTCTTTTCCTTTTTCTTTGATCTCTTTGAGATATTTAGATCTTTTTTAGACCAACTGCTACTATCTAGCCATGGCACCCCCATCCTATACTTGTGAAGTTGATTTTCTGAATCCAAACATAAAACTTTGTTTATTGCTGCTGAATTTTATCTTATTAAATTCTGCCTGGTGCTTCAGCCTGTTAAGATCTTTGGATCATGGGGGCAGCTAGGTGGTGTAGTGGATAAAGCACTAGCTCTGGATTCAGGAGGACCTGAGTTCAAAGCCAGCCTCAGACACTTGAGCTTACTAGCTGTGTGACCCTGGGCAAGTCACTTAACCCTCATTGCCCTGAAAAAAACAAACAAACAAACAAAAAGATCTTTGGATCCTGGCTATTTATTATTTAATCCCTCCTAGTTCTGGGTCATCTGCATTTGTGTTATTTCATTTGGTCTTTACAACAACCCTGTAAGGTAGGTGCTACCTTGAAAATCCTAGAGAGTAAATAACTAAAAAGTTCATCATTTAGCATATAGCTTGATTTATTGTCTTCTGAACACTTTACCTAAAAAAGACCAAGACTGCAGCTCATCTGTCACATTTTGTCCATTCATATAATCTTTGGGGGGGGGGGCAATTTGGGTTAAGTGACTTGCCCAGGGTCACACAGCTATTAAGTGTTAAGTGTCTGAGGCTGGATTTGAACTCAGGTCCTCCTGAATCCAGGGCTGGTACTTTATCCACTGTGCCACCTAGCTGCCCCCCATTCATATAATCTTGTGAAATCCTTCATTTTACTCTCTGGAAGGGATTAATATAATTTTTGAATGTGTTCCCTGTGTTCTCTTTCCCAGATAATTTATAAAAACTTTGAGACCAGTTCTACCTCCCATCCGTGTATGACCTAAACACTTATTATCCACAGAGAAATCCTTCCTAACCCATGACAGAATATCCCCTCTCTCCTAACCCAGCTATGTTATAATTTAAAATTTAAAGACAACCTTTGGTGTAGAACTTTGCCAGAGGCTTTTTAGAAATCTAAATGAGTTATTTCTATTGGTTACCCCACATATTTATTTACCCTTTTTAAAGTGTATCAGAGAAGATAATCAGACCCAATTTCTCCTTATTGAAAAACAATTGCTTCTTTCTCAATGGATTTTTTTAAAAACTAGGTCTGTGATTTTGCTGGTATAGAGAATTTGTGATGAGGAAATTCCCTTTACCAATGTAGCTTAGCAACTACCCTGTGACTTATAGCTTTACCAAGTTGCCTAGGACAAACTCATGAAGAATTAAGTCACTTGCCCAGGGTCATAAAGCCAGCATGTGGCAGAAGCAGAATTTAAATCCAGGCCATCCTGATTCTGTATACAGTTTTACATCTACCATCAATGGTGTTAAACTTAAATAGAAAGGGAATATTGTAGGATGCACATTAACTTAGAAAACCACAAATTACTATCTTTTATATCACATTGTATTTTTACTTATTTTATTAAGTATTTCCCAATTATATTTTAATCTAGGCTCAAGTTCGACACCTCCGTACTCCATCTCTCTCTCTCTCTCTCTCTCTCTCTCTCTCTCTCTCTCTCTCTCTCTCTCTCTCTCTCTCTCTCTCTCTCTCTCTCTCGGCATAACCAATGGGTTATGTTTAGCCATCCTATCCTTTATTTTTGGTTCCCCACCCTCTAGTGTTCTCCCATTTCCCTGTCAGAATGTCAACTCTGGATGACCCCTATATTCTTTTTTTTTTTTTTTTAGTGAGGCAATTGGGGTTAAGTGACTTGCTGAGTCACACAGCTAGTAAGTGTTAAGTGTCTGAGGTTGAATTTGAACTCAGGTACTCCTGACTCCAGGGCTGGTGCTCTATCCACTGTGCCACCTAGCTACTCCACAAAAGTGCATATATTATCTCATTTTGCCCTTACCACATATGTGCAAAGTACTTTACAACCTTTAACATGCTCTATCCACTGCGCCACCTAGCTGCCCCAATATTCTTTTTTAATTAATCCTCTCAAAAGTATTTACCTCAATAATTCACTTGCCTGTTTGCAGAATTTATTGTTTTTCATTGGAATGGTTAAGTTTAACCATTATTTGTCTTGGAGTTTGAAGTATAGGTTTTTTTTGTTTGTTGGTTTTTGTTTTTTTTCCTGGAGATCTGTGAATTCCTTCAATTCATGCTTTGTATTCTATATTCAGAAGTTCTGGGAAGTTTTCTCATATTACTTCCCATATTATGGTGTTCAAATTTTAAAAATTGTTTTGTCTTCCTGGGATCTGTGATTCTTAGGTTTTCTTTGTTCATCCTATCTTTTTTTTTTTTTTTGCGGGGCACTGGGGGTTAAGTGACTTGCCTAGGGTCACACAGCTGGTAAGTGTCAAGTGTCTGAGGCCGGATTTGAACTCAGGTACTCCTGAATCCAGGGCCAGTGCTTTATCCACTGCGCCACCTAGCTGCTCCCTCTTTTTTTTTTTTAAACTTTAATTACTTTGGGGGAGAGGGCAGGGCAGCGAGGATTAAGTGACTTGCCCGGGGTCACACAGCTTGTAAATGTCAAGTATCTGAGGTCGGATTTGAATTCAGGTCCTCCTGAATCCAAGGTCAGTGCTTTATCCACTGTACCATCTAGCTGCTCCAGTTCATTTTATCTTGAAGATCAATGGCTTTTGTTTGTAGAGAGATCATGTGCTCTTTTGACATGATTGTCCTTTTCCTTTCTTCTTCCAGATTATCCTTCACTCCATTATATTTGTATTGTTCTCTTTTTGACTCCTGTGGAGAAACTCACAACTGTGAATTCAAATTTTCTATTCTGCTAATTATTTTTGCTCTTCAGATAAGTTCTTATATTTATTCCTTCTAACATTTTCTCTCAAGAGTTTCATTTCTCTTTTGAACCTTTCTGGAGAATCCTGTTGTGGTTCCAAGCTCTCTTGAGATTCTACAGGTAGCTGTTTTCATTAACTATTGATTAAATTTCCTTTGTCTTGCAATATTTACTTAGAGAAGCTTATAATCTTTTAGATCCTTTAATACTTATTCTCTTTTCCATTTTAAATATCCTTTCTGTTGACTTATTTGCTTGTACTTTAGATTTTTAATTAAATGTTTTTCATCTTGTAATCTGCGGTGATTTTAGCCTTTTTCCTCTTATATTGTCACTTTCTGATGCCTCTTTCCTCAGGAGTAGGGATAGAAGGGGCTAGTCAAGCCTCCTACAATTGTTGGGGAATTTACTTTTTACAAGTCACGGTCCCTGCCCCAAGTAGCTTCTGGTGATACAGTCTTAGTCCTAGCTGGATTTCAGTCTGCTTTCCTTTAGGGCTGTTACAGATGCTCACATTCACATTGGCTCACATTGGCTTCCTGCTTCACTTCACTCTATTCTTTATCTCGCTAGCTGGGCTGAATCGGCATCTGTCACTTTTTACTGAGTTGGGGGAGGGTAGGATGAGCAGTCTGGGAAGAGTTTCTGCAGTTTGGGGGTTCTCTACCTAGGCACTACCCAAGTTAGAAAAAAATCCATTTCCCCCTCCTCTTACTTCTCTCCCTTCTCCCTATGCTGCTGAGCACAGTCAGTTTCTGCTACTTGTGGCAATGGATGTTGGGGGAAAGTCAGGGATGAGGTGCATCCTGGCAGAATCTCTGCAACAGGAAGAAAATCCCTGAGTGGGTCCCAAAGCACAGACCCATGGGTTAGTGGATATTAGTAGGGAAGGGGCACTGAGTGAATTTAGATTAGTGTTCTCCACTATTAATTAATTCTGGGGCTGTTACCTTATTGAGCTTTTTGCTTTCCTTTTCCTGTGTATTCAGCTATAAATGCTCTGCCTATAGCACATTATGCCTCTTTCAGGGTTGGGGGTTTTTTGGTTTGTTTTTGAGAATTAGTAAGGACTGAAAAAGATGTCTAATCCTTCATTTTGCTAGTAATGTGACCTGGCTCCTCTACTCAGTAAATTTCACTCAACAATGATGACAACAACAGTAATAATAGCTCACATTCATATAACACCTACTACACACTAGGCACTGTGCTAAGCACTTTTACAAATATTACTTCATTTGTTCCTCCCAACAACCTTGGGCAACCTTGGGAGGTAGGTGCTATTATTATCCCCATTTGAAAGTTGAGGAAACTGAAGCAAAAAAAAAAGAAAGTTAAGTGACTTTCTCAGGGTCACACAGTCAGTAAGTTTCTAAGGTTGGATTTTAACTGAGGTCTTCTTTGCTCCCTGCTCAACATTCTATCTACTGCATAACTAGCTGCCTAAGCAATGAAAAAGCTGGTATCATTCTCCTTTTTATAAGGTGGGGAGAGACACTGAAAATAAAATGTATACACCTTAAGGGAGTACAATGTCTTCTTTTTAATTTTTTTTTTTAATTAAACATTTATTTTCTTTCTCTCCCACCTTTAACTCACATTGAACACACACAAAAAAGAAAAAGATAAGGCTTGTAACAAGTATACATAGTCAAGCAAATTTCTGCATAGCTATGTCCAAGAATTAGATCTTATTCTGTATCTTGAGTCTACCACATTTTTCAGGAGGTAGATAGTGTGAGATTTAAAATTGAATATTAGATCATAAATCTCCCCTACTTAACCTTTCCCTTAATTTATCTCCCAAACTAGTAAATGGAAGAAGCTTTTGGTTTTCTAGATAGACCTTTTTATTTATTGTTATGGTAGTCACAAGGTGATGTTGATTAGAAGGATAGGAAAGTAGAAACACAATACAAATCGTCTTAAGTCTAAGCTTAGTCTATATTCCTTATAAAAACTCACCAAACCGAAAAGGCCACCTTTGGAGAGAGAGAGTCTGTGCCGCGCCGTCAGGAGTCCCGCCAAGCAGGCAAAAGCCCCACTTCCGTTCTCCCCACCCCGGAAGTCGAGTCCCGCAGGCAGTCTGACGTGCGCAGCAGGTGGACTGTTCGTCTCCTCCCCAAAAGGGTGGTCCTTGAAAAACTGGCGTCTTTCAGTTATCCTAACCGACTGTTAAAAACTTTCATATTTTACCAGCTTTTGGTTTTCTAGATAGACCTTTTTATTTATTGTTATGGTAGTCACAAGGTGATGTTGATTAGAAGGATAGGAAAGTAGAAACACAATACAAATCGTCTTAAGTCTAAGCTTAGTCTATATTCCTTATAAAAACTCACCAAACCGAGAAGGACCACCCTTTTGGGGAGGAGACGAACAGTCCGCCTGCTGCGCACGTCAGACTGCCTGCGGGACTTGACTTCCGGGGTGGAGAGAACGGAAGTGGGGCTTTTGCCTGCTTGGCGGGACTCCTGACGGCGCGGCACAGACTCTCTCTCTCCAAAGGTGGCCTTTTCGGTTTGGTGAGTTTTTATAAGGAATATAGACTAAGCTTAGACTTAAGACGATTTGTATTGTGTTTCTACTTTCCTATCCTTCTAATCAACATCACCTTGTGACTACCATAACAATAAATAAAAAGGTCTATCTAGAAAACCAAAAGCTTCTTCCATTTACTAGTTTGGGAGATAAATTAAGGGAAAGGTTAAGTAGGGGAGATTTATGATCTAATATCCAATTTTAAATCTCACAATAGAATGTTTCATCTTTATTCATCTGGAATCATTGTATATCACTGCATTTGTTAGATTTCTCAAGTCTTTCAAAAATTAATACAGTGTTGCTATTATAGATATTATTCTCCCAGTTCTGCTCATTTCTGTGTAAATTCATATAGCTCTTCCCAGTTTTCTCCAAAACTATTCATTTTGTCATTACTTTGTTATAATAATATTCCATTACATTTATATATCATAATTTATTTAGGCCAATAGGTGGGCAATCCCTTAGTTTCCAGTTTTTTGCTACTACTAAAACAATGAACACAATATCTTAAAATTTGTTATTTTAATTTATATCCTATATCCTACACCATCATTGAAGTACTAAGCATCTATTACATGCCAGACACTGTGCTAGGTGCTGGAGATGCAAGTACAAAGAATGAAGCAATCCCTACTCACTATGAGCTCACATTCTTTTTTTTCATCATAAAAGTATTTTATTATTTTCCAGTTACATGTAAAAATAGTTTTCGATATTTGTTTTCATAATATTTTTAGCTCCAAAATTTTCTCCCTCCCTCCCTTCCCTCCCCCCTCCCCAAGACAGAAAGTAATCTGATATAGGTTCTATATGTACACCACGTTAAACATATTTCTGCATTAGTCATATTGTGAAAGAAGAATCAGAACACAAGAGAAAAACCTCAAAAAAGAAAACACAGCCTAAAAGTGGAAACAGTATGGTTCAATCTGCATTCAGAATCCAGTTCTTTTTTCTGGATGTGGAGAACATTTTCTATCATGAGTCCTTTGGACTTGTCTTTGGACCATTATATCATTGAAAAGAGCTAAGTCTATCACAGTTGATCATTGCACAATGTTGCTGTTACTGTGTACAATGTTCCCCTGCTTCTGTTCATCATTTTTACAGCATAATAGTATTCCATTACATTCATATACCACAACTTATTCAGCCATTCCACAATTGATGGGCATTCCCTTAATTTCCAATTCTTTGCCACCACAAAGAGAGCTGCTATAAATATTTTTGTACATGTGAGTCCTTTTCCCTTTTTTGTGATCTCTTTGGGATACAGACCTAGTAGTGGTATTACTGGGTCAAAGGGTATGCACAGTCCCATAGCCCTTTGGGCATAGTTCCCAATTGCTCTCCAGAACGGTTGGATCAGTTCACAACTCCACCAACAATGCATTAGTGTTCCAATTTTTCTACAGCTTCTCCAACATTTGTTATTTTCCTTTTTTGTCATATTAGCTAATCTGATATGTGTGAGGTGATTGGTACCTCAGAGTTGTTTTAATTTGCATTTCTCTAATCAATAGTGATTTAGAGCATTTTTTCATATGGCAATAGATAGCTTTGATTTCTTCATTAGAACACTGACTATTCATATCCTTTGACCATTTCTCAATTGGGGAATGACTTGCATTCTTATAAATTTGATTTAGTTTCCTATATATTTTAGAAATGAGGTCTTTATCAGAAACACTGGCTATAAAAATTATTTCCCAGCTTTCTGCTTCCCTTCTGATTTTGGCTGCATTGCTTCTGTTTGAACAAAAACTTTTTAATTTAATGTAATCAAAATTATCCATTTTGTATTTCATAATATTCTCTATCTCTTGTTTGGTCATAAATTGTTCTTCTCTCCATAGATCTGAGAGGTAAACTATTTCTTCCTCTTCTAATTTACCTATGGTATCACCCTTTAAATGTATCCATTTTGACCTTATTTTGGTATACAGTGTAAGATGTTGGTCTATGCCTAGTTTCTGCCATACTATCTTTCCAGTTTTCCCAGCAGTTTTTGTCAAATACTAAGTTCCTATCCCAGAAGCTGGAGTCTTTGGATTTGTCAAACAGTAGATTACTATAGTCATTTACTACTGTGTCTCGTGTTCCTAACCTATTCCATTGATTGACCCCTCTATTTCTTAGCCAGTAACAAATAGTTTTGATGACTGCTACTGTATAGTATAACCCACCTTCCTGTGCATTTTTTCATTAGTTCTTGACCTTTTGTTCTTCCAGATGAATTTTGTTATTATTTTTTCTATATGAGCTCACATTCTAATGGGAGAGATAAGTACATATAAAAACACATGCAACATAAGCATAAAGTTAATAAATATATATATATATATATATATATATATATATATATACATATATGTATAATACCAGTTAAATACAAGGTAATCTGGGGGGGGGCGGTCCTAGCAGTTGGTGAGATCAGGTAGGGCTTCATTTAGGAGGTAGTGCTTGAGTTGCATCTTAAAGGAAGAGAGGGTTTTTCTTAGGTGGAGGTAAGCAATGGAATATGTTCTTGGCATGCAGTATGGCTAGTGGTAAAGCATGGAGATAGATGATGGAGTATAGTGAGTGAGGAACAGATAGAAGGCCAGTTTGGGAGGAATACTATCCAACGAGGCTGAGGCCTTATTGTACAGGCTTTGAAAGTGAAGTAGGGGGGCGGCTAGGTGGTGCAGTGGATAAAGCACCGGCCCTGGATTCAGGAGGTCCTGAGTTCAAATCCGGCCTCAGACACTTGACACTTACCAGCTGTGTGACCCTGGGCAAGTGACTTAACCCCCATTGCCCCACAAAAACAAAACAAAACAAAAAAAAATTAAAGTAGGGAAGTTTATATTTTATTTTAGAAGCAATAGGAAGCTCCTGGGGTTAGCTGAATAGGGGAATAGGGGAATCACTTGGTCAAATCTTCACTTAAGAAAAATTACATGGGCAACAGTGTATAGGGTGGGCTAGGGTAGTAAGAGACTTGAGGCTGGGGAACCAATTAGAAAGTTCTTTTTTTTTTTTTTAATTTTTTCTTTTCTTTTTTTTTTTCTTTTCCTTTTTTTAGTGAGGCAATTGGGGTTAAGTGACTTGCCCAAGGTCACACAGCTAGTAAGTGTTAAGTGTCTGAGGCCGGATTTGAACTCAGGTACTCCTGATTTCAGGGCCAGTGCTCTATCCATTGTGCCACCTAGCTGCCCCAGAAAGTTCTTTTAATAATCTAAGCAAGTGGGGCAGCTAGGTGGTGCAGTGGATAGAGCACCAGCCCTGGATTCAGGAGGACTTGAGTTCAAATCTGGTCTCAGACACTTCACAATTACTAGCTGTGTGACCCTGGGCAATCACTTAACCCCAATTGCCTCACTAAAATTAAAAAAAAAAAATAATCTAAGCAAGTGATGAGGGCCCGAATTAAGGTTATGTAAATGGGAAAAAAGGTCATATATAAGAGATATTGTGAAGGTGGATAAAGCAAGATTTAGCAACTGATCAGATAAGTGGGGTGAGAATGAGAAAGTGAGGAATCAAGGTCAATGGTGCAATCATGAACTGAGATAATGAAAGGATGGTCATGCCTTTGACAATAATAAGAATGTTTAGAAGAGAAGAGGGTCCAGGGGGAAAGATAATGAGTTTAGTTTTATATATGTGGAGTTTAAAATATCTCTGGTATATCCAGTTTGAAATGGGGAGATGTTGGAGCTGAATATGTAGATGTTGGTGTCACTTGACAGTGAAAAACCCTTGGGTACTGATGTGGTTGCTGAGGGAGAGGGGGGGGGGAGGGAGGATTAAAGGGAAGAAGAGAAGAGGGCCTAGAACAGAACCTTGGGAACATCCACAGTTTTCGGACTGATGAGCCAACAAAGGAGACTGACAAGGAGTGATCATACAGGCAGGAAACAAACCAGGAGAAGGAAGGTTATGAAAACCCAGAGAGAAGAGGATATCCAGGAAGACAAAGTGGTCAGTGGTACCAAATATAGCAGAGTGGTTGAGAGAGATTAATACTAAGAAAAGACCATCCAATTTGACCATTAAAAGATCATTGCTGGGCAGCTAGGTGGTGCAGTGGATAGAGCACCAGCCCTGGATTCAGGAGGACCTAAGTTCAAATCCGGCCTCAGACACTTGACACTTACAAGCTGTGTGACCCTGGGCAAGTCACTTAACCCCAATTGCCTTACCAAAAAAAAAGATCATTGCTAACTATGGAAAGTGTAGTTTCAGTTGAGTGATAAAGACAAAAGGCAGAATGAGGGTTATACTCTGAGTGATAGGAGAGGAAAGTGGAATAGCAATTAAACTAGTATTTTATTTTTTCCTATTACATGTAAAAACAATTTTTCATAAAATTTTGAGTTCCAAAATTTCTCCCTCTTTCCCTTTCTTCTCCCCTCCCTAAGATGATAAGCAATCTGATATGTTATTTATGCACATCATGTAATATATATTCCCATATTAAAAACATACACATAAAAGTGAAAATACTAAGCTTTGATCAGCATCTAGACTCCATAGTTCTTTCTTTAGATGTGGAGAACATTTTCAATCATTAATCTTTTGGAATTGTCTTGGATCACTGTATTGCTGAGAAGAGCTAAGTCTACCATAGTTGATCATTACACAATGTTACCGTTCCTGTGTATAATGTCCTCTTGGTTCTGCTCACTTTGCTTTGCATCAGTTCATGTGAGATAGACAACTTTTTCAAGGAGTTTGGTTGTTAAAGGGAGGAGAAATATAGGATGGTAGTTGGAGGGAATGATAAGGTCTAGTAAAGATTGTTTAATGATGGAGAGATTTGGGTATATTTGACGGTAGTAGAGAAAGAATGAATTAATAGGGAGAGACTGAAGATTTGGGTGGAGCAGTGACTGAGAATGCAGTCTACTGGAGAAATTGGAAGAGTCAGACTAGATTAGGTACTCATATAAAGAGGCTGGCCTTCTCAAGTAGAAAGGCTCATAAGTAGGGGGAACTACTCACCAGTCTATCTACCCAGTCAGGGTCTATATTTTCCAATGAGTAAGCTCCTGAAATCTACTACTTTCTAGGGCCTCTCATGTGCACAGTAGGAAGTAGGTACCATTTCTCCCTTCTCTCTTTTCCTAGCCTTACCCTCCCTGCCCCGCCTTAGCTTCCAGCATTCCTTGGATGCTGAGCTCAGCTGCCATATTGCTGTACTTACCAATAGCTAGTGAGTGTGGGCTGACCCACTAGAGGAGGGCAGAGTATCGGGGAGGGAGCTCAGGATGAATTGGGGGCTGAGGACAGGAAGCTAGCGGGGGAGACTTTAATGAATTCTTTGTGCTTCCCAAGGTTTTAGTTGGATGAGATGGTTAAGGAAGCCATCAGGAGACCTTGCTGCCCCAGTCTTGGCTCTTCCACTGATTTATTTTGTGACTTCAGACAAGTCATTTCATTTCTCTGAGCCTCAGTTTCCCCATCTGCATAATGAGAGGATTGAACTCTTAAGCTCCCTTCTGGTTATAATAACTAAGATTCTCTGAAAACCCAAGCAATATGTGTAGGGAGGGGAGGGAGCACCCCTTTTACACCCTTCTTAGTTGTGGGGACTTCTAAAATTTCCCTGCTCTCTGGACTTCTTGAGTATATTTGCCCATTATCCATAAGAATGAGGCCAGTTGAAGGGCAACCTATACCTCCTGGTGCCATTTGATGATGAAGAGGCCCCAAGGATATCATGGAGATTGCTCATGGGGGATCCTCTTGGAGGTGACAGATCGCCAGATTTGAAGCCAGAGGACCTGGGTTCAAATCCCAGCTCTGCTGCTTACTTAGCACACCTTAAAGACAGTAGGGAAAGAATGAATTGATAGGGAGCAGGTAGGTTGCACAGTGGTTAGAGCACTGGTCCTGAAATCAGAAAGTCTCATCTTTATGAGTTCAAAATGAAGCCTCAGACACTTACTAGCTGTGTGACTTTGGGCAAGTCACTTAACCCTGTCTGACTCAGTTTCCTCCTCTGTTAAGTGAGCTGGAAAATGAAATCCAAACCGCTCCAGTATCTTTGCCAAAAAAACCCCAAAAGGGGTCACAAAGGGTTGGACAGGACCAAAATGACTGAACAACACAGAGTACAGATGAGGAAGTGGGACAATCGGAAGAGGCTTCCTGTACTGGGTGGCGCTTGAGCTCATTGCTGGCCTTTGGTCCTGTTACTTCCTTTCTCTGTGTCTCAGTGTCCTCATCTGGACTTGATGAATTAATTCTGAATCTATGGCCTGTGATCACATGACCCTGTAACGATTGGAATAACGCCACCTGCTGGAGACTTACTGTAGAAGAGTTCCGCCCATGAAGCCAAGGTCTTTGAGGGCAAGACCAGGAGTCTTTTCTTTGGCGTCAGGAAGTGACGCGGGCTAGTGGGAGGAGGAAGGAAGAGACTGGCGCTCAGTCTCGCGCTCTTTCCTTTGGACTCTGGTGGAGAGCGGAGCTAGAAATGCGCTCTCCCTTTAATAGATAGGAATCTAGGCCTTTCCCTCTCTCTTTACCAAATTCTTGTTTTCCTTAATAAACGCTTAAAGGTCTAACTCTGGCTAAAGCTTATAATTGATTGGCGACCGCTCATTGGATATTTTAGACAGACTAGCTAGAATTTTAGCCCTTAACAACCCTAAGGTCTTGTCTCTTCAGCTCTGCTCTTCTCTCTCCTCCCACATTATACGCTGGAAGATAAAAGCTCTTCATTCTCTCCCAAGCCAAGAAGTCCTTTTCTGACACTTCCAATCATTAAGCAAACGCTTTAGGAGCTGAATGATGATAATAGCAGCTGAATTTATATAGTGTTTTAAGGTTTATAAGGTGCTCTATATTCATCAGTTCCTTCGAATCATATGGAGAGCCAAGAGGCCCCAGGGCTGGTCTCCTAATGGAATGAAGGCTCTAAGTTGTTTTCTCTAACTCCGGCTGGCACCATCAGCTTCAGAACAGAACATCGCTGGCAGCACTCTCCCCTTTTCTTTCTTCCCATTCTACCTCTGTCCATCTGCCCTCTGTAGTAGAGGTGTCCTGGCCAGGTGCCCTATTTTTCCTTACAATGGGAGGTACACAGGCCAGCTGCCCTGCTTTCCCTTGGGGTCCCCTCTCAGCCTCACCCTCTGGGAGGGTGCTGGGAACAAGAAGAACTTTTGTGTGACGCAGAAGAGTCCAGGAAGAGATGAGAGAGGAGACAGATGTTGGATCTCACTGAGGGCTGAGTGGCACAGGGCCTAGGACGGGATTTGGTATCAGTGCTTCAGAGGCCATCCAGTAAAGGAAACAAGAAACCACCAGCTTATTGCCAAGATCTTTTGGACTTTTACCCACTTCCTTCTCTCTATCTCTCTCTGTCTCTGTCTGTCTGTCCTCCCAGGCAATGGAGAGCAAGCTGCTGATTGGAGGTCGAAATATCATGGATCATACCAATGAGCAACAGAAAATGTTGGAGCTAAAAAGGCAAGAGATTGCCGAGCAGGTAAGGATGCTGTCCTTCTGTGCCAATGGACTTGTGGCCAAAAGGTTTGAAATGAGAGAACCTCTTCAAGTGACCAGACAGCTAGGTGATGTAGTAGATAGAGCACTGGATGTGGAGTCAGGAAGGCCTGAATTCAAATTCAGCCACAAACACTTTCTGGCTATGTGACCCTTGGGCAAAGCACTTAACATTTGTCTTCTCAGCTGTAAAATTGGGACAATAATAATTCCTACCTCACAGATCTGTTGTGAAGATGAAATGAGATAATACTTGTAAAGAGCTTACCACAGTGCCTGACACATAGTAGGTGCTTAATACATGCTTGTTTCCTTCCTTCCTTCTAATCTTATTTCTGTCACCTGGGCTACTTTAGTTCCTCATCTATAAAATGAGGGGATTAGATTAGCCAGCCTTTAAGGGCCTTTCCAACTCTAAGATCCTAGGACATTAAATCAGGCTTCCCTCTGAAGAGAGAATAAAATTATTTCCTGCAAATACTTAGAACCCCTACCACCCTTTGCTCTCTCCCTTGGCTGAGAACATGAGAAATGCCATGCAGAGCTAGACTGAGTCATTCCAGTCCACCAGCCTTTCTCTGACAGCAGTGGTTTGTGGGAAGTCAGGGTAGTTGCTTTCCATGACGTCAGCTTTGGAAGGCCAAGAACAATCCAGACTAGATAACCCATCCCTAAATCATCAAAAGCTGAAATATATTTAGTTTACTAGTTAACCTTGTCTTTAGGAGAAACAACACTGAGATCATGCCTATGATTTACCTAAGGCTTACTCCATTCCTGCAGATCCATGTGGAGGCTGGGATCCCAGCAGAGAGATGTAAAAAAAGCCTCAATGACTGTGATAACCAATGACTTTGTCCCAGTAGGGGAAGCTGAGGAGGAAAAAGGTCACATTTGGGGTTAGGATGAGTGGGAACATCAGGTCCATGAGGAATTACAGAAAATAGGAAGTATCTGGGAGATAGACACTGTCTCCTGAGCTAAGGACCCTGCTCTTTTTCTTTCGTTCATTCATTCTTTTAACAAGAATTGATTAAACACCTACTGTATTCTAGGTGGAAGACAAAGTGACATAGTGGATAGAAAGCTGGCCCCCAAATCAAAAAACCCTAAGTTCACACCCTGGCTTTCACTTCACTAAGCAGTGCCCTAGGCAACTCACAAAGACTATATATAAGGTGCAGATCAGGTACAGATCTTCATTGGTAAAGCGATTTTCCTTATTGGAAGTGTCCCAGACCAATAAAATCACAGGTCCAATTTATTTATTTATTTATTTTTAATTTTTTAAGTGAGGCAATTGGGGTTAAGTGACTTGCCCAGGGTCTAAGTGTTAAGTGTCTGAGGCCAGATTTGAACTCAGGTACTCCTGACTCCAGGGCCGGTGGTCTATCCTCTGCACCACCTAGCCGCCCCCAATTTATTTTTAAAATGCACTTAGCACTGTGCTAGGTCTTAGGGATACATGAATGAAAGCATAACAGTCACTGTCCCCAAGAAGCTTGGAGGAGTAGGGAGAACAAAATGTACAAGTGAAATAATACCCACTCTCAAGGAGTTAATTTCCTTTGAATCAGGAAATCTGTCTGGCTCTTCCAGTGGAAGCAATAGCCAACCCCTTCTCCCATGTAAGATTTCCTGAAAAGGCACTGAGACCATCTTCCCATCTTTGGTGGGTTCAGACTGTTAACATCACTTCCTGGTCACCTGAGTACAAAACATCCATACAGGGTCCTCTGAAACTTAACTGATGTGCATGTCAGAGGAAAGGGAGCTTCCCTCAGCTGAATTAACTTGAGGTGTCCTCAAGGCCTATCTTTATTGAATATCCTTTTCTTGCTTTGGCTAAATAAATTTCCTTTTGTTAACTGTGGATTGACCCATGAGCATCTCCTTTTGTTCCAGTATCTAATCTAAACTATCAGGGGACTGGCTTGAGTGAAGCCTGAAACAACTCCTTAGATACTTTCCCTCCCTCCTCTTCATGTACTTACTGTGCACTGCTTTGTCCTAGAAACGCAAAGAGAGGGAAATGCAACAGGAGATGTTGTTGAGGGATGAAGAGACCATGGAGCTCCGGGGAACCTATACCTCTCTGCAACAGGAGGTCGAAGTCAAAACAAAAAAACTCAAGAAGGTGAGTATGACAAAGTGGGCTGGTAAGGGGCCTAAGGCGGTTAGGTGGTACAGTGGATAGAGCACCAGGCCTGGATATCAGTGAGACTTGAGTTTAAATCTGGTTTTAGACACTTATTAGCTGTGCGACTTTGGGCAAGTCACTTAACCCTGTTTGCCTCAGTTTCCTCACCTATAAAATGAGCTAAAGAAGGAAATGGCAAACCACCTCAGTATCTTTGCCAAGAAGACCCCAAGTGGGGTCACAAAGAGTTGGACACTTAATTGAAAACAACTGAACAACAACCAAGAGATTCTGAGAGACAGAGGAAAGGAGGGAGTGCCTCCCAGGCATGAGGAACCACCCATACAAAGATAGTTTGTCTGGAATTAAGAGTGTCTAAAAGGGGCAGCTAGATGGCGCAGTGGATAGAGCACTGGCCCTGGAGTCAGGAGTACCTGAGTTCAAATCCGGCCTCAGACACTTAACACTTACTAGCTGTGTGACCCTGGGCAAGTCACTTAACCCCAATTGCCTCACTAAAAAAAAAAAAAAAAAAAAAAAAAAAAAAAAAAAAGAGTGTCTAAAGGCTTCCCCTCTACTGTTTTGTGTGAGTGCACATATGTGTTTTTTAACCCCTACATGTCTAATTAAGTTATTGAGGTCCAGGAGAGTGAAGTGTACTAGTCTATATAAGTAGACAATGCTCCCCTAAGCCAGCCAAGAGACTGGGAGGCTTTTTCACTCCTAATCTCTGGCTGGGACTATCCTCAAAGTCTTATTGTTGTTCATTTGTATCTGTGTCTAACTCTTTGTGCCCCTATGAACCATAGCATGCCAATACTGTCAAAGTCTTAGATAAAGATAAATTCCCTTCTTCACAGTGTCATTCCCAAGTAGCAGCCTGGCTGCTCTCTGTAGTCAAACTACTCCTAGAGTAGGGGAGGAAGCCTTAAAGAGAGACAGCAGACCCAGGGTGGGTTACAGAAACTGGAAAAGGGAGAATTAGAGAATATCTAAAATGATGGGAAGTTCACTCACTGTCAGCAAGATACCAGGTATTCTAACAGTTTGGGGATCTGGAAAGGCCTGTGAATGGGTGCAGAGCTTCTGTTACGGCCTGGCCAGGATGTAAAACTAGAATCCAGCCATTGGGCAGATGTGCCTCCTAGAAGTTCCCAGGGCCATAGCAATCTGACCAGATCTTGAACAAAAGTCTGCTACTGTGGTAGTTCCCACAAACACACTTCCTTCATGTCTAGATACACTCTCTGAATGCTCTCCATTCCATTACTGATGGGAAAGGGGGGAAAACATGGCTTGAAAATCAGAGGACTTAGGTTCAAATCCCACCTCGATGTAATACTGGACTTGTCACTTATGCTCCCTGGGCCTGTTTCCTCAAATGCAAAATAAGAGGGTTGGATTTCATGATTTCTAAGGTCTCTTCCACCTCTTCTACCTCTTCCACCTCTTCTGTGGTCTCTTCCACCTCTAGTCCCAGGATCTTCTTATTTTCCCTCCTGGGCTTCCTTCACTATAGCAGACAAAGCCACATACCTGTCCCTGAAAAACACTGTGTGTGTGTGTGTGTGTGTGTGTGTGTGTGTGTGTGTGTGTGTGTGAGTAATATCAGTTACCTTCAAAATACCCCTAAGGCTCCTCTTTCTCTCTCTGATCATAGCCATGGGAGGTGGGGTGGTAGTAGCTTCTTTGGTGGGAGGGGGGATAGCAGTGGACCTATAGGCAGCTTATTTGAGTTTTATTTGCAGTAAGAAAGGGTCAGGCCGGGGCAGCTAGATGGCGCAGTGGATAGAGCACTGGCCCTGGATTCAGGAGTACCTGAGTTCAAATCCGGCCTCAGACACTTAACACTTACTAGCTGTGTGACCCTGGGCAAGTCACTTAGCCCCAATTGCCTTACTAAAAAAAAAAAAAAGAAAAAAAAAGAAAGGGTCAGGCCAAGGTGCTTATCCTTCTTCTCTTTTGAGGAAGAAAGTAGTTTCCTGTGAGAGGTAGAGGCTGTTGCTGCCTCCCCTTCCCACACTAGGCAAGGCTGACCCTGAATACATGGCCTGTCTCTTGTCCAGCTCTATGCTAAGCTGCAGGCAGTGAAGGCAGAAATCCAGGACCAGCATGATGAGTACATCCGTGTGCGGCAAGACCTGGAAGAAGCACAGAATGAACAGACCCGGGAGCTCAAACTCAAGTAAGAGGCATCTTTCTCCTTCCTAACTTGTTTCTGTCTACTTTCTATCCACTTCTAGCCCCTCTCTCATTCCCTGTTCCTTCAAACTCAAGCTTTTTATGACCAGGCTCCCTTGCCAGGATGCCCCCATTGCAATGCTCACCATTCCCACGTGCAGCAGGGTACTGGGAGAACTTACCCAATCAAGCAGGGGTGGTCCTCCTTACCCCTGCTACACTTAAGTCTCATCTTCTCTAAGGCTAAGGTTGCAGAGTCAGGGCTTGGTAGGGCATAGAGTAGAATGGCATGTTCCCTAAGGACAGACTAGAGGTCAGATAGGCCTGAAGCTGCAAAGTCAGGACTTGGAGGATTTCCTCCTCATATTTAGCAAACACCCTAACATGCTTTAGCCCACACTAGGGGCTTTCCCATTTCAACTGCTAGACCTCGTTCTTTGGCTCCAGAGATGTTGAGTTCCACCATTTCATTTAGTTTTTACTAATGCCAGTTTTCCCCTACTATCTTCTCATCCTTGGCTTTTGGGTAGGGAAAAAAAAAAGTCAGTGACTTCTCGGAGCACTCCCCAAATTCTTTGGCTTTTGGGTATATGTGTCTGTTCTGTATTTGTCAATCCACCCTCTATCACCTATACTATACTCACTTCTTCCTCTGGCCTTCCTGCCTCCCATTCCCACTCCCAGATACCTAATCATTGAAAACTTCATCCCTCCCGAGGAGAAGAATAAGATCATGAATCGTCTTTACCTGGACTGTGAGGAGGAACAATGGAAGTTCCAGCCACTGGTGCCAGCTGGAGTGTGAGTATACACTTACCCAGGGAGCAGAGGTAGGGCTCTGGAGGTCTATCTTCTAGGCAGGGGTAAGAGGTCCATAAGGACCTGGTCATGATGGAAGACCGAAGGGAGAGATAGAACTATCTATGGCCCTAATCCCGAGTAGAGGGGTTGATTTTTTTCAGTTCTGATGCAGAGAATCTCTATGAAGAGAGTAAACATCTAAAAGGGAAAAGTTGGTGGGCAGTATGGTATAGTGGATGAGGTCCTAGAAGACTCAGGTTCAAATTCTGCCTCAGACACTAAGCAGTTTTGTGAAGTTGAGTGAGTCACTTAATCTCCCTGTGCCTTGGTTTCCTCAAATGTAAAATGAGGGTATTTGATAGCCTATAAGTTTTTTTTTTTTTTTCCAGCTCTATATCTATGATCCTATGAGTTCCAAAAAGATGAGTTATCTTAGAAAACCAGAAGTACTATTGTGGAGGGAGGGTGTCCTGTGAGGAGGTGAAAATACTGACCTTCCTAGTAGGTCCTTTCTTTGGTACAGCTTAAAGCAGAGGAGAGATTTGACCATCATACATACCTCTCTTCATCCTTCAGGTAGACCCTGTATTTCTGTAACTTAGGTGTAGAACTCCCTCTGCTGGTGGTTATGTAGAACTAGATAGAAGACCACACCCAATCCTGTTATAATGCCAAGGAATTGCTAATTCACATTCAGAGTTCTGCTTAAAGAGATACTGGAGGGCGGCTAGGTGGCGCAGTGGATAGAGCACCAGCCCTGGATTCAGGAGTACCTGTGTTCAAATCCGGCCTCAGACACTTGACACTTACTAACTGTGTGACCCTGGGCAAGTCACTTAACCCCCATTGCCCGCCAAAAAAAAAAAAAAAGAGATACTGGAGGGGCAGTTAGGTGGCGCAGTGGATAAAGCACCGGCCCTGCATTCAGGAGGACCTGAGTTCAAAGCTGGCCTCAGACACACACTTACTAGCTATGTGACCCTGGGCAAGTCACTTAACCCTCATTGCCCCACCAAAAAAAAAAAAAAGAGATACTGGGCCATAACTCTGCCTCTATCCCAGAAAGAGCCAGGTCTAAGGGTAGGCAATGCAGGCAATCACCTAGAGCAGGGCTTCTTAAACTTTTTTCACTCACAACCTCTTTTTATCTGAGAAATTTTTACACAACCTTGGGTATATAGGTATATAAAATAGGTATACATAACCTTTTACTGTTGCCCAATTTTTCATATCCCTCACATTCACCTACCATATGGGGTTGTGACCCACAGTTTAAGAAGCTAGGACCTAGAGTACATCTTGCAGAGGGAATAATGAAGGACACATTTTTTTAAACAGTATCGATTTCTTTCATTTTTATATTACTTTCATTTTCCATCATAGCCCTCACCTCCCTCCACCCAGAAAGCTATCCCTCATTACAAAGAAGAAAAAAAAGATTAAAAAAATCTATTCAACCAAATTATTACATAAGATATCAATTGAGTGTTCCACACCCAGAGTTTCCTACCTCTCTCTAGGACACTTTTAAATATTACTTAGGATCACATGGTTATACCTGGAAGGAACCTTAGAGATCTTCTAGCCCAATTCTTCATTTTATAGATGAGGAAGTTAAGGCCCAGAGATGACCAGCAACTTGCCCAAAGTCACACAGGTAGTGTCTAACTTAGGAATCCATGTCTTCAGACACCAAATTCCCATGTTCTTTCCACTAACCCATGCTTTTTTGCCATGCCAGTTCTTCAGTACTTCAAGCATCCCTGTTTTCATTGGTGTATGTCTCCTACTGACACAGATCTCAGTCCCTTTCTGCCTTAGTTTTCACAAACTCATATTTTTTAATGCCAGAAAATGCCATTCGTAGGAGCTTGTAGGTACCCAGTCTATGATGTTAATTCATGTGTGTTAGGGTTAAAGCTCAAAACTTCCAGTGGGCTCCAAGGGATACCGTGGGGAGGAAAATCATCAAAGCTCAACCAAGATGCGCAAATGCTTTGTCATCACTCTGCTAGGGAGATACCACCAATGGGGTACTGAGGAAAGAAAGCTAAATTTGGAGTCGGAGAACGTGGATATGACTCCCAGGTCTGTGATGTACTAGCTGGATAACTTTGGGCAAATCACTTAACCTCTCTGGTCCTTTGTGGCTCATATGTTAAAAAAAAAAAAAGAACACAGTTGAACTAGATAGAATCTGGGGTTCCTCTGAGCTTTGACCATCTCCAGATCTAACATCAGCATCCCTGCAACTGGAATAGGAAGAGTTAAGGAGAATTCCTTATTTCATGATCTTGGTTGAGAATAGTCACATCCTTCATTTACACAGTCTGAGGTGGTGACCCTGACCCTGATCAAAGTTAAAGAGGCTGCCACAAAATGCCATCATTTTGTTTTTGTAAATTCAGTTTCCAAGGGAGTTAATTCCCTGAAATTTAGGTATGCTGCCACCAGGTGGTGGTAAGATACCTTGCTCCTACATGAACTACAGAATGGTGGGTGCTTTTCTTGAGATTTATATGGTAGTTCAGAATCATAAATGAAAAAGCTGGAGGAGACTCCAGAGGTCATCTAGTTCTCAAATTTACAACCAGCTTTATTAATGACAAGATTATTAATTTTTAAAAAACTAAACTCATATTAAAACAGGTAGGGCTTTTAGAACAGTTTTCAGAAAAAGGAAACAGCTTCTTAGGATCTGATTGGGCATCTTTACTTGCTATCTCTTAGTACTTTCTGGTACTTTCCTAGTACTTTTTCTCTTTTATTTGTAGGATCATAGATCTAGAGTTGGAAATGACCTCAGAAAGCATCTAGTCCAATTTCCTCATTGTCCTATTGATGAAAGTGAGGCCTAGAAAGGTTAAGTTACTTGCCCAGGTGGGATTCAAACCCAGGACTTCCAAGTCCAAATTCAGCACTCCCTCCTCTGTACCACACTGCCACCTGTATTTGGTTCTGACCTCAAATAAAATAATGTATCTGAAAAGCTTTGTGAACCTCAAAACATTATATAAATGTGAGTTGTTTTGTTTTGTTTTGTTTTGTTTTTGTGGGGCAATGAGGGTTAAGTGACTTGCCCAGGGTCACAAAACTAGTAAATGTCAAGTTTCTGAGGCCAGATTTGAGCTCAGGTCCTTCTGAATCCAGGGCCAGTGCTTTATCTGTGAGTTATTATTATTATTGCTATTTTTATTGTCCTTAGCTTTATTTAGTTTTTTTTGTTTTTTTTTTTAGTGAGGCAATTGGGGTTAAGTGACTTGCCCAGGGTCACACAGCTAGTAAGTGTTAAGTGTCTGAGGCTGGATTTGAACTCAGGTACTCCTGACTCCAGGGCCAGTACTCTATCCACTGTGCCACCTAGCTGCCCCATGTCCTTAGCTTTAAAAAGAGATGTGATGGCAACAGAAAGAGTCTCAGAAGAGGTGTCAGAAGACTTAGGTCTCCTTGGTTCTAACAAACTGTATGACCTTGAGACAGTAATTTCATTTCTCTGGACTTCAGTCTGCTCAACTGAAAAATGAGGCAGTTGAACTAGATGACCTATAAAGTTCCTTCCAGTTGTGGCATTCTGTGACTCTACTTAACTTTCCGAAAGTCCCTCACAGAAATGTGTTAGTCAGCTACAGCTTGGTTGGTCCAGTAACTTGGAGAGTCTCAGAGTTGAGAGGAAACTCCAAGATCAGTTAGTCCAACCTATGCCTGAATTAGAATCCCCTCTACAACTTCCCAAACCAATGGTTATCCCATCTCTGCCCAGGACCTCTGGGGAATGGGGTGATGGGAAGGGGAAACATGTCTTAAGGTGCCCCTTCCATTTATGAATAGCTTTAGTTATATCAAACTGCCTCTCTGTAACTTCCACACATTGTTCCTTGTTCAGCCTATCCTCTGGGGTCAACAGAACAAATCTGATCCCTCTTCCCTCTGTTTTCACATACCTGAAGATAACTGGCATATTCTAAGTCTTCTCTTCTCCAGGCTAAATAATCATTTTCTTCAACTGATTTTCATACCATAAGATCCTCTTGCCATTCCAGTCCCTTCCTCTGCATATGCTCCTTCAGCTTATCAGTGTTCTTCCTAAATGGTGGTACCTAAAATTAAACATGAAATTCCATATTCCTATTCTCTCCAGGAGAGAGTAGGGCAGGAATATCACTTCCTGAGACCTTCCTTGCCTCTTGAACTCAAGTCTAGAGCTTTACATGTATGCCTACTAAATTTATTCAGTTCCCATTTTCTTTCTTTCTTTCTTTCTTTCTTTTTGGCAGGGCAATGAGGGTTAAGTGACTTACCCAAGGTCACACAGCTAATAAGTATCAAGTGTCTGAGGCCGGATTTGAACTCAGGTCCTCTTGAATCCAAGGCTGGTGCTTTATCTGCTGCACCACCTAGCTGCCCCCCTCAGTACCCATTTTCTTACATGCAGACCCTATGCCAGGCACTGTGATAGGTGATGGGAATACAAAGATAAAAATTAAGTAATTCTTGCCTTCAAGAAGCTTATAGTCTACCAGTATTCACACACATACACACACACACACACACACACATGTGTATGTATATAAATGTTAGTACAAATAATACAAAGCAATTTCAAGGAGAGACTGTTAGCACCCAGGAGGAATCAGGAAAGGCCTGATATAGGAGACAGCACCTGAGTTAGGTCTTGAAGAAAGTTAGGGATTCCAAAAGGTCAATATGAAGAGAGATTATTTTCCAGGCATGGAAGTACAGAAACGGGAAATTGAATATCATGTAAATAGTATTTTATCTTTCCAATTACATATAAAGACAATTTTAAACATTCTTTTTTTTTTTTTAAGTGAGGCAGTTAGGGTTAAGTGACTTGCCCAGGGTCACACAGGTAGTAAGTGTTAAGTGTCTGAGGCCAGATTTGAACTCAGGTACTCCTGAATCCAGGGCCAGTGCTTTACCACTGCGCCATCTAGCTGCCCCAACATTCATTTTTTAATAAGATTTTGCGTTCCAAATTTTTCTCCCTCTCTTCCTTCCTACCTCCCTAAGACAGCAAGCAATCTGATATAGGTTACACATGTGCAATCATGTAAAACATTAGTTAGTCATGTTGTGAAAGAAGAAACATAACAAAAGGAAAAAACCATGAAAAAAGCAAAGAAAGAGGGGCAGCTAGATGGTGGAGTGGATAGAGCACCGGCCCTGGATTCAGGAGTACCTGAGTTCAAATCCAGCCTCAGACACTTAATAGCTAGCTGTGTGACCCTGGGCAAGTCGCTTAACCCCAATTGCCTCACTAAAAAAAAAAAAAAAAGCAAAGAAAGTGAAAATAGTATGCTTCATTCTGCATTCAGACTCCATCAATTCTTTCTCTGAATGTGGATAGCAAATAGAGAGGTGAATCAGTGGAATAGAATAGGTAGAAATTATACTATAGTAAATGACTATAGTAATCTATTATATGATAAATCCAAAGATCCAAGCTTTTGGAACAAAAACTCATTATTTGACAAAAAACTTCTGGGAAAACTGGAACATGGTATGGCAGAAACTAAGTATAGACCAACATCACATCATATAATAAAATAAGGCCAAAATGGGTACATAATTTACACATAAAGGATGATACCAAAAGCAAATTAAGAGATCATGGAATCATTTATCTGTCAGATTTATGGGCAGAGGAAGAATTTAGGACCAAAGAAGATATAAAGAGCAAAACAAAATGTAAAATAGGTCATTTTGATTATATAAATTTTTTTGATTATATAAAATTTTGCACAAACAAAACTAATGTAACCAAGATTATAAGGGAAGCAGAAAACTGGGAAAGAATTTTTGAAATAAGTATCTCTGATGAAGGTCTTATTTCTCAGTTATATAGAGAACTGAGTCAAATTTATAAAAATACAAGTCATTCCCTAATTGATTAATGGTCAAAGGATATGAACAGGCAGTTTTCAGACAAAGAAATCAAAGCTATCTATAATCATATGAAAAAATGCTCTAGATCACTATTAATCAGAGATGCAAATTTGAAACAACTCTGAGGTATCACCTCATACCTATCAGAGTGGCAAATATAACAAAAACAGAAAATATTGGATGTTGGAGAGGATGTGGGAAAATTGGGCCACTAATCCACTGTTGGTGAAGTTGTGAAAAGGTCCAGCCATTCTGGAAAACAATTTGGAACTATGCCCCAAGGGCTATAGAGCTGCGCATACCCTTTGATTCAGCAATACCATTGCTAGGTTTATATCCCAAAGACATCCCCAAAAAGAGAAAAAGACCTATTTGTACAAAAATAATCGTAGAAGTTCTTTTTGTGATGGCTAAGAATTGGAAATCAAAGGAATTCCCATCAATTGAGGAATGGCTAAACAAGCTTTGGTATATGATGGTAATGGAATATTATTGTGCTATAAGAAATGACAAGCAGAATGATTTCAGAAAGGCCTGAAAAGACTTGTATGAACTGATGTATAGTGAAATAAACAGAACCAAGAAAACACTGTGCACAGAGACAGCAATATTGTTTGATGAAGAACTGTGAATGATGTGACTATTCTCAGCAATACAATGATCCAAGGCAATCCCAAAGGATTAATGATAAAACATATTATCCACTTCCAAAGAAAGAACTGATTTTGATTGAACACAGACTGAAGCAGGCTATTTTTCACTTTCATTTTTTTCTTTTATTCAAGTTTTCTTATACAAAATTACTAATATGGTAATGTTTTACATAATTATACATGTATAACCCATATCTGATTTCTTGCCACCTTAGGGGAGGGGGAAGGGGAGGGAGTGAAGGAGGGATAGAATTTGGAACTCAAAACTATAAATAAAAATGTTTATTATTTAAAAAAAAGAAAATCCTAAAAAAATCAATGTGCATAGCATTTTCCATCATGAGTCTTTTGGAATTGTCTTGGATCTAGACATTTAATATCATGTATAGGGAACACCTAGGAGGCTAGTTTAACTGGAATAGAGAGGGTGTGAAAGGGAATAATATGTAGTAAGATTGGAAAGGTAAATGGGAAGGAGCTAGATAGTGGATACATTTAAAGGAAAAGACTGAGGATGATGGATTTTATCCTAGAGGTAATAGAGAGTCAATGAACATTTTTGATTAGGAGAGGAAGTGGTCAGATCTATATTTTCAAAATATCAATTTGTGGAAGAAGGACTTGAGAAAGAACAGACAGGAAGCAGAAAATCTAGTCCAGTTGAGAAGAAATAAAGGCCTAACCTAGAGCAGAGGCTATGTGGATGGAGAGAAGAGAACAGACACAAGAGATGATTCGGAGGTAGATTCTACAAAATGTGGCAACTGATTAGATGTGAATGTTGAAGAAGGAGGAGGAGGAGAAGGAAGAAGAGGAAGAGGTATCATCATCAGACATTATCAGAAGGTTAGGAACCTGGTTGCCTTGAAGTATGGTGATACCATTAACATAAAGAGGGAAGTTTGGAAGAGAGTTGGATTTAAGGAAAATGTTAATAGATTTTGTTTTGAATGTGTTAAGTGTGAGCTGTTTATGTGATATTCCAGTGGGGATGTCCAGTAGACAATTGGTAATGCAGGACTAGAATCGAGAAAAAATATTATAATTACATATATGGGTTTGGGAGTCATTTTCAAGAAGATGATAATTAAGCCCCATGGGAGTTAATGAGACTGCCAAGAAAGAGAAGAAGACCCAAGACTGAAACTTGGGTGATACCCACACTTTGTGGACAAAAAAAAGGATGTTATTGGAGGCCCTTGATAAATGCTCATTGATTGATGAATTGATCAGCAAAGGAGACAGAGAAGAATCAGTCTAATAGGAAAGAGGAGAACCAAGAGAGAGAAGCACCACACAAGCCAAAGGTAGAGAGAGCATTCAAGGGGGTGGTTAATGGTTTCAAGAGAGGCTTAGGGGCTGTTCATATAGAATATTCCATACAAATTCAGGGACCAAATTAGTTGGTTTTTCTTGGTCATTCTTTGTTACAAGAGAGGATTCAGTGCTGGAGTATATATGGAGGGTGGGAGGAAGGGATATATCCAGAAATGATCGTGATATAAAAACAAAAACATGGATTGTTAGAAGGAACTTAGTGGAAGGGGAGAAAAGGGCTGCCAGCAGGTCAGATAAGATGAGGACTGAGAAAAGGTCATTTGAGTTGGCAGTCCCCGTTACCTTGGAGAAAGCAGTTTCAGCGAGAACCAGGGTCAGGAGTCAGATTGTGGGGGGTTGAGAAGTGAGTGGAGGTAAGGAACTATGAACTGGAAGAACAAACACCCTTTCTAGAAGTTTGGCTGTGAAAAAGAGAAGAGCAACAGATTAGACAAGAGACTGGATTCAATCAGCCCTTCTCACCTATTGAGACCACTGGGGATGCTGACTCTGTCTCTCATGTGTAGGATGCCATCTTCCACAGTCTGCTTTTAAGAGTTAATTTGCCAGAAATTTCAGCTTTGCTCAAGTAGTATCAGCTCTCCTCCAGATGTGCAGCATATTACTTCTGGGAGCCACAAACCCCTAGGCATCTCCCTGACCAATCCTGGGAGGCCTCTCTACCTGACATTACCTCTGTTGTTTGTTTGGGTTTTTTCCATATCTTAAAGAAGCCATTCCTGGGTTTCTAGCAGTTCACTTAAATTTATAGACTATGCTGACATTTACTCTCTGGGTCTGTTTTACCGATCTCTCTTAGCAACCCCCCCCCCCCCCAGCAAGGGCTGATTTGAGTTCTTGGCCTTAGAAAAATTCTATCCTCCAACAGCTATTTAACTAACTTTGGAATCTGTCCCCTTCAGTAACCTTGCATTATATTTGGTGTGTCCTTAGGCATAACTGGTTTAGTGTGGTTATAAATTAATGTTTAACAATAGGTCTATGAACAGAAAATATTCAAGATAAAGGTTTGGGGTAAAAGATATCAAAATAAATAGGACGAATCAATAGGGGAAAGAAATACTTTTCATTATTACATTTGACTTTAAGCCAATTTATAAAGCATTTATTAAGCACCTACTATGTGCAAGGCACTGGGGATAGAAAGACTAAAATGAAACAGTCCCTGCTCTTAATGAGTTTAAATTTTACTGGAGGAATACAACATGTACTCAAATAATTAAATGCCCAGTCAATAAGTATGTATTAACAGTCTTTCATGTGCCAGACACTATGCTAGGCACAGAGACTAAAATTAAATAGTTTCAGTCTTGAAGGACATTACATTACATATACTTTTAGTTTTATGGAACATGTTATTTCTTTGGTGTAAGGAATTTGAAGAAAAACTGCCAATGCCAAGACAGATTTGTCACTGGGAGCCTTGGATTTTTTCCTGGTGCCTGGAGAGTAAAGTGATTTGCCCAGAATCATACAGACAATATGTGTCAGAGGCAGGCCTCAAACCCAGCACTTGGGGCCTACAAGGCCTGTGCTCTCTATGGATAATAAATACAAGGCAATTTGATAGGGAAAGTATGAGCCAATTTAAGAAGGGAGAATTGTAAGAAATAGGGGCCCAGGAAGAGCCTAATATGGGAGGTGGCAAATTTTGTGTCAAAAACCTATGGAAAGGGGCAGCTAGGTGGCGCAGTGGATAGAGCACCGGCCCTGGAGTCAGGAGTACCTGAGTTCAAATCCGGCCTCAGACACTTAACACTTACTAGCTGTGTGACCCTGGGCAAGTCACTTAACCCCAATTGCCTCACTAAAAAAAAAAAACAAAAAACCTATGGAGTAAAAAAAAGTTACTTTAAGAAAGGGAATATTGAAAAACTTTAATAAAACTTACCAATAAATCCAAGCAAATTAGTTATACAATGTGAAAAGCAGTGAACTGGGGACAACTAGGTGGCGCAGTGGATAAAGCACTGGCCTTGGGTTCAGGAGGACCTGAGTTCAAATCCAGCCTCAGACACTTGACACTAGCTGTGTGACCCTGGGCAAGTCACTTAACCCTCACTGCCCTGCAAAAAAAAGAAAAAAAAGAAAAGAGCAGTGAACTAGGAGGCAGAATGCTTGAGTTCTTGCCCTGGTCTTTCTAACTAACTGTGTATAACCAGAAAATTCATGTTATGTTTCTTGGCCTCAGTTTCCTTATTTGTAAAATAAAGCAGTTAGGCTATATTATCTGCAAGGCCCCTTCCAACTTGACATCATGGTGAATTACATGCCATGTTAAGGAGGAAAGTTAGTCTTTCCTGCTATTTTTTTCCCATCACTTAAGTAATTCACAAGTATTTAATGAAGTTGGCTGGACCAGATAAAAAGCAAGGGCCCTTTTGGCTTCTAAAATACATCAGAGATCTATGATTTCGACCATGTTAGTTGTCCTTCATTTCCCATGCAGATTACAATTATCCCCTGCAGCAGTGGAAATTTTAATGAGTTCATAGTTAATGAGTTGCTGTCCCTGAAAAAATTCATCCCCCAGTGATGGTCACATGCTGACTTAGAAAATCTCACAAGTTTATGTATTTCTTTTTTATTAATACATCAACACATTAAAATCAGATAGAGGGGCAGCTAGATGGCACAGTGGAAAGAGCACCAGCCCTGGATTCAGGAGTACCTGAGTTCAAATTCGGCCTCAGACACTTAACACTTACTAGCTGTGTGACCCTGGGCAAGTCACTTAACCCCAATTGCCTCACTAAAAAAAAAAAAAAATCAGATAGAAACTCCATTTTAATCTGGTTTGGGCCACACACTGGTAAGGAGTCTTCCTGAACTCAGTTTGTCCGGTGCTGAGATAACATAGTCATGCTCTGTCCCTGATGGAACCTGCTACAGTTTGTTCTTTGCTAACATAACAATCAGTAGCTGACACATATATAGCAAAGTGCTTCACATAAAATCAGAGATCTAGAAGTGGAAGGGACCCCAAAGGCTACCTAGTCTATGTCCTTTATTTTACAGCTGAGTAAATTGTGGCCCAAAGAAATGATGTGACTTGCCCAAGGTCACAAAGATAGTAACCTTCAGAAGCTAACTTTGAACCTAGGGTTTCTGACTCCAGAGCTGGTGCTCTTTCCATTGTAGCACATAAATTAGCCCCTTTGTCCCTGATGACATGCCTATAAGGTAGGTACTTTTACTATCCCATTTTACAGATGAAGAAACTGCAACTCAGAGAGATCGACAATTATCAAAAATTACCTGAAGTAGAAGCTGACACCTAGTAAGTACAGGAGAAAGGATCTAAAACCCTAGTCTTCCTCATTCCAACTCTAGCACTTTAAACACAAAGGAGATTTTTTTTCTATCCACAGAAGGGCTTCAAAGCTGTATAATTTTTGCATGTTGTTAGTGCAAATGTTGGCTATTTCATTTTGTATTGTTATGCCAACAAAAACAATTCAGGTCATTTAAGGGTAAAAAAAGATAGTAAGGGGGCCACTAGGTGGCGCAGTGGATAAAGCACTGGCCCTGGATTCAGGAGGACCCGAGTTCAAATTTGGTCTCAGACATTTGACACTTACTAGCTGTGTGACCCTGGGCAAGTCACTTAACCCTCATTGCCCCACAAAAAAAAAAGAACTGAGAAGATAACTGACATACACAGAGTCACATAGATATGACCATAATTTGACTCAAGATCTTGGACTCCACATCAATCAAAAAAAGATAGCATTTGAAAAATATGTGCTTCATGTTTAAATAGGGTTTTCTTGGTTAGTGAATGGTTTCATATACATTTGATTCTCAAAACAACTTTGCAAGGTAGCTATTGAAAGTATTATTATTCCCATTTTACAGATGAGGCAACTGAATCTGAGAGAGATCTAGCAGCTTGCAGGAAATCATACAAGTAGCAGAGAGTCAGGGCTCAGACCCAGTTCTATTAACTCCATGTTTTATATATGTATGCCCCTGTATCATACTTCCTTTTCATACATATCAAGAGCTTTATGTTATTATTAATAATAATAATATAATAATAGCTACTATCGCATCATGGAATCCTACACATAAATGTAGTCTGCATTAAGAGGCAACAAGACCTATAACCTCATGGGCATTGATATCATCATATGATTGAATGTAAAGAACACATTCCTTCTTTCTCTAACAGGAAAATATAACAACGATGTGAGATAATTTTCTTGGGGGTGGGTTGGGGGCATTTGGGTGTTCTGGAAGAGATGAGGCCCATAGTCACACAGCTAGTTAAATGTCTGAAGCAGGACTTGAACCCAAGTGTTCTTGGTCCAAGCCCAGTACTTTATGTCCACTATCCCTTGCTACTCCTTACAACTCATTTTTTAAAATTAATTAATTTATTTATTTATTTATTTTTAATGTATAAGGTATTTTATTTTTTCCGTTACATGTAAAGATAGTTCTCAACTTTTGTTTATACAAGCTTTACAATTTCAGATTTTTCTCCCTCCCTTCCCTCCCTCCCCCCTCCCCTAGACAGCAGGTAATCTGATATAGGTTATATCTATAACTCATTTTTTTTTAAAGGCAATTGAGGTTGTGACTTACCCAGGGTCACACAGTTAGTGTTTGAGGCTGGATTTGAACTCAGGAAGATAAGTCTTCCTGACTCCAAGCAGGGCACTCTATGAATATGGCGCCACCTAGCTGTCTCCGAGGTAGCTCCCTTTCTTCAAAGTGTCCACTCTAACCTTATGTTAGGCACTTACCATTGTACCACAATGATCTTATAAAGCCGCTCAAGAATTCCATTTAAAACCATCTCTAGCCAAGACTTGAGGTAATATAGAGTCCTAGTCCTCTGAAAGAGTCAGATGATCTGGGTTCGAATCTCTGTTCTTTCTTGTGTGACTTTGGACAAGTCATTTAACCTCATTAGGTCACAGTTTTATTTGTAAAATAGAGGGTGGGATAAACTGAGCACCTTCAAATAGAGATTAGGACCACTACATAAGAATCCCTGTGGGCCACATATTGACTTAGAAAATGACATATGTTTACATATTGTTTTATTATTAACATATTAAAACCGAATTTTAATGTGTTTAAAGAACCACATTTTAATCTGATTCTGGGTCACACTCTGGAGTGTTGTGAGCCACATGCAGCCCCAGATCTTGTGTTCGACACCTCTGAATTAGGAGAAAAGTGACATGGGCTGAGAGCTGGGTGGTAGTGTGTCAGGCAATATCTATCTCTATCATCTATGTATCAATCATCTATCTATCACCTTAATGGGACAACTTTCAATCATTGAGATAGAGCATAAGGGATGAATTTAAGTGTTAATAAAGGTTACAGAATCATAGATTTAGAGCTGCAAAGTCCCTTGGACATCTATTCCAACTCTCTCATTTTATAAATGAGGAAACCGTGGCTTGTATAGGTGAAATGACTTGCCCGGATCACAGAACTACCGAAGGCGAGAAACAGAATTTACACCCGGGTCTTCCTGACTCTCGTCTGGCTTTCTTTAGCATGATACCACACTGCTATCAAGATATGGTCATTCGGGCCCTTGGGGTTCCCTGCAGATGTGGAATCCATCCCTTATAGGGAAGATGCCCTCAGTTCTGTGCACCCAGCCATGAAGTCCCACCCCTTACTTAGAGAACAGGACTTGGGTGGGAGAGATCAGCCAGCACAGAGCTTCTGTGTACTCTTTGCAGGCCGGTTTCCATGCACCCTCTCAGAATATCTGTGGCAGCTTTCATTGGCCCATTTTGCCAGCAGACACTTGACCTGCAGCACTGCTTACCCAATCAGATGATGTCATGAGACAGAAAAAACCCAGCACATTCCCTGCCCCCTCCTCCCCTCCCTCCCCTACCGAGAGCCTTATGTCAATGTGCATGTCCTGGAGTTGACATTCACGCAACCATCCTGCCTGGCAGCTTCCCAGGTTTCTCCACATTATCCTTAATTGCCTCAGAATAGCCTGGAAACTTATGTAGGATGGGGCAACCGCCTAGCCCTGCCCCTTGGGACCTCCCTGACCTACCACAGACCATACTGACCTTTTGTCAGCCCCCTTTCCTGTAATCTTCGTTTAACCCAATGGCATTATTCCAGCCAGCTGCTAATTATGATTCATTTTCTAAGGAGGAGCTCCAGCAGTCAGATGTTTTTATTGTTACCACCTGCGTTATTTATAATGTTAACAACAATACTCGACTTTTTTTTAGCTAGGTAGTGCAGAGTGTAGACTGTTGGGCTTGGAGTCAGGAAGACCCGGGTTTGAATTCTGCCTCAGACACTCCGACACTAGCTTTGTGACCCTGGGCAAGTCAGCCTCATTTTCCTCATTTGTAATCTGGAGATAATAATAGTGGTCACCTCACAAGGCTGTTAGGAGGATCAAATGAGATAACATATATAAGGTGCTTTGTAAACCCTAAAACACTATATAAATGTATTATTGTTGTTGAGTCGTTTCTGTCATGTCCACCTCTTTGTGGCCCCAGATTTGGCTACAGATCTTATTATTGATGTCCAATAGTGTTTCTCCTTCACCATAGATAAAACATAAATAGTAGCTATGTATCACTTTATAGTTTGTAAAACACTTTCATATATATTATCTCATTTGATCCTAACAACAGCCCTATGAGGGCAGGATTCTCCCATTTTACATCAGAGAAAACTGAGGCACACAGCTGATAAGGGATTTGCTCAAGACTCTATGACTAGGGGCAGCTAGGTGGTGCAGTGGGTAAAGCACCGGCCGTGGATTCAGGAGTACCTGAGTTCAAATCCGGCCTCAGACACTTGACACTTAACTAGCTGTGTGACCCTGGGCAAGTCACTTAACCCCCGTTGCCCCGCAAAAAAAAAAAAAAAAGACTCTATGACTAGGGGCAGCTAGGGGGTACAGTGGATAAAGCACTGGCCCTGGAGTCAGGAGGACCTGAGTTCACATCTGGCCTCAGACACTTGATAGCTGTGTGACCCTGGACAAATCACTTAACCCTCATTGCTCCACCAAAAAAAAAAAAGACTATGACTAGTCAGGAATTGAATCTGGGTCTTCTGACTCCGAGACCACCATAACTGTTTCTACCACACAACATTCAGGAAATGATGGGTGCAAATGAGTAATTTTTCCATCAACAAACATTTACCAAACACCTGTTATATATAAGGTGTTATGCAAGATACTGGGTGTACACAGTTTAAAAATGTCACAGACCCTTCTCTAGAGGAGTTTCTATTCTAGTGGGAAGTATGAAATGTACCAAGATAAATGTGGTATCTGAGCCATCCCCCCAATTTATAGGGTAGGTCCCCCAAAGAAGGCCCCCTCAGGTTCAGTGTACTCTGTGAGTCTATATCCACTAAAATCATGGCCCATTAGCCCCCATTGATGTATTTATCTTTAATCATCTATCAGAGAGCACCGTTAGTTCAAAGCAAAGGTGTTTAATAAAATGGCATAGTAAAAAAACAGAAATAAAACATTTTCCTCATAAACTTCAGTCACCCTCTTCCATAGATACACAAACCAGCAGTAGGAAGGATGGATACATACAAGTAGAGAGGTATATGCATAAGAAATATGTGGTTAGAAACCTGGATGGAGGGACACACACACACATGCACACACGGCTTATGTTTGGCCAGGATATACTTAGGGAGATGGACATATAAGGCACATGAGTGGCCAGGGCACACACACAATGGCCTTCAATGTCATAGGGCCTTTGATGTCTTCTAGTAATGTCCTTATGCATCTCCTTCTGGGCTTGTTCCCTGATGGTCTCTGCTGGACATGCTAGCTGCTGCCTACTAGCCATTGGACATTAGGGCTTCTCTCTGCTTCTGGCTTTGGCTGGGATCCTTAGCTATAGTCCTATGTCTCCTTCATGAGAAAAGTGGGTTCCACCATGCTTTTAGTTACAAGCTAGAAGCATTTTCTATAGCTATTTCAGAAAAGCTGCTGCCTTCACATCAGCCATACAGCCATCAGCAACTCTAAGAAAAAACCTTTCTCAGCATTTTTCCTTTAGGGGTTATTTATCTATTCTCTTTCAGATTCTTGGCTAGAAGGCCTCTGTGTCCTCAACAGGACATTTTCCCTTCAGATATCAAGTATATTAATTGGTGGTTTTGGGGAGGAAGGGGTTGTTTTTAGCTCCAAACCCTTTTCCCTCTTGCATGTAGGGTGAGAGGGCTCAGGGAAAGAGAGAGACAAAACTGAACCAAGTGAGGAAGGCTTTTGTCTCTCTTACCTGCCCAGTTACATTCTGAAGCTTTCATAGTTAGATATAATCAAAGTCTGAGTTCTCACTTTCATAAATATGATACCCAGTAGGAAGTGCTAAGGGCAGAGGAAGAGATCCAGACAAAGTGCTCTAGGAAAATTTGAGGTAGGAGAAAACTTTCAGATGGGAGTGGGGGAAGGAGAGTGGGAAATAAAGAAAGGCTGCATGGAAGAGGTAGCACTAGAATTGATTCTGATTATGTTCCTCCTGCCCCCAATCTCCTTTCTGGTTTCTTCCTTCTCCTTCCCCACTTTTCTGTCCTTTTTTGTTTTGCTTCTTCCTGTTACATTCCCTTCTTCTGCCGTTCTCTTTTCATCCCTTTCTCTCCTCCAGCATTGCCCTTTTCTACAACATTCGGGGAACTAAGGCAGTAGTGACAATTTACTCCCCTCCAGCAAAGGAAAAGATGTATGTTTTCCCTGTGCCTTATGGGAGTTTGGTACTCTTTGTCTTTCTCTCTAGTTCTCCAGTAAAGTAGAATGGTAGGTATAATGTTGGGCTTGAAGTCAGGAAGTCCTGAATTCAAATCCTCTCTCAAATACTCCCTAAGCTGTGTGGCTAAAGGCAAATCATTTAACCTCTCTGAACTTCCAGCACCTCCCTAATACTTAGGTCACAGTTATCTGCACTGGCGGAGGACATTCCAATACTGGGGGACTTCCCACACTGATGAAATCAAAGGAAAAGCCTTCACATATTTGAGTGCTAGCACAGTGCTTCTGGGGAGTAAGCATTTAATAATTGCTTGTTGGAGTAAAGCAGGACTCAGGAAAATCTTTTACTTCCGTTTCATTCCTGTGCCCTTCCACTTCAAGATGACAACTGCCTGCATTTTTCCCCTCTCTGCCAGCCAAAGAAGCAAAAATACTTTCCCCAGTTGCTTCCGCTATTCATTCTTCCTGTCACTGCCCCAAATCCTTCAGAGGCAGAAGCCAAAGTCATCCATTACCCAAGCCTGTACTCTGTGACCTATCTTGGTCAATGCCAAGGGATCAATGTGCTGCCCAAATGGGAGTGGCCTGATTGGTGGAGACCAGAGCTCTCAGTACATGATTGGCTGGTTGGGAGTTGCATAATTTTCCATTACTTTTCCACTGCAGAAATAGAAGCATTGTTGATGCCTTCCAGTGCTGCCTATTCACTTACTTAAGGATGCATAGCCAGTGGGTGAATAATCCAGGCCCACTGCTTCTGGGTCTTCATCCAGATGCCAACCTTTTGACTATTTCATTGCTAACTGGTGTCACCCTTTAAAGGTAAACCAGGGTCATAGGATTTAGGGGAATGCCAGACTTTAAAGTCACACAGAGGTAGGCCCAAGAGGCCATTTACTTCAACCTTCTCATTTTTCAGATGAGGACAGTGAAGCCCATGGAGGTTAAGTGACCATCCTAAGGTCACAGAAATAGTAAGCCATCCAGTCCAGCTACCTTGTTTTGTAGAAGAGGAAACTAGAGACCTGAGTAGCAAAGAAACTTGCCCAAGATCACAAAAATAGTAGGCAGTAGAACCAAGGTCATTTGACTCCAAACCCAGTGCTCTTGCCATGGGCAGCTAGGTAGCACTGTGGATAAAGAACAGGACCTGGAGTTTAGGAAGATCTGAGTTCAAATTTGAATGCAGATACTTACTAGAAGAATGACTTGAGGCAAGTTACTTAACTTCTGTCAACCTCAGTTTCCTTATCTGTACTATGGGGATAATAATAGCACTTATCTCCCAACATAGTTATGAGGCCAAATGAGATGTTTATAAAGTGCTTTCCAAATCTAAAAGTGTTATATAAATGCTTACTATCATCATCATTAAACATTGCTATTTAGGGGGCAGCTAGGTGGCACAGTGGATAAAGCACCGGCCCTGGATTCAGGAGTACCCGAGTTCAAATCCAGCCTCAGACACTTGACACTTACCAGCTGTGTGACCCTGGGCAAGTCACTTAACCCCCATTGCCCTGCAAAAAACAAAAAACAAAAAACATTGCTATTTAACTGTTTCATGTGTCTTCCCAATAAATCTGTAAGTTCCTTGATGAGAGGATACTTCTGTGTCCCCACTGAACTTTCACACGTAGTTGTTCTTTAGTCATTTTTCAGTTGTGCCCTACCCTTTGTGACCCCATTTGGAGTTTTCTTGGTAAAGATACTAGAAGGATTTGCCATTTCCTTCTCCACCTCATTTTACAAATAAGAAAACTGAGGCAAACAGAGTTAAGTGACTAAGGTCACACAGCCAGTGAGTGTCTGAGGAGATTTGAACTCAGGAAAAGAAGTCTATACATTGCAATACCTAGCTGCTTCCTTTACACATAGTAGGTTCTTAAACTTGTTCAATTGAATTGAGGCCAGATTCCTGTCAAAAGGTTATGGGAGGGGCAGCTAGGTGGCGCAGTGGATAGTCAGGAGTACCTGCGTTCAAATCCGACCTCAGACACTTAACACTTACTAGCTGTGTGACCCTGGGCAAGTCACTTAACCCCAATTGCCTCACAAAAAAAAAAAAAAAGGTTATGGGAGGGGCAGCTAGGTGGTGCAGTGGATAGAACACTGGCCCTGGATTCAGGAGGACCTGAGTTCAAATTCGGCCTCAGACCCTTGACACTAGCTGTGTGACCCTGGGATTCATTGAACCTCTTTTCATTCACGCTGTTAACAATATTAAGTTCATGACCATATAAGGTTGTAGAATATCAGCTCCCAGCGGGCAGTAACTATCTTGTTTTTGTTTCTATAACCCTAATGCTAAGGAGAGTGCTTGGTACCCACCTAGGAGGTGATTATTAATAAATGCTTGTTGATTGATTGATTGATTGATTGATAGAAGTGAGACCCCTCCCTGGGCTTCAAACTCACGTCCTCCAGATTCAAGTCCTCTGCTCTTTCTCCTCTACCATAAGAAGGCAGATTTACCAATAATATTACCTAGTAGTTATTTTGTTGAAAGCTGGTGGGAGGAAGATGAGGAAGGATCTGGAGCTGTTTAAAGAGGAGAAAACTCAGGAGACATGTTAAGTGTCTCAAAATATTTGAAGAACTGTCATGAGGAAGAAGTTTCAGACTTGTTCTGTTAGGCGGCAGAAAGAAGGACCAGGAGAGAAATTTAAGCTTGATGTCAGGAAAGAATTCCTAACAATCAGAGTGGTCCCTAGGTAGAATGGGCAACCTCAAGAGGTAGAGGGGCGGGGCAGCTAGGTGGCGCAGTGGATAGAGCACCTGTCCTGGAGTCAGGAGGACCTGAGTTCAGGTCCAGCCTCAGACACTTAACACTTACTAGCTGTGTGACCCTGGGCAAATTACTTAACCCCAATTGCCTCACCAAAAAAAAAGAGGTAGAGGGGCCCCTCCTTGGAGGTCTTCCAACGAAGCCAGATGACTACTCGTCCAGTACGTTTGTGAGAGATATAATTTTGGGGTGGGGGTTAGATGAGTTGGCCACTGAAGCAAGTCTCTCTTAATTATAGATTCTATTGAATTTCAGCCACCTACACTATCCTTGTTACCCTTTAGCTTGGAAAATTGGGAACAGATGGTACACATGAAACTGTCTGGGCCAGGTTCAGGTTAGTTCGAATGGACAGACAGCAGCAAAATGAGAAAGAGGAAATAACTGAGCCTGCAGGGCTGGAGGTCTGCTGGGCACATTAATGACCACTTAATCCCTCATGATGTCACCATTCCTTTGTGCACACAGGAAACTCACCCTGATACTATCTCTCCCTTACAGCAATAACAGCCAAATGAAGAAGCGGCCAACCTCAGCAGTGGGCTACAAGAGACCCATCAGCCAGTACGCGCGGGTTGCCATGGCAATGGGGTCCCACCCCAGATACAGGGTAAGAGAATAGCAAACGGAGGGGAAGGAAAGATTTTTCCCAGGAAGGTTTGACGAGTGTCACCACTGAATACTTTATCCTACTTGTCATTAGAGCCAGAACTAGGGGCAAGGTACAACAAAGAGGGTCATAGGATTCTGAACAGGAAGGAACCTTAGAATTAATCTAGCCCAACTCCCTTATTTTACAAATGAGATAGCTGAAGGCCAAAGAAGGGAAATGACTGGCCTGAGATGAAACAGGTAGCAGAGCTAGGATTTGAGCCCATGTCCTGAGATTCCAAATCCAGGGCTATTTCCATTATATCATTTTAGGGAAAGGGATATTTATGAAGTCCAGTTCTCATAAATCTAATTTTTTTTAATACCCTAGGGTCTTCCTGAGTTAACAGGAACAGTGAAAGACTATAAAATTTGTCCAAAGTGACACAGCTAGTATGTGTTATAAGCAGGATTAGAACCCAGGGCTTCCTGACTCTGAGGCTGGCTTTTTATTCACTATGCAATGCTGCCTCTTGTACATATTTTCATGCTAGGAAATTCTACCCTTCATGGCACATGGGAATTTATTTTGTGATAGGCTACATATGTGACCATGAAGCCTTCAGGCTTCAGCTGAGCAGTAACATATGGATGTACACTTTTAAAAAAAAAGTCAGTAAATGGCTGAGTATGGTGGTACATGCCTATAATTCCTGCTACCTGGGAGGCTGAAGCTGGCAGATCTCTTGTACTTGGGAGTTCTGAGCTGCAATGGGCTAACTCAACTGGGAGTCCAGTATGGCATCAGTAGGGTGAGCCCCTGGGAGCAGGAGGCCACCAGATTGCCTAAGGAAAGGAAAAACAGCCTAGGTCAGAAACAGAGCAGATAAAAGCTCCCATGCCAATCATAGGGGGATCCAGCCTGTTAATGGTCCCTGCATTGTCAGCCCAAGATAGAAGACACAGTCTCAAAAAAAGAAAAACAAATTCAATGCATCTTTTATTGATTTTTTTTAACATCATATCACTTCCCATTGATTCCTCCTTAGCCTATCAGAACCCTCTCTCACAACAAAAAAGGAAAACATAGCGTTTCATTGGTCATGCCTGACAATGCAGGGCATGGTTTTAGCTCAGGGGAATATAATTTTCAGACCTTGCTGAGGCGGCACAACTGCCTTCTCCCAGCCTGTTCATTGCCACCATCAGTTAGAATCAGCTGTGGGCAGAAAAGGCACATGACACTAGACACATCTGTACCCATATCTGGTTTTACTTTCCCGGAGACAGGCAGAGAACATCCTATTCCTGGAACTGGATGTGTCCCCTCCAGCCGTCTTTGAGGTTGAATTCTCTCACGACCAAGAACAAGATCCCCGGGCACTGCACATGGAAAGGCTTATGCGTCTGGACAGCTTCCTTGAAAGACCTTCCACCTCAAAAGTCCGAAAGTCCAGGTCCTGGTCAGTATATCCAAATGCCAGTGGGGGGTGAATTTCATCTAAGGACTAAGAGGACCCAGTGGTCCATTGGGAGGTACAGATTCTGAGTATCTTAGGGAACATATTGACGGGGAGTAAAGTAAAGGAGAAGTAGGGATGGGCTAGCACTACCTGACATGTTTCCTGTGTTCTTTTCCATCTTCCCACCCACTCTTCCCACCAGGTGCCAGAGTCCTCAGCTGCTGCCCTCTTCCACTTCGCATGCCCCACTGGCCTCCAATGCTCTGCATCCCTCTACGATGCTGGCCCATGAGTGACAGCCTCCAAGGACCACACTGCCTGGCCCCACAGACTCTGGGGATATGGGCGGCCAGCCTCGAATCATCTCATCTGCGGCTTTGTGTGCGTGCAAGTGTGCTCATGTGTGTGTGTTGTGTGTGCGTGTACGCGTGCGTGTGTGTGTATGAGGGGAGGGGGTGAAAATCTAGCAGACTGTCCCCCTGCCTTCAATTGTTAGCTTCCTATATTTATTTAATGTTATTTATTCATGGAGCTCAGCTGGTATGGGGGAAATGACCTTCACGGAGGCCTCTGGGGCTGGCAGCAGTCACTGGGTAGCTTCCTTTCCCTCTTGTCAGAACCTCTCAGATGGGCCTCAGGCCAGTGCCCATATCGGCTGTCTCTTGAAGGGAAGGTGGCCAGTGCCTGAGAAATAGTGTTCTTTGCTACTCATCCCATGCCATGGTTTCTATCTCCTTCTCATCCCCTGTGGCACTTAGAAGCAACTTCTGATGGTGGAAGAATGTTGGCTATCCAGAGAGGAGGAGTTTCCCAACAATGGTGGTTCCGAAAGGCCTACCCAGGGAGCCCTGAGGTGCTGCTGAGCTGCAGGGGCTGGCGCTTGAATTCTCTGGGGCCCAGGCAGCCTCCCTCAGCTCTTCTCTAGGACACTTGCAAGGACTCAGATGACCTCACTGCATCAGGTCACAAACTTCAGTTTTGATGCAGAGTCCTGGCTCTCTACAAGCTGTCTCCTTCATTCTCTCTCAGTCCTTCACTTGGATTCTGGGGCCAGTTGCTGCCATTGACAAGAGTTTGAGCTCAAGTTCAAGACGTTTGTGGGGAGGGGCATCAATTGGTTCTCCACGTCTAAGATCCCCAAGTGTCTTGCCACAGCCACCAAGGGACCCAAGCTCTAAGCTGCAGGAGGGATCTGCACCAACCTGACTTTGAAAAAAAAAATTAGCTCTTCATACCTGGTGCTTCCCTCCATCTTTCAGCACAGGGATAGAGGACCCAGGCAACTCTCTTTACCAGCTTCACTTAATACTACTTATTGCTTCTGAATCCAAGTTCTTAGGGATATTGCCTTCTTGAAAATGAACCATCCCTTTGCAGTTATTATGTGAATTAGCCCCTAGAATAGTAATTCCCACACCTTGTTATACTGGTCAATAGTGTCTCATTTCAGAAGATGTACAGAATTCCAAGAAAACAAACAAAAAATGCTTTCATTTGACTTTTAATTTTAATTGACTTTAATTTTTTTAAATACACACTTGAGGAGGAAGAGCAGAAATCATGAAATCAAATAAATGTTTAGAGTGTCGTGACCTCCAAAAGGTTGGGAATCACTAGTTTAGGGATTTCCTTATGTCTGCCTCCATTCCTATCCTCATCCAGTTTCATGTGACTTCTTTTCACAAAAGCTTTCAGATTCTCTTGCTCACACCACCCACAGAATGGGAATCCCCATCTATTGGAGGAAACCCAATGTCTACCATACCAAACTGCATTTGGTATGTTCAGGGGTGACACTGTTCCCTCACATGGCCCTGCTCCCCAGCCCCCAGAGAAATGTACCCATCCACAATCCCTATCCTCTTAGCTCTTGCCTTTCCTTCTTTGGCTCTGAGGCATTTTCCATTCAAGCTTCCTTAAAGGACCCAGTCCTTGAGGGCCATCCACCTAGCTTGCTTCTGGTCACAAGTTCCTCTTCTTCAAGGGAAATACTTCCATATTGGAGCAGTAAAGGATTTAAAATCAGAAAGCTAAGCTGGAGGATTTGTTTTGGGCTGAGATGGCAGCTGACTGGAAGCTTCCCAGGTGTCATGGGAAGGAAGGGCTTATCTTCCTGACTACACCCCCCCTCCCACCCCCCAGTCTTGGAACAAAAGCTGGGAAAGCCTTGGAAGGTGGAAAAAACAAAGCTATTGTTACCTTTTCATGTTTGCTCCAGGGTGGGGATCCTCTTTCTTCAATTGCCTTTGTTCACTATCTGGTCTTTTGGTCCCTCAGTCTTATAGCACAATCCCTGACTTTCCCACCCCCCAGGTCTAAAGTTCTGGACCTGAGGTCATGAGAGAAGCTTCCCATCTGCCTGTCACCTATGTGTGTGTGCGTGTGTGTATGTATGTGTTTACCTCACTAAGGAGACTCTTCACACTCAGTGTAAAATTTCCTGGGGACGGGGCTGAAGGGGGTGGCGAGGTCTCAGTCTCTTTTCCTTCTAATGGATCAGACATTGGATTCACAAAGTGCAGGCCTTGATTAGGACCAAATTTTTGTGCCTGTTGTGATGGTATTTATTTAGAACTCCAGCGTTAACTGTATGATGGCCCTGTCACTCTATACATATGAATATACAGGACGTATTATAAATATATATATAAATATTATCCTCTGTCTCCCCAGCTTAGGATGGAGGCCTCTCTGTTGAGCTGCTGTGCACCTGCCGTTTGGTGCTGTCAGCAAGCCCATCAGCCCTAGCCCTATTCAGATGAACAAAATCAACAATAAAGGAATGAGTATCATCACTGAGACTGTCGCTTGTCTTCCCTCCTGTTTTGTTTCTTTTACTTTCTCCCTCTTTTCCTTCCTTCTTTCCTTCTCTTCCCTCTCCATTCTCTTCCCTTCCCATATAGCAACTTGGAAATCCAAGTTCAGCGGTAGTAAGGAAAAACATTCCCTGCCTGACCACGGAATCTTAGATGGGAAGAGGTCAAAAAAGCAAATTGACCACAGGGCACCTGCTCAACCCTCCATAAACAGCCTATTGCCAGGTCTCCGTGGCCTGGGACACTGTGCCCTCAGTCAAGGTCAGGGAGCCCCAGCCAAGAGGCTCCATATCTATGGGAGCTCTGAGACTGAAATGGGAGTTCTACAGTCTAATTTTGCCACCATATTTCTGCCAAGTCCTCCCTTTCCACACTTCTGGGTGAGAGGGTCAAGCAAGGCACAGAGCTATAAGTACCATCTCTTCTGACCAGAATATTTTCTGTCAGGGCCCCTTTGTCCTGTTAAAGTCTAGACTAGAGGCTCTTAACCTCTTTTGTGTTATGGATACCTTTGGCAGTCTGAGCCCACAGACCTCTTCTCAGAATGGATAAAATAAGATAAAATGCAGAATTAAAAAGGAAACCTATGCTGAAATACAGCTTTTCAAAAGGCAAGATAATAGACCCCATGTTAAGAACTCCTGGACTAGGAGCAGCTAGGTAGTGCAGTGGATAAAGCACCAGCCCTGGATTCAGGAGGACCTGAATTCAAATCCGGCCTCAGACACTTGACACTTACTAGCTGTTTGACCTTGGGCAAGTTACTTAACCCTCATTGCCCTGCCAAAAAAAAAAAAAAGATTAAGTAAAAATCACTCAATCTAGGCCAAGATGGTGGAAGAGGCTATGATTCCCACAAGAACTCCTGTACTAGACCATCGATACACAGAATCTAAGGGAGTATAGAAAGAACACTGGCTGTGGAGGCAGAGAATCTGTTCAAATCCTACCACTGCCACTTACTATTTGTATGACCCTTGACAAGTCACTCAACCTTACCAGACCTCATCTGTAAAATGAGTGGCCTGGGCTCAATGTCCTCTTAGGTCCCTTTCAACTCTAGATCTATGGTCCTGGGTTATACAGTCCCACTGATACATGAACAAGAATCCTCTCAACATCCCAATGAGTTTCAGCTTTTGCCTTAAGTCTGCTCCAGCATTAAGGAAATCCCCTCCTTCCTAAGGCAGCCCAGCCCACTGTGGATAATTCTGTCAACAAAGAGTTTTTCCTCATGTCAAGTAAACATTTTTTGGTAACTCCCACCTAGAGTTCCCCAATTCTACCCTCTTGGCCAAACGTAGTAAGTCAAGTCTCTCTTTCACATGATAGCCCAAAGTAAATAAGAATCAAAGGTCAGGGGGCAGCTAGGTGGCATAGTGGATAGAGCACCGGCCCTGGATTCAGGAGGACCTTAGTTCAAATCCAGCCTCAGACACTTAACACTTACTAGCTGTGTGACCTTGGACAAGTCACTTAACCCCCACTGCCTCACTTTAAAAAAAAAGAATCAAAGGTCAAATGAAAAGTAGGTCTTCATTAAAAAGGTTGGAGACTTTCTGCTCCTAGTGCAGCTTTAGGAGTGGGAACGGGGAGTGCTATTGAAGGTAACTATAGCAAACCAGCTATTTGGGCAATTATCTATTTTCCTGGGGGGTTGACCTGATCTTCCACTTTCTGACCATCCTTGCCATCCTCAGCTCTAGGATCCAGAAGGATTGCTGAAACTAATCTACAGGAATGAGGTTGTTCTCTTGAAACAACTTTGGGAGGAGATGCTAAAGACACCATTCTATCCCAACTCAGCCTCACTTAAATCCAATTCATGTGCAACATAAGACATGATGTCATTGGTCCTCTTCAAAAAACACAAAGGACAACAATTCAGACCAGATCACCATTGCCCTCTCCCCATCACTGCATCCTCTGCTTTCCTTGCACATCTGACTTTTCTCCTTATTCATTGTATATCAGTCTGCTTGAACCAGGAGTAGGTACTGTCTACCTCCTGAATCCATCATCTTTTGTCCCAACTACATCAAATAGAAGAGGTTTTAGCAGTCCACATCAGAACACTGGGCACCAAAGGCACTAGCATTTCTACATGCTCCTTCTGGAAGGAGTTCCATCCTTTTTGCTCACAATTTCCCTTTGTCTCTCTACCAAAAGGCATTATTTTGTATGTGAGGAGAAACCAAGGTGTGAAAGGAAAAGTGATTTATTCCAATTTCCTTTCTAAGCTAGTGCCAAAGCCAAGGGGAAAAAAAGGCTTTCTGACACCCCCAAGCTAGAAATCCAGTTTCACCAAATTTCCCCTTCCATTACAAAGGGTATAGGTGATATCGGTGAATTCCTGGGGCTTTATGGTAGCATGTGTACAAAGGGACTGAGAATTCAATGAAGAGTTCAGCAAACATGGATTAATCACTGACGGTGTGAAAGAAACTGTTCCAAATTTCCCTCTCTGTGTTCACTCAGTTTACAGAGCTATTTCCTATTTCCAGATTCAGCTATAGCCAGGATTCTGTCCTCTGCACTGTACCTTCCTTCTGTTTCTGAAAATGATTGGGATTAAAATGTTGGTAAGAGTATAGGTCTAGGGGGCGGCTAGGTGGCGCAGTGGATAAAGCACCGGCCCTGGATTCAGGAGTACCTGAGTTCAAATCCGGTCTCAGACACTTGACACTTACTAGCTGTGTGACCCTGGGCAAGTCACTTAACCCCCATTGCCCCGCAAAAAAAAAAAAAAAAAAGAGTATAGGTCTAGAGCTGGAGGGGATCTTGGAGGCTATTTAGTTTAGCTGGCTTTTTTTTTTTTTTTGTAGCCAAGGAAACCAGAGGCTGCGCAATTTGTCCAAGGTCACATAGGTAATGGGAACAGAAACAAGATTTAAACCCAGGTCTTCTGACTCCAAAGCCAGTGATCCTTCCACTATACCATGTTGTGCCATTGGAATCCAGATGACATACCAATGCTATTGCAGAAGGATTGAATTCAGAAGATCATTATTACTAGCATCACTAGAGCACTTTCCAAGTATTATCTCATTTTCTCCTCATGACAACCCTGAAAGGTATGGAAAAGCATGGGAAGAACAAGCACTTTGAGAGAACCCACATACGGTCTGGAGCTCACTATGCTCTAATAAAGTGTGCACTTCCTAAAATCAGAACTCCCCCCACTCCCTTTCCTCACCTCAGACTGCCATCTTTTTCTATTCTACCATGGTATGTGTTTGCCATGCCTTCTCTCAGGTAAACCTGTTTTATTAGAAGTCCCAGCAGGGCAGCTAGGTGGCACAGTGGATAAAGCACCGGCCCTGGATTCAGGAGGACCTGAGTTCAAATCTGACCTCACCCACTTGACACTTGCTAGCTGTGTGACCCTGGGCAAGTCACTTAACCCTTATTGCCCTGCAAAAAAATAGAAAAGAAAAGAAAAGAAAAAAAATAGAAAAAATAAGTTGGGGGACAGCTAGGTGGTGGAATAGATTCAAATTCGGCCTCAGACACTTGAGACTTACTAGCTGTGTGGCCCTGGGCAAGTCACTTAACCCTCATTGCCCCACAAAAAATAATAATAATAATAAGTTGGGGCCAGATAGTGAACAACTATAAAAGCCAAACAGAGGAGTTTATATTTGATCCTACAGGCAAAAGAGAACCCCTGGACTTCATCGAGAAAGGGAGTTATGTGCATTCAGAGGGTAGTGATGTTCAGTGTCAAAGAAGAGCATGACTTTCCTTCTCTCTGAGGTCAGAAGAGCTCCTTATATCCATGTAGATAAATAGGAGGGAGCCTGACTCTGCTCAGCTTACCAGCTCTTAAGTACTTTCTTCTTCATTCAGTTATTGATCCTTTCTATTTAATAGAATATTCAGCACTCTCAAAGGAATGCTTTATTTGGGGGTTTCCACATATGCTCTTTATAAAGATGCCAGGTTTATGAAGTATCCCCTTCTTAAAATAGTGACAACCCTGAGATGAATGTGATTAAAGCTAATCTCATTTAAAAATATTTACCTGGGGGCAGCTAGGTGGCGCAGTGGATAGAGCACTGGCCCTGGATTCAGGAGTACCTGAATTCAAATCCGGCCTCAGACACTTGACACTTAGTAGCTGTGTGACCCTGGGCAAGTCACTTAACTCCCGTTGCCCCACAAAAACAAAAAACAAAAAACAAACAAAAATAAAAATATTTACCTGGCTTGGTGCGGTTCATCTATAAAGACATGATCCTGCCCTCATGTAGCTTACTCAGCTTACTCTAAAGAAGGGATAGAGAACCTTTTTATTTTTTCTATTGCAAGTCATTGACTTCAGTGGGAGGCATGGGGCTTAAAGAATCAATTGGAAGGCACATATGTGAAAAGAAATGTGGTGTTTTTGCTTTTGTTTTTCAGAGAGATATGTAAACTACTTTATTCATCTTTTAAACTAAAAGCAGAGAAAAAAACCCATTCAATAATGATAGATGAAAAGGAAGAAGGGAAAGAAATTGTGTGTGTATATTTATGTCCATATGGAGCAGAGTGAGGGAATAGAAGGGAGAGCAATATTAAACACTTTAGTCATGGTTTAAAGTAAGAACAGAGAACAAACAACTCCATTCCATAAATACAACAATTATGAGGTTTATTGACTGACTGATTATAAAGTGTATACCAAGTCTATATTATGGCCACTTAAGAAAGAGACAAAGAGGAAGAATGAGAGATGAAAAAGAAGAGGGAGAAGGGAAAAGGGGATATATGTGTATATTTATGCATATATATTTTGGTTGATTGGCTAGACATTTCAGTCATGTCTGACTGTGACCCCATTTGGAATTTTCTTGGCAAAGATACTGGAGTGGTTTGCCATTTCCTTCTCCAGCTCATTTTACAGATGAGGACACTGAGACAAACAGGGTTAAGTGACTTGCCCAGGGTCACACAGCTAGTAAGTGTCAAGCGTCTGAAGCCGGATTTGAACTCAGGTCCTCCTGACTCCAGAGTTGTCACACTAACCACTGAACCATATAGCTGCCCCCATGCATCCATATACATATATGCATATTCATATATAGAAGAGGAGAGAGACAGATTCAGTGACACACAGCTGAGAGGGACACAGATACTGCACAGAAAAATACACAGGCATGGACATGACAAAAAAGAGAGAAAGTCATGGAGACACTGAGAAGGCACAGTGGGCTTTGTAGTGAGTACACTCATGTCTCTCCTGTTCCCTGGGGCTATGGGAATCAGAGTAAGTTTTCATCCCCTGCTTTCACTATGAAATGCTGAGGAGCTGTCCAGCCACTTCAAAGAGTACTTCCTGCATTCATCAACAGTTTTTCTTGCTTTTATTTTCAAACTTCAAAGCTTGCTCTTGAAACAGATTTATTTACCCAGGGGATTATAGAAGTTTTGCATACATATTAAGGAATGATTTAGGTTTTAGAAATGTATTTTCATCCTCAAGTGGTTTCATACTTTTGACATAGGCCTAAAATCCATGGAGTAAAAGTCCAGTGGATAGAGAATACAGATCTGTGTGGGTATGCATGTGCGCACGCGCGCGCGCGCACACACACATGCACACACACACATACACACACATGGATTAGTTCAGCATTTCAAAGATCTTGGACTGGCACTACACTTGGACAAAAAGGTGAGTCCAGAATTGAATAAGAGGAGGAGAGTAAGCTAAATCATATTTGAAAAATTGAATGGTTCTTTTAATGACTCCAAGCTACTCCCTGCTACCACAGTCCATTTATGTAACATCAGTATTATCCTGGCAGTGCTAAATGGCTGAGAACAGTGGAACCCCAAGATCTCTGAATAATCAAAATTATAAATGACTCAGATGGCTGTGAAAAGGCCCATGTGGGCGTGGGAGGGCTGCAGAACATTCTCTGCAGTGACAATGTGTGGATGGGAAATCACATAAAAGACCTTGCTCATTTCTTATCTTTGGGACCTTGGGCAAGTTACCTAACTTCTCTAAGACTCAATTTCCTCATAAGGGTGTTGGACTAGATGGCCTTCTCAGCTCTAAATCTGGCATAGAATAAGCACTTAAGAAGTGCTCTTTTCTTCCCCTTTCTCCATTCACCTCTCCTTTTTCTCTTTTTCTTTTCCTTCCTCCCTCCCTTCTTTCCTTCCTTCCTTCCTCCCTTTCTTCTTTCCTCTCTCTCTTCCTTCATTCCTTTCCTCCCTCCTTCTTTCTCTGCTTCCCTTCTTCCTTCCTTCTCCCCCTCTCCCTCTCCCCCCCCCCTTTCTCTCTCTGCCCCAATCTTCTTTCCTTCCCATCATGTAGAGTCAGGGATAATAGCTAGAATGATATTAATAAAACTTTAAAAGATCAAGAGGGATGCATCCCATGTGATGGTTTGATCTCTACAAATGATTTATGAAAGTCTATGGAGGAGAATCACAGAAGATAAAAAGGTGTGGCTAGGTTGTGATCTGAATAGGTTCACAGAGTAACCATACTGATGAGCACAGGGATTCTTTGGTGTACTGGAATTAAACTTAGAGGTAGGAGTGTGCTGGTAAATGTTTAACAACTGGCTCTCACCCTACCCCCCAAAAGTGTATTCAACACAAGTTAAATTTAATCTGTATTATTTACAATTTTCCATCTGTTTATTAAGTCTAGAAAAACAGCAAAACAATAAATCAAGTGCTGATTTGTAGCATGTGCTAATTTCTGAGGTATAAACACTCATATTGAAAATTTAACAACCGGCTTTTATAAGCTCTTCCAAGATGATTCAAACTGCCTTCAGCATACCCCAGTTTAGCAGAATTGGTCAGAGTGATAACAATGAACTATTGTACTAGGACAAATTCAGTTGGAGCAGTTGAGTGGTAAGCAGCACACAGAGAAAATGACTGCAGATATAGTTGAAGGAAGGGAGGGGGCAGCTCATTCCCCAGAGAGTCTAGCTTTCACTCCTCTGGGAGTTATGAAGTGCAGTGAGGAAGAGGCAGGCCCTGAGAGTGGGGCACCGCAGTGATGAGACCATGGGGACTGTGACCTGGGAACAGTTGGACAATGTAGTGGCTCAGGCCAGAGAAGGTCTCTGACTTGAAATGTGGAGACAGTAGTCGTTACTAGGTGGAAGTGGGCACTACCGGATGAAAGCTCTTGTCACTAGCTATAGCTCTGACGAAAGGCCTTTTTGCTTGCAAAAGTGGCTCATATCTTTGTTCTCTGAGGAGCTGCCTCATTTTGAAACCAATAGTCACTTCATCCCCCCTCCTCTACTACCCCCCCTCCAATAAAATTCTATTTTAAGAAAATCTGAATGTGTGCTAGTAGAGAAAATAGAAGAGAGGCAGTGTGTAGTAATGGATAGAGAGCTAGTTTCCAACCAGGAAGACCTAGGTTCAAGTCCTACCACTGGCACAACACTGGCTGTATGACTCTGGGCAAATTACTTAATCTCTGTGTCCTAGGCATTTTTCTAAGACTACACATTGCAGAGAAGGTGCCAATCTGCTGGTCTGCTGATCTGCATGGGTGGGGGCAGATATTCACCAGGAGCTTCCTATACTAATGAAAGGAGTAGGGAGATAATAGACAGTAGGAACACTAAACAACTCCCAGGAGAGAAATAAAGCCCTTCAGGAACAAAGAGGTGGGGAGCTGCATTGTACCAGAGAGGAGCAGCTCTTTGTTCAAAGCACTTTCTCTCTTCACCTTTTCCCAGCAGTGAGAGGCCCCCCGGGACCCATTCCTGACTCCCTGAGAGAACTGGCTCCACCCCAAGTTAGCAACAAGAGGAAGGAGGTACTTGGCCTGGACTGTTAAGATGCTTTAGATAATATAGGGGGTGAGGGTGGGGAGTGGGAACAAAGGGTGGGACAGAGACAGGTAGAAAATGGCAATATAAACTGAGGAACTGAAACAGTTATCCAAAAAAATTCAAGGACAGACAGACACACACACACACAACCCTTTTCCCATAAGTATCAGGTTGATGGTAATAATAACCCACATTCATATATCTGCTTGTGATCTATAAAACATTTTCCTTGCAACAACCCTGGGAGTTAGAAAACAATAAAAATATTATTCTCACCATTTTATGGACAAATGAATCCTACTTGGGGATAAGGATTAGTCCCTGTCTTTTGGTCTTTTGTATAGATATGACATGAATTAGAATCATAAAGTCATATAATGTATTAGGTAGAAGAGATCTTAGAGGCTAGCCACTATACACTATCAGACCATAGATGGGGAGCCACTGAGATACAGAGGAAATTATTCTGAGCACATTGCTATAAGATCTGTATTTGAAGCCTTGCTCTGCTATTCAAAACCAAATCACTCAGCCTCCCTGGGTCTCAGTTTCCTCATTTGTAAAATGAGGAGGGGGTTGGATTCAAAGGCCTCTAAAGTCTCTTCCAGCTTTGAATCTATTCTGTTTTGACCTGAAAAATGAAGGAGGTAGACTCAATGACCTCTGAGGTCCCTTCTCCCTCGAGCTCTATGGAACTAGGATATAGTAAATGTATTTCAGAGTATGTATCTAAAGGCTAGAAGACCATAATTTTAGATTGTGTCTGCTTAGAGGTCAAAGATTATGCCTTTTAAATCTAAATTTTGTATGGTTTTTAGTACAGCACCACTCACAAAGAAGGTTGCTGCCTGATTGAGTAATTGTCTCTTCCTTCATCCCTTCTACATTATCTCAATTTTAGAATTTTAGTAAAGCCCTAAAGAAATTATTCTCTCTTCTGGGGGTTTCTAAAAGCTTTTAGATTGAATACATCAGGCCTGCTCCCAGCCTAATTCCCAGATCAGCATTAAACACACACGCATGCAGACACAGAACAAAACAACCTCCCACTCTTCAATCTTTCCTTCTGCCTCACTCCTACTAAACCAATTCTTTGTCCTTGATATGACCTCCATTTCCTCCCCCTCTTTCTTCCCCCCTTCTTCTCCTTGAGTCCATTACCACAATCTGGCTTCATTTCCCTCACTTGATAGTCTCGATCCTCTTGTTAATCATTTTATCACTCATATTATCAGTTTTCCTTGAATAGCTTGCCCTACTGGCATGCCTTGACGAACCCCATCCTTGGGTTACCCCCACCATTCTCCTTCACTCCTACTCACAGGCTGCTGTAGAAAGTCAGGCAACTACATGACTGAGTTCACTATAAATTTGTCATGTCCTCTCTGCTGTTCAAGAGGCAGCATGCTATAATGGTTAGCCTCAGAGAAAGAAAAAAGTTGTGTTCAAAGTCTTCATCTGCTACATACTGGCTATGTGACCCTGAGTAAATTATTTAAATTCTCAGGGCAGGACCCCAGCCGACTCTCTAATACTATGAGTTGCTGAGCAGACACAGATATGCTTTGGTGGAGTGAGTTTGCTCATAGGGAACTCAGTAGATTTATGAAATCACTGATCTGGTAAAAAAAAAAAAAACAACCAAAAACAAAAACAAAAAACCCCACCTTACGTGGGCTCTCACCACTGTACAGCAATCCTCTTTTCCTTTCCCCATCAGTACTCTGTTATGTCCTCCAAAGTGGCTATTCTAAATTTTCTCTTCAAACTCTCAAAATTCTTCTTTTCCTTCCCTCTTTGCAGAGGAAATTACTACCTATTTTTCTTAGAAAACAGAGGCCATATACTTTGAACTCATCTCTCCCATTCTGTAGCTCAAAATCCCTCTTCATCGTCGTTCTTCATTCTCTCTTCCTTTGTTCCAGTCTCTGTTGAAGAGATGTCCCTTTTCCTTGCCAAGGGCAACTTTTCCACTTGTGCTCTTGTCCTCCAGGTGCTTGTCCCACATATCATCCCTTCTCTGTCTCTCATGTTCAGTATTTTTTTTTATCCAATGGCTCTTTCCCCACCACCTACAAATATGCCTTAGCCTCTTGTGTTCTTAAAATCTTTGAACCTGCTATTCTCTCTTTTTCTTTCTTTCTTTCTTTCTTTTTTATTTATTTATTTTTTTTTGGTGAGGCAATTGGGGTTAAGTGACTTGCCCAAGGTCACACAGCTAGTAAGTGTCAAATGTCTGAGGCTGGATTTGAACTCAAGTAATCCTGACTCCAGGGCCGGTGCTCTATCCACTGCACCACCTAGCTGCCCCACCTGCTATTCTCTCAAACTATCACCTTATAACTTTCCCTTTTAGAGAAAAAATTCTGAGAAATGTCTGTCTCCATTCAGTGCTCCATTGTCTCCTTCCCTTGTTCATTTCTCAAGCCATTGCAATCTGGTTTCTGAATCCAGAATCTACATGACTGAAACTGCTTTCTGCAAAGTTACCGAAAATCTCTTAATAAATCCAATAGCTTCCCCCACCCCATTTTATTCAACCTCTCTGTGACTTTTGACACTGTTGACCACCCTTCCATCCTGGATACTCTGCTCACTTGGCTTCTATGACAGTATTTTCTCCTGGTTGTTCTTCTACCTGTCTGAGCATTCCTTCTCAGTCTCCTTTGCACAATCATCATCCTTCTGCTACCCACTGAGTGTGGACATTTACCAAGGCTCTATCTTGCACTACCCTTCTCATTTTTCTCTATATTCTTCCCTCATCAACTCCCAGAGATTCCACAATCATCTCTATGCAGATGACTCCTAAATCTATCATCCATATATCCATACATCCATACATCCACCTATCCATCCATTCATCTATCTATCTATCTATCTTGCCTATATCTATACCTATATCTTGCTACTGGACTTTGATGACTCTGGAGGAGAGAGTGAGGCTGATGACTTTGCACAGCCCTGCCTTACTTACATGCAATTCACTTGAAAGTCAAGATGTCACCCTCTTGATGTCATTGGTCCTTTTCTAAAATGAAGGATAAACAACAAGTAAACAGAACTTTCTGCAAAATAGTTCAGGTTGACTCTCTAAGTAAGGTAAATTAGCCAAGACAGCTCTTTACTTACCAGAATTCTGAGTTGTCTGATTAGATCTTAGGATTTCTTGCTATACAGCAAAGTAGCTGCAAAACCTATCTTTCCCCTTTCTGCATTTTCCTCTCAAACTAGAGTATGTGTGTATAGCAGGGAGGGGTGGGGTGGACAAAAAGCCACAGACATTTATGAGAGACTTTGCCCCTGTTAAGGTCTAGATAGTTCTGAAGGACAAAAACTAGAACTGAAGCTATCTTCTGATGAGACTTAGTCATTATTCTACCAATCAAGAACTAGCTGCTAAAACCTTTTTGTCAACTAACTGGTCCTTCTTGCTGGTTTTTTTCAAACTTCTGACACAAAGCTATTTTTCAAGACCCTACTGAATCTTCCTCTCTTACCTCATCTTCAATCTCTTCAGCCTCAGCCTCAGCTTCCTATATCCCTCAGTGGTTTAAATCAGAGTTTTTTGGAACTCAGTGACTCAACTTTTGCTTATAAAGTAACAACTCACCAAAATTTCCCATTTGAATTCCATAGTTCTTATTTAATCATCCCTTAGTTTCCAAATAGTTATGATTTTTCAATTTTTGAGTTCTGCCATCTTAAATCTTAAAACAGTTACATGCAAATGATCCATGGGATCAGAATGCTCTGCTACTTTAAATCCTCAAAATGGTGAGTCCTCCATTTCAGTCGGAGCCCTTGAAACCATGGTTCTTTATATTCACATATCAGTTTTTTTCTAAAGAAAAGTTTCTCTTTAAATCTTCAAACTATTAATGTACAAATAAGATATTGCGAGTTAACCCAGGATAAGCTCTGAGCTGGGAAGTGATTCCCCTGGACCAACACGTCCCCAATTGAATTTGCCCCAGGACCAGAATTCCTACTTAAGGTTCTTACTACATAGCTAGTGAAAGCCAATGTAATTACAGGAATCAAGAAATTAATAGTATAGTATAACTAATTTAGAAAATGGAGCTGCCAGAGCTCATGTCTCAGGTTTCATTCCCATATGGACCAATTAACTTGGCTCAGCTTCTGGCTGCAGACTACACCCTGGGACCCAGATTACCATCTAAAAATTGCATTCCTTGCTCACAAGGAGAACTACTTAAGAGATTTTAGATGGATTTAACTTAAATGTTGAATCTCTTCCTTGATTGTAAACTCCTGAAGAGCAGAAAACACTTCGCTTTTTGTTAAACCAAAGTTCTTTTCTGCACTTTGTAAGCATTGTGTTCATCTATGAAAGATGCAATATCTTAGATCCTTTACCAGTCGATATAACTCTTTTCCTTTACACAAAAATACTTTTTCTGGCCCTTTCAATCCTAAACTGTTCCGTATGAAGGGACAGTGTCTTACATTAATCTTATTTTATATTTCTACCTTTCACACACTCTTCATTCCAGTCAAACTGACCTCATAGCTCCTCTCTGTATATAATATTCTACATCTTTGACATGTGGTACCCCACATTTGCAATGAACATTCCTTCTGTACCACTGTTCTACCTTCCTTTCTTGCTGCCAATTCACAGAATCTCTACCTTCTTCCAATGCGCAATTCAAGTGTTACCACCTATACAAGGCCATAAATCCAGTATGAAAAGCCATGTACATTTTTCTGTCCATTCTCATGCAACTGAATTCAGTAAATACTTCTTAAGTGTCTACTATATAAAAAAATGCTGTGTTGTACTGGAAGAAATAGAAAATTTGGGTGAGACTCTCTGTTTCCTTCATGTACTTTTTTTTTCTTTTTTCTTTTTTTTGGTGAGGCAATTGGAGTTAAGTGACTTGCCCAGAGTCACACAGCTAGTAAGTGTTGAGTGTCTGAGGCCAAATTTGAACTCAGGTCCTCCTGACTCCAGGGCCGGTGCTCTCTCCACTGTACCACCTAGCCGTTCCTTCCTTCATGTACTTTTACAAGGTGGGGATTAAATACTCATCTTCTGAGGGATCCCCCTGCATATCAGTCAGTTAGGTGGTATAGTGGATAGAGGACTGGGTCTGGAGATAAGAAGACATGGATTCAAATCCAGCCTCAGATACTTACCAGGCATGTGAACCTTGACAAATCGCTTAACCTTTGTCTGCCTCAGTTTCCTCAACTATAAAATGGGAATCATAACAGTACCTACCATTGTTGGAGGATCAAATGAGATAATATTTGTAAAGTTCTTAACACAGTGTTGGGCACATAGTAAATACTTATTCCTTTCCCCTCATCACTCCATGTAAAATCATTGCTACATTGATTTACATGAGACTTTAAGTTACCTAAAATAGAAATAGTCATCTAGCCAATAGCATAGGTTTCTTGGTAAAGTCTCTGAAGAAATCTTCAGCCCCTAAATTCTCTTCCCTAACCTACACTGCTGTGACATGTGACTGTCCTAGTTTTTAGGTAGAGAGAGTATGGTTGCATAGGAAAAAATCAATACTATTTCAGAATTCATGCTCTGAGATCTATAGGAGGAAAGAGGAAGAGCAGAGAGATTCTATTTCTATGTTTTCTTCAAGTGAGGTAGTATCATTTTCATATAGGAAGAACATATGACGTCTTTCCCATAAGAAGCTATTGACCCATTGTCAGAATATCTTTGTTTATTTATTCATTTGCTTCTTTCTCTCTTTCCTTCATGTTCTTTTTCCCTCCCTCTCTCTCTTTATCCTTTTCATATTTCTTTTCTTCCATCCTTCATTCTTTTCATTTACTATTATGAATAATCGACTTCTCTAGGCACTTGGGGAAATTAACACAAAGACAGATGACCTAGTTCCTGCCCTCCAGGAGCTTTCAATCTAGGAAGAGATTCAATGTTTAAGTTAAATCCATATAAAAATCTCTTAAATAGTTCTTTATGAATGATGGCCTAGGATTTTTAGATGGCAATCTGTGTTTCAGAGTGTAGTCTGCAGTGAGAAGCTGAGCCAAGTTAATTGGTCTATATGAGAATTAAACTTTAGACATGGGCTCTGGACAGCTCCATTTAAAAAATTAATTATACTACACTATTAATTTCTTGATTCTTGTCATTAGAATGAGTTTTACTAGCTGTGTAGTAAGAGTCTTAACTAGGAATTCTGGTACTGGGGCATATTCAAGTGGGTCCAGGGGAACCACTTCCCAGTCTAGAGCTCATGCTGGACTAACTGGTAGCCATACTGTTCCTCCTCCTGGTCTGAATGTGGTACATGAAAGCAAATGCCACCTTTCCAGGAGCAGTTCAGCCTCAGAAAGCCCTGAATTCTCTCCATCAGAATGTACTAAAAGGCCTCTACAAGCCTCCCTCTATGAGAGAACTCCTTTGTCTAGGGAGGAACTTCCCCCACTCCTCCAACCTCAGGAATTTGACTCCAGTCTCTGAAGGGCTCAGGGTCTCCAAGGGCCCTTCTTCTATGGGCACATTGTGGCCAAAGGAACACTTCCCAGCCTGAAATTTGTCTCCAGTCTATGTATTAGCTGTATCAATCAATCAATAAACATTTATTAAACACCTACTATGTGCCAGGGATTGTACTAAGCCTCAGGGACACAAAAAGAGGTAAGAAATAGTCCCTGTCCTCAAGGAGCTTACAGTCTAATGGGGGAGACAACATGTAAACAAATATATACAAATAAGTTATATATAGGATAAATAGGAAATGATTAACAGAACAAAGGCACTGGAGTTAAGAGAGGATGGGAAAGGAAGGCTTCCTGTAGAAGGTAGGATTTTAATTGGAAATTAAAGGAAGCCAAGGAGGTCAGTAGAATGGAGGAGAGAAAGTGTTCAAGACATGGGGGATGGCCAGAAAACATGCCAGAAACCAAGAGCAGGAATTTTTTAGTTCATGGAACAGCAAGGAGACCAGTCTCACTGGATAAAAGAGTATGTGTTGGAGAGTAAGGTGTAAGAAGACTAGAAAGGTAGGAGAGGGCTGGAATAAGAAGGGCTTTGAATGGCAAACAGCATTTTTTATTTAATCCTGGAGGCAACAGGGAGCCAGTGGGTTTTATTGAGTGTGTGTGTGTGTGTGTGTGTGTGTGTGTGTGTGTGTATGAGAGAGAGAGACAGAGACAGAGAGAGAAAGAAAGAAATGGTTAGACTTGTGTTTCAATAAAATCACTTGGTGGCTGAATGAATGATGGTTTGGAGTGGAGAGAGACTCGAAGAAGACAGACCCTCCAGTAGGTTATTACAATAACCCAGATGTGAGGCAAGGACAGCCTGCACTAGTGTGGTGGCAGTGTCAGAGGAGATAAGGGGACAAATATGAGAGATGTGGTAGAGGTGAAATTGACAGGCATTGGCAACAGATTGATTAGAGGTGGAAGAAGAGATAGTGAGGTGTCTAGGATAACGCCTTGTTTGCAAACCTGAAAGATTGGGAGAATGTTGTTGCCCTCTGTAGTAATAAAGCAAAATTGGGGGAAGTTTGTGGGAAAGATGATGAGTTTGGTTTTGGACATGTTGAGTTTCAGATATCTACTGGACATCCAGTTGGAGATGTCTGAAAGGCAGCTGGAGATTTGAGACTGGTGGTCAGCAGGGAAGTTGGAGCAGGGTAAGTAGATTTAAAAATCATCAGTACAGAGATGGTAATTAAATCCATGGGAGATGATGAGATAGATCTCCAAAGTGAAGTAGTATAAAGAGAGAAGAGAAGAGGGTCCAAGACAGAACCCTGAGGGACATCTGTGATTAAAGGCATGTTCTGGATGAGGATCCAACCAAGGAGACTAAAAAGAATTGATCAGATAGGTAGGAAGAGAATCAGGAGAGAGTAGAGAAACATGCTTTGAAGCTTTTAAGTGCTTTTTCTCCTTGAACAAGAGGCACATTCATAGACATAAAAATAACAAAAAATCAACAAAATGTATTTTAAAATAAAACAAACCAAAAAAAACTACATTTGAATAACTCCACCAATCCCATTCTTGAATTGTTTGATTAATTCACTTCCAATATAGGATTATGAATTTAAAGCTGCAAAGCACCTTAGAGGCCAAATGATCATTTATGTTATTTTACTATGTAATGATGGGGGGTCGACTCAGTCAGCCAGAGAAAATGTTAGGAACCAAGAGCAGCAGTGTTTAGTTCATGGAACAACAAGGAGGAAAGTGTCACTAGATCAAAGAGTATGTGTTGGGGGGGGCAGCTAGGTGGCACAGTGGATAAAGCACTGGCCTTGGATTCAGGAGGACCTGAGTTCAAATCCAGCCTCAGACACTTGACACTTAACTAGCTGTGTGACCCTGGGCAAGTCACTTAACCCTCATTGCCCTGCAAAAAATTAAAAAATAAATAAATAAATAAATAAAAGAGTATGTGTTGGGGAGTAAGTGATAAAAGATTCTACCCTAATATAATCACCAAGTCAGAATGCAAGCACATTTATCAGGTAAGAATTTTATTGTCATTCAGTCATTTCTGTTACATTCAACTATTTGCAACCCCATTTGGGGTTTTCTTGGCCAAAAAAAAAAAAAGATAATGGAGTAGTTTGCCATTTCCTTTTCCAGCTAATTTTTCAAATGAGGAACTGAGGCAAAAAGGATTAAATGACTTGCCATGCTGAACCCCAATGATGAATGTAACATTTTGCAAGGGGGGCATTATTTCTAGATGTTGTAGGTCTTCAAAGAAGACCTCTATGGCATCAGTGGTTGGAGCATAGATTTGGGTTACTGTGATGTTGAACAGTTTGCCTTGGGTTCGAATAGATATCATTCTGCCATTTTATTATACCCCAGTACTGCTTTTCTCACCCTTTTATTGACTATGAGGGTTGCTCCATTTCTTCTAAAGGATTTTTGCCCACAGTAGTATATATAATGATCACCTGAATTAAATTCTTCCATTCCTATCCATTTAAGTTCACTGCCATCCAAGGTATCAATATTTAATCTTTCCATTTCCTGTTTGACCACATCCAGTTTACCTTGGTTCATGCAGTTTACATTATAGATTCCTTTGCAATATTGATCTTTACAACATCGGACTTTCCTTTTGTCAGGAGACATATCCACAGTTGTGCTTCCTTTTGGCTTTGACCCAGCCACTTCATTACTACTGAAGCTACTTGTATTTGTCTTCCACTCTTTCCCAGTAGTGTCTTGGATACCTTCTGACCTGAGAGACTTTTCTTTTGGTGTCATATCTTTTATCATTTTAATTCTATGTAGTTTTCTTAGCAAAGATACTAGAGTGGTTTGCCATTCCTTTTTTTCTATCTTAATGGCATTTTTTTTTCAATTACTTGTAAAGATGGTTTTCAACATTCATTTTTGTAAGATTTTGAGTTCCAAATTTTTCTCCCTCCCTCCCTTCCTTCCCCCTCCCCAAGACAGCAACTAATCTGATATAGGTTATATATGTACAATCATGTAAACATATTTCTACATTAGTCATGTTGTGAAAGAAAAATCAGAATAAAAGGGGAAAACCTCAATAAAGAAACAAAACAAAACAAAAAACAAAAAAAAGATGAAAATAGTATGCTTCCATCTGCATTCAGATTCCATAGTTCTTTTTCTGGATGTGGAGAACATTTCCCATTATGAGTCTTTTGGAATTGTCTTAGATCATTGTATTGCTGAGAGGAGTTAAGTCTATCACAAATGATCATCACACAATGTTGCTGTCACTATGTAAAATGTTCTCTTGGTTCTGCTCACTTCACTCAGCATCACTTCACTTAAGTCATTTTGAGTTTTTCTGAAATCTGCCTGCTCATCATTTATTATAGCACAATAGTATTCCATTACATTCATGTACCACAACTTGTTCAGCCATTCCCCAATTGGTGGGCATCCCCTCAATTTCCAATTCTTTGTCACCACAAAAAGATTTTTTTTGTTACATGTGGGTCCTTTCCCCTTTTTTGTGATCTCTTTGGGATACAGATCTAGTAGTGGTATTGCTGAGTCAAAGAATATGCAGTTTTATAGCCCTTTGGACATAGTTACCAATTGTCATCTAGAATGGTTGGATCAGTTCACAACTCCACCAACAATGCATTAATGTTCTAATTTTCCCACATCTTCACCAACATTTATCACTTTCCACTTTTGTTATAATAGCCAATCTGTTAAGCATAAGGTGGTACCTCAGAGTTTTTTAAATTTGCATTTCTCTAATCTATAGTGATTTAGGGGCAGCATTACTATGTAATGATGGGGGGTCGACTCAGTCAGCCAGAGAAAATGTTAGGAACCAAGAGCAGCAGTAGATAAAACACCAGTTTTGGATTCAGGAGGACCTGAGTTCAAATCCAGCCTCAGACATTTGACACTAGGTGTGTGACCCTGGGAAAGTCATTTAACCCTCATTGCCCCACAAAAACCCCCCAAAACAAACAAACAAAAAATAGTGATTTGGAGGGCAGCTAGGTGGCACAGTGGATAAAGCACTGGCCCTGGATTCAGAAGGACCTGAGTTCAAATCTAGTCTCAGACACTTGACACTCAGTAGCTGTGTGACCTTGGGCAAGTCACTTAACCCTCATTGCCCTGCAAAACTAACTAACTAAATAAATAAGTGAATAAGTAAATAAATAAATAAATAGTGATTTAGAACCTTTTCATATGACTATAATAGCTTTAATTTTTTTATCTGAAAACTGCCTGTTCAAATCCTTTGACCATTTCTCAATTGGGAAATGACTTGTATTCTTATAAATTTGACTCAGTCCTCTATATGTTTAAGATATGAGGCTGTTTATCAGAAACACTGGCTGTAAAAATTGTTTCCCAGCCTTCTTCTTTCCTTCTAATCTTGGTTGCATTTGTTTTGTTTGTACAAAAGTCTTTTAATTTAATGTAATAAATATGATCCATTTTGCATTTCATAATATTCTCTATCTCTTGTTTAATCATAAATTCTTACCCTCCTTTTAGATCTGACAAGTAAACTATTAGTAAACTATTCCTTCCTCTCCTAACTTGCTTATGGTATTACCCTTTATATCTTAATCACATAGCCATTTTGACCTTATTTTGGTATACAGTATAAGATGTTGGTCTATGCTTAGTTTCTCCCATATTATTTTCCAGTTTTCCCAGCAGTTTTTGTTGAATAGTAGTGGTTTGCCATTTCTTTCTCCAGTAAATCACCCTTTGTTAGAACTCTCCATTACAACCTGTCCATCTTGGGTAACCATGCACAGCATAGCTCATAGTTTCACTGGGCTATGTAAGCCTCTCCACCTTGACAAGGCAGTGATCCAAGAGGAAGCAGAGCAGAGACTAATAGAGTTTTGTCAAGATAACTTGCTGGTCATAGCAAACATTCTTTTTCAACAACCTGAAAGGGGACTCTACACATGGGCATCACCAAGTGGTCAGTATCAAAATCAGATTATACTTATATACTTTGCAGATAAAGGTAGAGAAGCTCAATATATCAGATAAAACAAGACCTGGAACTGACTGTGGCTCAGATCATGAGCTTCTTATTAAAAAAATCAGACTTAAATTTAAGAAAGTAGGGAAAACCGTCAGACTATATAGATATGACCTAAATAATACTCCCATATGAATATGAAATGGAGGTGATGGATAGATTTAAGGGATTAGATCTGGTAGAGTGCCTAAAGAACTATGGACAGAGGTTTGCAATACTGTAGAGGAGGCAGCAACAAAAAAAAACCCATTATATTTTATTTAATTATTATTATTATCATTATTGGTGAAGCAATTGGGGTTAAGTGACTTGCCCAGGGTCACACAGTGTCAAGTGTCTGAGGCTGAATTTGAACTCAGGTCCTCCTGACTCCAGGGGCAGTGCTCTATCCACTGCACCACCTAGCTGTCCCAACAAATAACATTCTAAAGAAATAGAAGAACAACAAAGCAAAATGACTATCTGATGAGGCTTTACAAATAGCTGAGGAAAGAAAGAAAGCAAAACAAAGGAAAAAAGGGAAAGATATACCCAAATGAATAAATGTAGAATTCCGGAATAGGAAGGAGAGAAAGGAAAGGTTTTTTCCTTAAATGGGCAATAGAATGGGAAAGACAAGAGATCTTTTCAAGAAAATTAGAGATATCAAGGGAATATTTCATGCTGAGCCAGGACCAAGGGGTCTCAACTGCTGATCTATGTTGTGAAGCCTCCTGCAGACTTACCCAGACACCCTCCACACTGTGCTGAGTTGTGCTGCATTCCCCTTTCACCCAAGTGAAAAAGACTTTTCCTCAAGTCGTCTAAATTATCTCAAGTTGGAAGATTGTGTCTCTCTGTCTTTTTGCCAAAATTCATTTACAGGCTTGATTTAATGTTGTTTTTGAGGGAAACTTGGGAAAGTTCAGGCAACTTCCTGGCTTCTCTTTGCCATCTTGGCTCCATCTCCCCCAAATATCTTAGAATCAGATCACAAAGTTGAAACTGGAAGAATTCACTAGTTACCTCTTCAAAGAAACCCCCAATATATGTAATATTCCTAGGAATATTATTATAAAAATTCAGAACTCCCAGGTCAAGGAAAAAATGCTGCTAGCCAGAAAGAAATTATTCAGGTACTGAGGAGTCATAATGAGGATCACACAAAATTTAGTAGAAGGGTTGGAATAGGGGGCAGCTAGTTGGCGCAGTAGATAAAGCACTGGCCCTGGATTCACGAGGACCTGAGTTCAAAGCCAGCCTCAGACACTTGACACTAGCTGTGTGACCATGGGCAAGTCACTTAACCCTCATTGCCCCACCAAAAAAAAAAGGTTTGGAATAAGATATTTACAAAGCAAAGGGTATAGGATTACATCCAAGATTAACCCATTCAGCAAAACGGAATATAATTCTAGAGGTTAAAATATATATATATATATTTGGGGCAGCTAGGTGGCATAGTGGATAGAGCATCGGTCCTGGATTCAGGAGGACCTGAGTTCAAATTTGGCCTCAGACACTTGACACTTAATAGCTGTGTGACCCTGGGCAAATCATTTAACCCCAATTGTCCCACAGAAAGAAAGAAAGAAAGAAAGAAAGAAAGAAAGAAAGAAAGAAAGAAAGAAAGAAAGGAAGGAAGGAAGGAAGGAAGGAAGGAAGGAAGGAAGGAAGGAAGGAAGGAAGGAAGGAAGGAAGGAAGGAAGGAAGGAAGAAAGAAAGAAAGGAAGGAAGAAAGAAAGGAAGGAAGGAAGGAAGGAAGGAAGAAAGAAAGAAAGAAAGAAAGAAAGAAAGAAAGAAAGAAAGAAAGAAAGAAAGAAAGAAAGAAAGTAAGAAAGAAAGAAAGAAAGAAAGAAAGAAAGAAATGTATATTTAAAGACATAGAAGACTTTCAAACATTCCTAAAGAAAATATCAGAGCTACATTTTAAAAATTGACATTCAAGCACAAAACTCAAATAAGGCATAAAAAAGTAAATGAGGGACGCAGCTAGGTGGCACAGTAGATAAAGCACCAGCCCTGGATTCAGAATGACCTGAGTTCAAATCTGGCTTCAGACACTTGACACTTACTAGCTGTGTGACCCTGGGCAAGTCACTTCACCCTCACTGCCCCGCAAAAAAACCCCAACAAAACAAACAAAAAAAAACTTAAAAAAAAAACATAAATGAGGGAGAAATCAAAAGGTTAGTTACTCTATTTATATTCTTATATGGGGAAAGTATACATATAACCCCTAAGAACTTTATCATTACTAAGTCTCTTAGAGAAAATCTAATTAGAGAGAGAGCCTGGCTGTGATTCTATTTTGTTGAGATGATCACAAAAGAAGAATGACAGAATAGGAAAGAAAAATGAACAGGGAGATGGGAGAAGGGAGAGGAAGAATGGTACATATTACATCACATAAATGGAGCACACAAGAAGGGGTTTATACAATGGAGTGGGTAATAGGGAGGAGTGGGCACCACAAGAACCACACTTTCATCTGAGCTGGTTCAAGGAAGAAAGAATATACATCTACACAGTTGGGTAAAGAAATTCATCTTACTCAACAAGAAAGTATTAAGGGAAGCAGTTAAGAGAAAGGGGGTGTGGGGGCATGGATAAGAAGGAGGATAGGTTAAGGGAGGGTCAGAAGCAAAACAGAACTCCTTGAGAAGGACGCAAGGTAAGAAAGAACATAAGTATAAGAAAACAGGATGGAAGTAAATATACAGCAACCATAACTATGAATATAAATGGGAAGAACTCATCCCCAAAATGGAAAAGAATATTAAAATGGATTAAAAAGTAGAATTTGATAATATGTTGTTTACAAGAAACATACATACAGAATAATACATATGGAGTTAAAATAAGGAGCTGTACTAGAATTTATTTTGCTTCAGTTGAAGTAGATATAGAAAGGACCAAATAGTACTATAAAAGAATGAAATTTACTCCATTTTAAAGGACAAGAACAGACTTGTTACTATGGGAGAGTTATTCTTGAGTATGTGCTAAATCAAACAATCACTTTTAATATCAGGAGGAGGAGGAGATATGGTATACAATTGAAAAAAATCTAGTCCTGAATTATTTAAAGCTATTGAAAATTAAAATGGAAATTGACAATAGAAATTACATCAATATCAACTGTAACAATTTCATCCTGAAGTTTAACCAATGTAAATGAGCTTGCAACTCAGCCACTGCAGGGCTGGATTCCTGAAAATCACTACCAAAAGTCTTTCCTTTCTCCTTAGGGCTTCAATGTTACATTGACTAATTTGCAAAGCTTGGACTCTGGAATGATGGTATACCAAGGGAGTTTCCACCCTCATCATACTTTGGAGTATCAATGCTGTTTTGACTGTAAACCCAAATTCTGGAATGGCAAGATGCCAAGGAACTCTCTGGACCTTTTGAACTCACAAGATCGTAGGCTCCATTTCCTTCACTGGTTGCTAACTAAGCTCTTTATAGAGGAGGCTGAAACTGATAGGCCTTTTTGAATGATTTTGTAGCTAATCAAAGAGCCTCCTCTTTATCACATGGTAGCAACTGTACCTAGCTGCAGAATGTCCATATGTGTTCTAGCCTTTTCAAGGCACTATCCTTACATGTCATCATGATTCTCCTGAAGGTAGTTCCTTAATGTCACCCACATGGAGAAATGCCATCTCAGGTAGCCTGGCCATGTGCCTGACCCCACTTCCCCCAAACACTCGATAAGCCATAAAAGAGGAAAATGTATGTTTGACCAAGCTATTTGCCACTGTGATGAAGGAGATGCAGCTTGAATTCTTGTTGAGGAGGATTTCTCTGTGGATAGTGATTTTTCCTAAATGTTCCTATTCATGGATGGCATTGTACGGATTTTATCAAGCATAGAACATTATTAGACTCTCCTAAAAGAGATCTGTAATTGCTTAAATTAGTTGGACCTATTCATCTACAACAGAAAGACCAAGAGGATGAAGAATGTCTGCTGCCTAAGTTTCAGAATGCATAGGATCCACCTTCTGGGTCTTGTCCAGCAGTCTGGATATCAAGGACAGACAGTACAGAGAGGCAGTGACCTGGGACCAGAGTTGGAAGAATGAAGAAGGCTGGATTGCCTTATGGAAATTGTGAAGCTCTTTTGTTGATTTGGACCTTCCCATAAAGCAAAGGTCCATCTTTGCAATTTTACTAATATTGGTATATGGCAGTGAAATATGGAACACCACTGCTTCCAAAGAGCTAAAAATTAGTAGCACAGACAGCGGAATGAAGAGATGTGTGGTGCATGTTTGTATGTTGTAAGAAATAACTACCAAAGAACTCTGAAGAATGTTATGAAATGGTTGGATAGGAAGAAGTAAGCAGATGATGTGATTAGAACAAGGGATGAAAGGTGGATCACTATACTCACAACATCAGGAGAAAGCAATGAAGATCTCCAGAACATTGTGTGGACACTTTGTGGTGAATGTTGGGGAAAATGTAAACATTAGTTGCTCAAGATAAGCAAACACATACGACTTTAGAGCTGATAATGAGATCACAGATGCATTTGTGTATTTGCTTTAAGAAGACACTGCATATGGCGGCAACAACTTGAGTTTGACTTATTCAAACAAACTGTTGATACTGAAAAATTGATAATGGAAAGAGATAAAGATATTGCTCTTGATTATCAACATTTCCTATAAATGTTTAATCAATGTAAAGCAGGTATTACAATTAAGAGCTAAGAGTCCTAAGCCTACATTAGCCAGCAATCTCCTCACCAAAGAAAGAGACATTGATGTCAAAGACAGCAGCAGTTAAGAATGTAAATTCATCTGTAAAACACTACAGAGGAGGAGATGGATGGATGATCATGAATGTTATTGCCTCATAAGACAGCAAAGAACAGTGAAAGTGAAAACAAACTACAAAAAGCTTGGAATGAGATCCAACTGACCCACATCATCCAAATAGCATGCATAGATTAAACTGGCAAAAGAGCAACAAATAGAAAATGGAACAGAAGTGAAAACTTTTCCATAATGATTTCTTTTCAAAATCAGTAACAGGGGCAGCTAGGTGGTGCAGTGGATAAAGCACTGGCCCTGGATTTAGGAGGACCTGAGTTCAAATACGGCCTCTGACACTTAACACTTACTAGCTGTATGACCCTGGGCAAGTCACTTAACCCCCATTGCCCTGCAAAAACAAAACAAAACAAAGCAAAAACAACAAACAAAATCAGTAACAATTAAATCATCACATTAAGACCCTCAAGATTCCATTTCTGATGTGTTTTATGAGGAAGTAGAAATTACTCTAAGAGGAAAACTGTATTGAAGCTTATACAGTCTGAAAGCATTAAGGGATCATATTATGATATTGAAAGAAGCTGAAGATACCAAAAGGATAGGAAAATTTTAAAATTATACCACTGCTCAAGACAACAGACATTTTTAATCTACTGACTTTTTATGTGGGTTATTAGAGGAATCTGAGTATTAATGGATCTCACTGAAGAGATCCTATAATGATCTGGGGTTGATGGAATCAAAACAATGTCATTCTCAAAGAGGAATATGTGGGAAATATCACCATCTATAAGGATTCTCTTTACTATTTAGACACTTAGCAATGATATCTTCCATGGTACTTGTGAGCATCTTTGGCAAGTATAAGTCTTCCTGTTTTATTATGCCTCACTTGATGAAAGTAATCAAAGGGTCTTTGAAGTGAGTTAACTGTATGGTTCCATTTAGCAAGGGATCTTATATGATCTTAATATGTACATGAGAAGTTGTGTTTTGTTCTGTAGCATCAAATGCTTATTTGTATCAACAACCTATACACAGTGGTATCTTTTGTTTATTTTTATACTTTTCAGTCAGTTACATGCCTGTTAAGATTTGGTCTGCTGTGGAGAATCAAATTTGTGAAAACCATCCTATTTCATTCTCATACTGTCATCAAGAATAACCTTAATATGCATGTAGAACATTCATATAAATATTTAATAAAGATGAGAAAGTAGGCATGTAAGTACTCACTACACCAAAATATTTACAACAGCACTTTTGTGGTAGCCAAGAATTAGAAACAAAGTAAATACCCATCAATTCAGGAATGACTAAACTGTGTACACAGATGGAATATTACTGTACTATTACAAATGACAAATATGATAAATACAGAGAAGCATTGAAAGACATACATGAAGTGATGCATGGTGAAGCAAGGAGAGCCAAGAAAACAATATAAACAATGATTATAACAATTTAAAAGGAAAGAACACCTACCACAAAACAATTGAAAATGAGTGTCAAGGGCAGCTAGGTGGCACAGCCCGGGATTCAGGAGGACCTGAGTTCAAATCCAGCCTCAGATACTTGACACTAGCTGAGTGACCCTGGGCAAGTCACTTAACCCTCATTCCTTCCTCCCCCAAAAATAAAATTAATGTCCCAGAATTCCAAAAAACAAGCATTACCCAGAGAAGTTATAAAATCAATCAGTAAAATGTTTATTGATATCTTTTGTTTTCACATTTTCTAAATTATTCCTAGTATTCTTCTCCCTTCCTCCTTCCTGGGAGTCATCCCATATAACAAAAATATTTTTTAAAAGACAGAGAAAGCCAGGAAGAGGTAGGAAAAAAATCAGCAAAAACAATCAATATATCGAAAAAGTCTGAAAACATATAATGTTCCAAACCCATGGATCTCTCACCTGTACAAAGGAGTGGAAGGAAGTGTCTTTTGACCTATCTCCTTGGCTTCCTTTATATCTCAACTAAAATCTCATCTTTTATTGGAAGCCTGCCCCAGAAAATCTGAATTCTAGAGTTTTCCCTCTGTTAATTATTTTCTATTATCTTGTTTGTATATATTTGTTGTCTCCCTCATTATAAAAACTCCTTGAGGGAAAGGATTTTCTTTTGCCTCTTTTTATATCCTCAGTCCTTAGCTCAGTGACTGGCACATAGTAGGCACTTAATAAATGTTTATTGGTTGATTACTAATTGATTTTATAACTTGTCTGGGTAATGCTGGTTCTTTGGAATTCTGATTCCCAAATTATTGTTTTACCAGTTTGAAGAGAATGTTTAATAGCATACTATGAAAATAAAAAGGAAATTCCCTAAGAAATTATTTTTAAAATGCTTACATATACTTGTCCTGCTTGGATCACATTTGGAAAAATGCAGAATATTTTTTCCAATCCTAAACTGCATCCCATGATAGCACAAAATCTTCTTTTAATTTTTTTGTATTATGAACTTAATAAACATTAGAGTGAGAATTCTCATGTACATACAGAGTATTTATATGTGAAACTGCAAATCTTTATTATGTACTTGTTTTTCGTTTGAGATATATGTGTATGTGTGTATAAAATTCAACAAGTAACTTTCAAAATTGTCCTGTGATTCTTTATGACCTTCAGTCTATTCTCTATGATGCATTTTAAAATACTTTAATGATCCTTCCTTCCTTCTTTCCTTCCTTTTTTCCTTTCTTTGTTCCTTCCTTCCTACCTTCTCTATTTTTTCTTTCTTTTTGCTATCCTACCCTTATCACCTCTCTCCCATCACCTCAAATTTCAAAGAAAAGCAAAACTCCTGTAATATATATGCATAGTCAAGAAAAACAAGTGATCACATTGGTATCTGAAAATGTCTTATTTTACATTGTTAGTCCATTGCCTCTCTCTCAGAAAGTTAAGTAGAATCCTTTGTCATTGGTCCTCTGGAATTATGATTGGTCATTGCATTGATCAGACTAAAACTCCCTTTTAATGCAAACATTCTCTACATAATACTGTATGACTGTAGATCTTGGAATACCAGTCTCCAAAGAATCAATGTCACAGGTCTCCCAAAGCAAATGGGATTAGAGAAATCATAGTGCGCGGAAATAGGAGACAGTATATTTCTAATCATGAACTATGGGTTTAAAACACATTTTTTTATTCCAACAACCCATGTATCTTTGGACAAGACCTCATGTGTAAAATTAGAATTAGGTTAGATCAGGGCTTCTTAAACTTTTTCCACTTATGACTCCTTTTCACCTAAGAAATGTTTGCAGGACCCCAGGGTATATAGGTATATATAAAATTACTGTTGCCAAATTTTTTGTAACCTCCACATTCAGTTGTGACCCACAGTTTAGGAAGCTTTAGATTAGATGGCCTGGGAAGACCCCTTTCAACCCTAGATCTATGATTGCACAATTCTACAAAGTGGCATCATAAAAAAAAAATATGATCAGAAAAGGAGTTGGGCCAGTCATATGGCAAGAGAGATGAATACTGAATGGATAGTATGAATGCCACATAGCTCACAGTGTAAAAAGATTGAGAGGGGGTTCTCTATTGAATTGGTATATGGTAGCTTCTCTCCCTCTCACAAAGTCTTTCAACTTGGCACCTATTACTTTAAGTTGGGTTCCTAGAGGTACAACTGCTACTATTATCCAGGTTCTAGAAATAACAATGTGGATGGCACAAATTTAAAATATCATGGTAGTGAGGCACCATGTAGGAAATGTTGTGGCCAAGGAAACAATTCTCTTTCTCTTCTTTGGGGATTGTCCTCACAAAGTTCAGTGAAGGACATGTTGTTAGTGTTGGGTAGGTGGTTCCACAAAGTTCTTTCAAAAAGGGCAGAGACCCTTAGCCTGGAATTTGCAGAAATTTCTACAATTTTATTTCCTTGGCTTAGCCCTAAGAGGATTTCACTTCCCAGGAAGCCAGTCCTGGGATGTATCACTTCTCTTTTGCTAACTATGTGTGTCAGGCAGCAGAGAAAGTTAGTGTTTCCTTCCTTTCCACTGGGCTCTGAGACCTTTTCTTTAGCCTACTTTCCTTGTTTAAGGGCTAGGTTCCTCTAGTGAAAAACTTCACTCTAATTTATTATGATCAAGCAGTACATTTACCAAATCTTTATCTCTCTAGGCTATCCCATAACCAAGCAACAGACATTTGCCTAATAATCACAAAACAGGTTTCTTTGTGTTTTTTATTGGGGGGGAGGCAATCAGAGTTCCCTAGTTTTTTTTTTACATTTATTTATTTTTGCCCCTTTTCCCCTTAACATAAATAAAATAAGAAAAGTATGGCCCTTAAAACAAATAAACATAGTGTGATATTAAAATTGGATATTAGATCATAAATCTACCCTACTTAACCTTTCTCTTAATTTATCTCCCAGACTAGTAAATGGAAGAAGCTTCTGGTTTTCTAGGTAGAGCTTTTATTGTATGGTAGTCACAAGGTGATGTTGATTAGAAGGATAGGAAAGTAGAAATACAATACAAATCGTCTTAAGTCTAGGCTTAGTCTATATTCCGTATAAAACTCACCAAAAGCCGATGGCCACCTTTGGGGCGAGAGACCGAGTCAAGCGCGTGCTGTTAACCGAGAGCCGGGCCGTGTCAAACTCCAGTCCGCGTCTGTCTGTGCAGCACAGCCACGAGACCAGTGGAGCAGGAAAAAAGGCCCCACTTCCGTTCTCTCCTTGCCTTTTAAGCTCACACCCCGGAAGTCGAGTGCTCAGCAGGCAATCTGGCCCACCGCAGGCGGACTGGTGTGCAGGCGGACTGGTGTGCGTAGCTCATGCTGTTGGTCTCCTCCCCAAAAGGGTGGTCCTAAAAAAAACTGGTGTCTCTCCATTATCTAACCGACTGTTAAAACTTTTTACAATAGCCAAGCCAAAAAAAAAATAATTCATGCATTTTCCATGTCTGAAAAAGAGTCTCATTCTGCATATTGTGTTCCTCGCCTTTGTCAGGAGGTGAGTATTGTGTTTTATCATCAGTTCTTTGAAATCATGGTTGGTCATTGCAATATTCAGAGTTCACAAGTCTTTAAAAGTTGCTTTTCTTCATAATGTGGCTGCTGTGTAAATTTTTCTCCTGGTTCACCTCACTTCACTTAACATAAGCTCAGACTAATCTTCCTAAGTTTCTTTGAAACTTTCCCTTTTGTCATTTCTTATTTTTAAAAAATATCCTGCTACTTTGATGGTTATTGTTTCAATTATTTTTTTAGTTAACTCTCTAGGGTTCTCTATAGAGACTATCATATCATTGGTAAAAAGCAATACATTTATTTCTTCTTTGCCTATGCTAATCATCTTGATTTCTTTTTCTTGTCCTATTGCTAACATTTCTAATGCTATGTTATATAGTAATGGGGATAATGGATATCTTTGCTTTGCCCCTCATTTTATTGGAAAGGCCTCTAACATTTCCCCTGTTAAGGGCTAAAATTCTAGCTAAACTGTCTAAAATATCTAATGAGTGGTCGCCAATAAATTATAAGCTTTAGCAAGAGTTAGACTTTTAAGCATTTATTAAGGAGAATAAGAATCTGGTAAAGAGAGAGAGAAAGGCCTAGATTCCTATCTATTAAAGGGAGAGCACATTTCTAGCTCCCTTCTCCACCAGAGTCCAGAGGAAAGACCGTCAGACTGAGCACCAGGCTCTTCCTTCCTCCTCCCACTAGCCCGCGTCACTTCCTGACGCCAAAGAAAAGACTCCTGGTCTTGCCCTCAAAGACCTTCGCTTCATGGGTGGAACTCTTCTACAGTAAGTCTCCAGCAGGTGGCATCATTCCAATCGTTACAGTTCCCTGCTTTGTTTCCTCAAGGAAACGGTACGTTTCCTTGATGAAACAGTCAAAAATAACAGAATATAATAACCTATGCTAACTAACAATATAGAAAAGGGAAAGAGGAAAGTTTTGTCCAGAGGGGTGATTTTTTTTGTCCTCATGAATCGACGCTTTGACATTGGTCTTGCAAAGGGAGGACCTCTGCAGAGAGTACATGTTACAGATGGTGTATATTATAACAGAAAGAGAAAAGAAAAAAACAAAAAACAAAAAACAACAAAAACAAAACAAAACTGTTCATTTAAAGTCTCTGAAAGTCTTTTCTCAGATGTCCTCTAGGTGTAATTGTGGAATGGAAGTCTTTTCAGGGGTTGATGTGTGGATGCTGGTAATCAGCCAGGAAAATTTCCTATAAAATTGAGCTTAACACAACTTTAAAATAGCTTTGTCAATAATCAAATCAAACAATGAAAGTTCTCAAAAACATGTCTAAGGGAATTCAGAATCTTGGTTGTTACACATGAAACATATAATAAAACAAAAATTGAAACATTCTTTAAAATTATAATATTACTATAGTCCCCCCTTATGGAGGGTAATTGAGAAGACAATTGCTGCAATATTAATTTTTAAAAATAATTTTTATCTGTTTCATCACTTTTTTGCATCATCTGCCTAATTATCCTCATGCCATTATGAGAAATTAAAAAATCTAATATAATTGGTAACAGGTGTCAAGGCCAAATTCAACACTGTTATTTATCATGACACCTGAGATAATTATGGGGGTTATCATAAAACAACAGAGAAATGATGGGATATGAGCATTCCCACACTTGAGCAATATATACTGCCCATGCAGTATGCCAGGCTTAAAATAGGTGGATGGAATATATGTCCATGCCACCGAACATATTGGAGGAAACTGAGTCAGACTTAATCAGATGCATGGGATTGAGATGGTCCATGGCATCAGGCATATAGGAGGGAGCATAGAAGCCAAGTGTAGAAGTGAGATGGGTGGGATCAATACTTCCAGCCATCTGTACAATATATTGTGGGGAAAAATAAAATAAAATATTAAACCAAGAGAATCCAACCTCAACATTTGTCAAAAGCCGTTCCCTCGGCTGTACCTTGACTTCATGCATGTCTCCCCTCATGTGACAGTTCAATGTCTGCTCTTGCATGTATTCCTCTTGTGATTGGATGGCATCTTGGCCAACTGGCATCTGATAACTCAGAATAAAGGCAATTAATGTCTTAAATGATAAGTTCCCATAATTCCAAGTCTCATATGGATTTAAAAATTGAGGATAATAAATGATTGCAAAAAATGTGAATACATCTTGACTCAGAACACAATATATAATTACGCAACAATTTCAAATAATACCCCTGTTTTTTTACTTAGTATACAATTACTTTTGTGAAAAATCTGAACATATTTAAATACAAGTTAAAGCACAACAGAATCTCAAAGAAAACTTTTTTTTTTGAAAAAAGAAAACTTTTACAAATGTTCCCCTTTTTTTTTTTTTTTTGGAATATGCTTATCAAAAATAATACTTCTAGAATAAATTTACACTTGCCATGGCAACCAATTTGCCAGGGAAATGCTTTAAAGAGTTTGATCAAATAATCAGTTGAGAAAAAATAACAAAAACAAACAACTCAGAATATGGGAGCACAATACTCCTAGAATTAACATTGTATTATGAAATCAAAACCATCTTGCAATTTTTTCAAAATTAGATAAATGAATAGAAGAAAATACACATGGAACAATAAAAGACAGTGAAATTCAAACTAAGGAAATCTAAATGAACATGAACTTAATATTAATAAGAGTATTATAAAATATAAACTTGATCACATGACTAAAAAGCTTTTACAAATATTCTCCTTGTTTTAAAAACTAAGTATAAAATACAATCTCAAAAGCATGAAAATCTCTATAAAAATAAACCCATACCATTAATTTCAAAATGTAGATGTAATAGCATAGAAATCCTATGTAACCTCTGAACTGACATTAATAATCTGAGTGAATTTAGAACACTTTTGATTCCGATATCTAAAATCCCCAATACTCATATCAATACCTTGCTGCTTACTTCTACATTTCTGTAAAATATATACCCTTCCATGGCAAAAGAAGCAGAGTCTTGAACTATGTTGATGATTGTCATTCTTATTCAGCTTAAGTTTTTCTTCTTTAATCCCTCTATATTGTCTGTCAGTCTTTTCACCATACAAATGCTTTATAAGATTACTAATTAAAGACAAAAGCAGGTTAGCAAAATTATGAACAAAACGAGTATATCTGGAATTTAAAGGGTTTTCTAAGGTTGTCTCAGAAGCACAGCCAGGCTGGGGAAGGGCTGAGCCTGAAGCTGCAAATGTAGTTAGAGAAAGTTGAGCATGCGCATCAGATCTCTGGACTTCCCAGGCAGGGGAAGCTATGGGCTTGGCCATGGGAGGAGTAGAGGGTGGGGTCTGGAGAGGAGGGGAGGGACCAGCGCAATTTGAATCAGACTTGATTTTGAACTCAGGCCTGGATTCCTCTTCCCCCACTTTGCCTCCAGGTGCTAGGGGATTAAAAGCTTCTAGAGGGTGGGTCATTGCCTCCAGGCATGCAAAATTAGAGCAACAATTACTGTTAGAACTGGGAAAAGCTGCTGAAAAAGCATGGTTGGGAGAGGGAGAGATATTTCCTTGTGTGAGTAAGTTGCTGGCTCTTTTAACAAAAAGAAAAAGAAAAATAGAAAATCCACAAAAACAAAGCATTAACATGATCTTATCTCCCATTTGTCTGGTTAAACAGACTAAAATAAAAAATAAGGTAATTAGGGAGTTTAAAAGGTCCATTTGAAAAAATTTAAAGGGAAAACACAGCCAGTACTTAGCAATTTAAAGGGTAGGGGAAATTTCTTACCCAACCAGAAGATCAGAAGAAGACTGAGGTTTAGCTTTCCTCTTCGTGGTCAGCCATCTGTTAAGGGCTAAAATTCTAGCTAAACTGTCTAAAATATCTAATGAGTGGTCGCCAATAAATTATAAGCTTTAGCAAGAGTTAGACTTTTAAGCATTTATTAAGGAGAATAAGAATCTGGTAAAGAGAGAGAGAAAGGCCTAGATTCCTATCTATTAAAGGGAGAACACATTTCTAGCTCCCTTCTCCACCAGAGTCCAGAGGAAAGACCATCAGACTGAGCACCAGGCTCTTCCTTCCTCCTCCCACTAGCCCACGTCACTTCCTGACGCCAAAGAAAAGACTCCTGGTCTTGCCCTCAAAGACCTTCGCTTCATGGGTGGAACTCTTCTACAGTAAGTCTCCAGCAGGTGGCATCATTCCAATCGTTACACCCCATTATATACAATGTTTGTTCTTGGATTTAGATAAAGAATATTTAGTTTATTAAGGAAAGATCTATTTATTCCTATGATTTTTGGAATTTTTTTAAAAATTATTTATTAATTTTTTGGTGAAACAACTGGGGTTAAGTGACTTGCCTAGGTCACACAGATAGTAAGTGTTAAGTGTGTAAGTCCAGATTTGAACTCAGGTCCTCCTGACTCCAGGGTCAATGCTCTATCCACTGCACCACCTAGCTGCCCCTCTGATTTCTGGAATTTTTAACAGAAATGTGTTGTCAAAAGATTTTTCAGTGTCTAGTGACACAATCATATGGTTTTTATCATCTATTTTATTAATATGTTTTATTATATTTGTAGCCTCTCTTATGCTGAGCCAACCCTGTATTCCTGGTATAAATTTGACTTGGTCTTGTTTTATTGTCATTTTAACATGTTTGTAACCTACTCACTAATATCTTACTTATAATATTTATATCAATATTCATTGGGAATAATAGTCTATAGTTTTCTATCTCTACTTTGTTTCTCTCTACTTTAGGCATTAAGACCATATTTATATTATAGAAAGTGTAGGGGGTATAGGTTTTGCCCATGTAGGTTATATGTGTCCCCTTGAGGCATGAATAAATATCTGTAGAGTCTTCTCTGACTATCCCTCTCCAAGGAAGCTTTTTATTCCTGCCAGGGGGAAACTGGAGACTGAGACCACAAGGTTGGCCAGTTTTCTTAATTCAGAAAGGGAGTATAAGGCTAGAATTTTATCTATCTTCTTCCCTAAATACCATTAACCTAGGGGAAATAATTTTTAGTTTCAAGTTGCTCTCCTGATCATTATCTCTTTTTTAAAATACTTTTTAAAAATCTTATTTATTTTTACAATTACATGTAAAAACAATTTTCAACATTCAGTTAAAATATTCTTGATATGCAAATTCTTTCTTTCTCTCCCTCCCTTCCCCCATCCTTGAGAAGGAAAGTAATTTTATATTGATTATACATGTGTGATAATATAAAACATACTTCTGTGTAAGCCATGTTGCAAAAGAAAACAGCCCCCCCCAAATTTAAAAGTATGTTTCAATCTGTATTCAGACTCCATCAATTCTTTCTTGGGAGGTGGATAGAATTTTTTCATCATAAATTCTTTAGAACTATCTTAGATTATTGTATTGCTGAGAATAGCTAAGTCATTCAGAGTTGATCATCATGCAATATTGCTATTACTATGAACAGTGTTCTCTGGTTTTCACTTTTCATCAGTTCATATAAGTCTTCCCAAGTTTTTCTGAAAGCATCCTAATTGTCTTTTCTTATAGCACAATATACCATAGCTGGTTCAGCCATTCCCCAATTGATGGCATCCCCTTAATTTCCAATTCTTTGCCACGAGAAAAGAGCTGCTATAAATATTTTTGTGCATATAGATCTATTTGTCATTTTCTTCTTCTGTCACATGAGCCAATCTGCTGGGTGTGAGAGGGTACCCCAGAGATATTTTCATTTGCATTTTTCTAATCAGTAATGATTTAGAGCATTTTTTCATATGACTATAAATAGCTTTGATTTCTTCTTTTGAAAACTGCCTATTCAAATCCTTTGAACATTTATCAATTGGGGAATGACTCATATTCTTATAAATTTGACTCTGTTCTCTACATATATGAGAAATTAGGCCTATATCAGAGAAACTTGCTGGAAAATATTTTCTCCCAATTTTTGCTTTCCTTCTAATTCTAGCTGTACTGGTTTTGTTTGTGTTCCAAACCAAATCTAAAAGGCTTCATTTCCTTCCCATTAAATGACACTTACACAAAAGACCACAAATAATAAATAAACCCATTTTTCTACAACTCATAGAAACAGAAATCAGTGAAGTTATATAAATGAGAATATACCAGACAATACAGAGAGTGAATGACCTCTCCCATAGGGAGTGAAATATCTCAGCTCAATGAAGAGAGTCCTAGATCTCACACAAGGAGAAATTCTCCCTATGTCATTAGAGTACTAGGCTGGTTAAAATAGAATTACAGGTTACAGAGAATTGCCATCTTTTCTTATTTTTTTCAGACAGTTCACGTAATATTGGAATTGTTTTACTTATAAATCCAATTGATCCTAGGATTTTTTTCCTTTGGAAATTTATCACATATGTGGTTTCTTTTTCTGAGATTGGTTATCTAGATTCTCTATTTCTTGTTTTGTTTGGGCATTTTATATTTGTAGATAATCATCCATTTCATTTACATTGTCAATTTTGTTGGTATACAATTCAGCAAAAATATTTTCTAATGATTCCTTTATTTCATCTTTATTTTTTGTGATTTCTTTCCCCCTCCCTATTTTTGATATTGGCAATTTCCTTTTCCTCTCTCTTTTTTCATCAGACTAGCTAATTGTCACAGGAAAAAGGTGGTAGGAGTCCTTAGGCATTCCTCTGTAAAGAATTACACTCTTGCAGACAGTCCAGGTAGAATTAAAATGACTGAGGAGTAAGTCAAAGACTTTACCCCTGGGGAGGAGATGACTTAGAAACATCTTCCTCCCTAAACAGAAGAAAGGCAAAAACTTTTATAGAGGATAGATGGAGTGACCACCTGAAAATGTTAAGTTCCTTTTCAGGGTGGGGTGGGGAAAGATTCCTGAGAGTCAGGGGGATTTTTTTTTTTTTTTGAATGGTAGTCCTGACCTCTGGGGTTATCTTTGTCTCACACCTAATTGACTTTCCTATTATAGAATTGTATCTACCCTTCTTTTTTTTTTTTAGTGAGGCAATTGGGGTTAAGTGACTTGCCCAGGGTCACACAGCTAGTGTTAAGTGTCTGAGGTCGGATTTGAACTCAGGTACTCCTGACTCCAGGGCCAGTGCTCTATCCACTGCGCAACCTAGCTGCCCCTTACCCTTACTTCTTAAATATGTCCATCCTGATATCTAGTTGGCCAAGCTAAACTTTAATAGTCTCTTGATTCCTTGATATGTCTGTCCTGTTATCTGGTCATCCTAAGCCCCATGTCACTAATGTTGTATCCATTTTATTAATGTAAAAAAGTTTCTCATTTTCTTGATCAATATAAGGATATTTTGCATTCTTTTTCTTATCTTTTTGCTTTTCAGAATTTCTATTTTGGTGTTTAATTTTTTTTCTTCACTGACATGGGTCTTGGGAATTATTGCAGAATTAAGAGACTATTAAAGGGGCAGCTAGGTGGCACAGTGGATAGAGCACCGGCCCTGGATTCAGGAGGACCTGAGTTCAAATGTGGCCTCAGACACTTAACACTTACTAGCTGTGTGACCCTGGGCAAGTCACTTAACCCCAATTGCCTCACCAAAAAAAAAAAAGAGAGAGAGAGACTATTAAAGTTTAATAGACAACTAAAGTTTAATGGCCAACTAGATATCAGGACAGACACACCTAAGAAGTAAAGGGAAATTAAATTCTATAGCAGGAAAGTCAGCTACTATCTGAGATAGGAGACAGAGATAACTCCAGAGGTCAGGACTATTATTCCAAAAGGAAAATTCCCCTGACTCTCAGGAATCTTTCCTACTCCACCCCCCAAAAGAATTTTCCATTGTCTGGTGGTCACCCCATCTATCCTCTATAAAAGCTCTGGCCTTTCTTCTGTTCTTGGAAGAGAAAATGCCTTTAAGCCATCTCCTCCCCTTGAGGCTAAATCTTCAACTTCCCTCTAGGTCACTTTCTCTAGTGCCCAATAAAGGACCATTTTAATTCTAATTGGACTGTGTGGGAGAGTTGTAATTCTTTATAGAGGAATACCTAAGGACCCTCACCACCTATTTCACCTGTGACATTCACTGTTGGTTTTCTGGAAGTTTTCCATAGCTGCACACACAATTCATTGATCTGTTCTTTCTCTTTTTTTATTGATGAATGTGATTATGGGACATTTTTTTCCTTCATGACCAATTTGACTTCATCACCATATTTTTGTTATGTTGTCACCATTTTCTTTGATGAGCATATTTATTGCTTCTGTGATTTGTCCTCTGATCTACAATTTCATTAGGATCAAGTATTTAGTCTATAATCAATTTTAAGTGCTTCTTTAAAGACTCTTTATTAAATATAATTTTATTGTATTGTAGTCAGTAAAGGATGTATAAGATATTTCTGCATTTTGTGAGATTTTATTATATAAGTACATAAGAATTTTTTAAAGGATATGATATTTAGTGAAGAAATATGCATACATTTTCCTGTTCCTATTCAGTAATTGCCAGTGATCTAGCAAGTCTAACTTCCCCAATCTCCATTACAGGTTTTTACTTTTTCTTTCCTTCATTATAATCTTTCCTTCATTTTTTATCAACCAAAGTTGGAATTTGTTTTGCTTATAACTAATTTCTCTTCATTATGCCCTCCCCTTAAGAGTCCATTTCTCTCCCTCTCCCTACCTGTTCTATTGAGTTTGGTGTTTTTCTACACTAAATTCTATGTGTTCATTTTAGTATGTCTGTTTGACCCTCCTTGTCCAACTTAGGTAAAAGTGAGATTCATGTGATACCCACTTCCCCTATTCCTTCCTTCATATTTGTATGGTCTTTTTCTTGTGCATTCTATGCGCTAATAAGTTCCACCCTGTTTCTTCTCTAGTATAATCCTTTTTCTCTCCCTTTTTTTCCTTTAAGAAAATCAAAACAAAACCACACAGTATTTTATAAATTATTAGACTAGCTGTTTCTGGCTAAATTATTGGGAAACTAGGTTGGGGTTTAGGTAAAATATTGCTACTTATAAATTAATGGCCATTGCACCAGTTTTGGGCATTAAGCATTTATTTAATCACATTAAATGTAAGTAAAGAGTTGACCGCATGGCATTTAACTCAAGCCAAAACCCCCCCTCCCCCCAGTGCAGTATTGTCTCTACATTACCTATTTTGTACTAAGAGGAGAGTGTTCACCACATTTATTGTGTGAGCCCAGAATGGTATTGCTCCTGTGGTCTCAGTCCTTTTTCCTCTTCTGATAGAGGTGGCCCTTAATGTAAAAAAGTTTCTCATTTTCTTGATCAATATAAGGATATTTTGCATTCTTTTTCTTATCTTTTTGCTTTTCAGAATTTCTATTTTGGTGTTTAATTTTTTTTTTTTCACTGATATGGGTCTTGGGAATTATTGCAGAATTAAGAGACTATTAAAGGGGCAGCTAGGTGGCGAAGTGGATAGAGCACTGGCCCTGGAGTCAGGAGTACCTGAGTTCAAATGTGGCCTCAGACACTTAACACTTACTAGCTGTGTGACCCTGGGCAAGTCACTTAACCCCAATTGCCTCACTAAAAAAAAAAAAAGTTTAATGGCCAACTAGATATCAGGACAGACGCACCTAAGAAGTAAAGGAAAATTAATTACTGAATAGGAACAGGAAAATGTATGCATATTTCTTCACTAAATATCATATCCTTTAAAAAATTCTTATGTACTTATATAATAAAATCTCACAAAATGCAGAAATATCTTATACATCCTTTACTGACTACAATACAATAAAATTATATTTAATAAAGAGTCTTTAAAGAAGCACTTAAAATTGATTATAGACTAAATACTTGATCCTAATGAAATTGTAGATCAGAGGACAAATCACAGAAGCAATAAATATGCTCATCAAAGAAAATGGTGACAACATAACAAAAATATGGTGATGAAGTCAAATTGGTCATGAAGGAAAAAAATGTCCCATAATCACATTCATCAATAAAAAAAAAGAGAAAGAACAGATCAATGAATTGTGTGTGCTGCCATGGAAAACTTCCAGAAAACCAACAGTGAATGTCACAGGTGAAATAGGTGGTGAGGGTCCTTAGGTATTCCTCTATAAAGAATTACAACTCTCCCACACAGTCCAATTAGAATTAAAATGGTCCTTTATTGGGCACTAGAGAAAGTGACCTAGAGGGAAGTTGAAGATTTAGCCTCAAGGGGAGGAGATGGCTTAAAGGCATTTTCTCTTCCAAGAACAGAAGAAAGGCCAGAGCTTTTATAGAGGATAGATGGGGTGACCACCAGACAATGGAAAATTCTTTTGGGGGGTGGAGTAGGAAAGATTCCTGAGAGTCAGGGGAATTTTCCTTTTGGAATAATAGTCCTGACCTCTGGAGTTATCTCTGTCTCCTATCTCAGATAGTAGCTGACTTTCCTGCTATAGAATTTAATTTCAATTCAGTAAATTCAGTAATCAGTTCCATTGATTAATGTGATTTGAGTGTGGTCCTTATTTAAAATGCCCTCCAGCATGATGGTATCAAGGACTATAGGGAGAAGCCCTCTGAGGGCAATGGTGCAGTCAAATAGGTGTGGTTTTAATCTCCATTTCTATTGATCCACCCAATAGGCTCCTAGTCTGTTCCCAAAAGGGATTAGCTAAAGTTTCTAAGAACTACACTTTCTGAAGTTGGGGGTGAAAAGAAAGCTAAGACTGGGTCCCTGTGTCCCCCTAGAAATCCATTATTAATAATTATTTTCTCACAACACCTAGGTTCTGTTTGTCTTACTTAACTCCCTCAATGACCTTTGAAGACATTAGGATTCTGAAGGAACGCTTTTTTATTTTCCCCCTTTTAGAATGTAAGTACTTTTCATTGTATAGTCCTTTCCATGATCTCTTGCCACTGGTCCCAGATGGCTCTGGAAGAGTGATGCTGGTGACTTTGCACAGCCCTCCCTCACATAAATGTAATTCACTGTAAGTCACCTCCTAATGCCACTTTCCTTTTAGAGAAAGAAGGTAAGAGACTAAAATTCTAGCTATACTGTCTAAAATATCTAACAGGTGGTCGCCAATAAATTATAAACTTTAGCAAGAGTATTTAAGTATTTATTAAAGAGCATTAGGATCTAATGATCAGAGAGAAAAGTAAAAATCTAACTATTTCTAAGAGACCCCATCATCCAACCCGTCATGGCGAAGTCAGGAACCAAAAGGGCCCCACACCTCCTATGAAGCGGGGAGCATACCCCCCACACGCACACACAGCTCCAAACTAATTGGCTGGCAACTTTGATAGACAGCACCCACCAGCACTTCCTGACACCAAGGACCTGAGCGCATGACTTGCCCTTGATGCCTTCTCCTCATGGTGGAGCTTTACTACAGTAACTCCCCAGCAGGTGGTGTCATTCCAATCTTAAGAAGGACAAACAAGAACCTTTTTGGGGGGGTGGGGCAGGGCAATGAGGGTTAAGTGACTTGCCCAGGGTCACACAGCTAGTAAGTGTCAAGTGTCTGAGGCCAGATCTGAACTCAGGTCCTCCTGAATCTAGGGCAGGCACCTTAACCACTGTGCCACCTAGCTGCCCAGAACCTTTCTATATATTCTAATGAATTTAGCTTTCTAGGTTTCTCTCTACTCTTGTGTTTACATTTCAAAGGATCTATTTAGATCCATTCTTTCATCAGGAACAATCAGAATTTCTTGATTTCATTATAGGTATTTCCCCCCTTTTTATACTCATTTTTAAAGGTAAGCTATTCTTCGTTGTATGCCTGTTATAAGCTCTTCCTTCAATAATTGTGGCAGCTGCCAAGTCTTATGTGATCCTGACTGGTTCCCTGGTACTTGAACTTTCCTCTGACTTTTCCAGATTTTGGTTACAACATCCTCCTGGGAGTTTTCCTTTGGGCATTTCTTTCAGGAGGGAATTGGTGGATTAAAAAAATTTAATATTTTATCTTTGTCCTTTTGTTCTAATAATTTTTAGATGGTTTCATTTATGATTTGTTGTATCTGGGTTTTTGTTATCATTTTCAGGTAGTCAATTGATTCTATTTTTAAAATAACTTTTCATTTTTGTATTTTTTTTTCATCATCATATTTTTGCCATATCCTTCCCCTTTCCTTTTCCAAAGAAACATCCTATATTTATTGCCTTTCTTATAAAAAAAATACAGTTCATTAATCCTTTTCCTTTCTATTTTGTCTATATCTTTGTAGGGACATGATTTTCCCCCTGAGGAATGCATTTGTTTTATCCCAGCAATTTTAATATGTTGTTTCATCATTTTAATATTCTTTCATATAATTATTATTTCTATGATTTGTTTTTTGACTCTCATTATTTAGAAATTATTTAGCAAATCTCCATTTGGATCCATGTCTTTGTGCTCCCTAAGTTAACTATCTTTACTGCACTATAGTCTTTTTACTATTTATGCCTTTTAACATTTATTTATACTATCACTGTGCTTTTTTTTTTTTAGTGAGGCAATTGGGGTTAATTGACTTGCCCAGGGTCACACAGCTAGTAAGTATTAAGTGTCTGAGGCCGGATTTGAACTCAGGTACTCCTGACTCCAGGGCCGGTGCTCTATCCACTGCACCATCTAGCTGCCCCTCACTGTGCTTTAATGCATGGTAAATTTTTATCATTTTATAATTTTTATGTGGTACTGAGAAATATACATATTCATTAGGCACCCAATTTAGATACCCTGAGTCTTTTAATTCTCGCTTCTCCAGCAATTTATTCAATTTTGTATTTTCTCTTTTGTTCATCTCTTTGTTAGACAAGTCCAAAACTGAGAGAGGAACATTGAAATCTACTGTTACTAGACACTAATGCACTATTGCATTCATTTTTATCTTCTTTTAATTTGGTTAATTTTTCCTGTATGAATTTAGATGCTAAAGTATTTGGATCACATAGTTTAAGCTTAATATTGACACTGGTGTGCTGTCTATGTTTCTTTTCATCATAACGTATTTTCCTGGTTTATCTGTTTATATTATAAATGTTTGTTTTTGCTTTATCTGGTAGCATGATCTCAACTTCTACTCCCTGCCCCCCCCCCCAGATTCACTTCCAAATGCAAATTCCAGTCAATGAATTAGAATTTCAGCTACTACTGGGCTACTTTTGGCAGATCAGGGCCTCTGCTGCTGTTTTACCAATGCTTAGCCTCCTGCAATTGCTGGCATGGATTCTAGCTCTCAGACTTCTAGTGATTGGTATACCAACCTTCAAAAGCTCAGTAAGTCAAAGCCATCTCCAATATTCCTTCACTTCAAAGCAGGAAAGAATAGACACAACAGACAGAAGCAACATCAGGGCCATATGTTCACAAACTATTTAATGATGGCCTAGGTAGGGAAAGAAAAGTCTGAAGCTTCTGTCCTACAGGGGGTTTACATAAGTTCTTGCCTCCTCACTTGAACCAATAGAAAAAAAATGAGGGATTTTCTTTGGCTGATTAGAGCTTTTTAACTGAACATCATTTCTTTTTTTATTTAATATTTTACTTTTCCCACAATTACATGTAAAAACAATTTTAGCATGTTTTTTCAAAATTTTGATGAACCTTATTTCTGACTCAGCAGCCAATTAAAAGTCTATCTCTTCACCAAGTGGTTAACAGACCAGAACCAGTTACAGACTGTGTCTGCTCATGCTCCAAAGTCCATGTGGAGATTGCATCAGTGAGTGGTTCACTCTGTGCAAGCTCATTAGGTTTGCCCTTGGCTAGGCCCCTACTGCAGATAAAAAAATAACAATAATAAGGGGAAGTTTGGGGTTTCTTTGTTTTTGTTTTTTGTTAAAGACAGTCCCTGAGTCCTTCCCTATTCTCTTTCTTCTCTAACTATCCCGCTTCCTACAGTAACCACTGCTGCACAGTACATACATGAGAACATGTCCTTGTCACCATCTCCCTATTGATCTGAGGGACCTGAAACTTAGGGCAGCTACCATGAATGGGGAACAGAGTGTACATGACTCAAACAAGGAATGCCTTGGGATTGTATTAGCATTTCTACCCAGATGCAGGATACCATCAAACAATGTAGTTAAGCATTGAGTAGCAACAGTGTGGAACTGGTTGTTTCTTCTACACTTAGCCCTTATGGTGTGAGTATAAACAAAGAGAGAGAAGGATTGAGGCAGGATATGTTTTGTTTAACTGGTTTTTTTTTATTTTGTTTTGACATTTTTTGTTTTTGTCATCTACATTTCTTGATGTATTCATCTTCCTCTCTTTGTTATGTATTTCTTATAACAAAAAGAAAAAAAAAGTCAGTCAAAACTATGGAAAAAGTCTGCCATTATACAGTGTTCCACAGCTATAGTACCACACCTGTGCAAGGAAGGGAGTAAAAAGGTAGACCTTTTGATACAGAAAGAAAAGGGATCCATGGTGGTCTCTATTCAAGGGATGTCTTTTTGTTCCTGCTTTTCTTTGTGCTCTATTGTTATACCTCCATCTTTCTTACAAGCTTTTGTCCTGAACTAGCTACCTTCTAGATATCTCCTCCTAGATACCCCATCAGCGTTTCAAATGCAATATGTCCCAAATGAAATTCATTATCTTTTCCCCTAAAATCACCCCTTTTTCTAACTTCCTTATTTTTATTGAGAATATCACAATTCTTCTGGTCACCTAGATTTACAACTTTGGAGTTCATTCAAGACTTGTTCCTAGTTCCTCTCCCCAAATCCAATCAAGTTTTTCAATTCTTGTTGATTTTATTTCCAAAACATTTATTGCATCCATCCTATTCTCTCTACTTATATGGCCACCATCCTTATCAATTCTTTTCTGGACTATTGCTTTCTACTTGGTCTCCCTTCCTTCTATCACTTCTCTCTTCAATCTATCCATATAGCTAACAAACAAACTTTCCCTTTAGAATGTCAGCTCCTAGATGGCAGCAGGGATCATGTTTTTGCCTTTCTTTGTATCCTCTACTCTTAGCACAGAGTAGTAATGTAGCATGTAGTAAGCTCTTTGTATTAACTTAAACTCAACAAGTATTAAATAAATATCTACTTTGTGCCAGACACTGTGCCAGATGTTTGGAATACAAAGAAAGACAAAACTGTCCTTGTATTCTTAGAATTCTATGGGGGTGGGAAGGAACAGCTATACAGTGAAGTGAATACAAAATATATTCAAAACAAATACAAAGTAATTTTATACTGCAGGAGTGGGTACTAACAAATGGGGTGAATTAGGAAAGTCCTCTGGTTGGATGTGGCTCTTGATCCAAACCTTAAAGGGAGACAGGTATTTTAGATAGGTAGTAGGCAACAAGCATTTATTAAGAATTTACCACATGGCGGGGTAGCTAGGTGGTGCAGTAGATAAAGCACTGGCCCTGAATTCAGGAGGACCTGAGTTCAAATCTGGCCTCAGACACTTGACACTTACTAGCTGGGTAACCTTGGGCAAGTCACTTAACCCCCATTGCCCTGCATAAAAAAAAAAAAAGAACTTACCACATGCACATACTGTGCTAAGAGCAAAAAATACAAAGAAAATAAAAAACATGGTCCCTGTCTTCTGGGAGCTGATATTCTAATGAGAGAGGCAACATAGAAATAACAAAGAACATTTAAGGTATTGAGCAGAGCTTCTTAAACTTTTTCCACTTTGACCCCTTTTCACCAGAGAAATTTTTGTTTTGTTTTGTTTTGGTTTTTTGGTTTTTTTTAGTGAGGCAATTGGGGTTAAGTGACTTGCCCAGAGTCACACAGCTGGTAAGTGTTAAGTGTCTGAGGCCGGATTTGAACTCAGGTTCTCCTGACTCCAGGGCTGGTGCTCTATCCACTGCGTCACCGAGCTGCCCCTCACCAGAGAAATTTTTATGGGACCCTGGGTATATAGGTTTATAAAATACATTTACATAACCTTTTACTGTTGCCAAATTTTTCACAACCTCCACATTTAGTTATGTGACTCCATATGGGGTGGAGACCCATAATTTAAGAAGCTTTGATATAGAGAAGACAGTTTCAGAAAGTCACTTGCAGTTGGATTTGAGCAGAATATTGAAAGAAGTCAGGAAAACTAAGAAGTAAGTGGTAAGTGGTAAGTGGTAAGAAGGGAGATAATTCCAGGCATGGGAGTCAGTTGCTAAAGAGATAAGACAGAGTGTGAGGAATTGAGAGTAAACCAGTGTAGCTAGATCTTGAATCTATGGAGGGGAGTCAAATATAAGAAGTCTGAAAAAGTAGGAAGGAGCTGTTTCTTTAAATGCCAAATTGAGAGCTTCATTTTGATCCTGGAGGTAATAGGGATCCACTGGAGCCTATGGAAGGGTAATGGGGTATAGGGGTATGTGGATAACATAGTCAGGCCTATGCAAGTAACTAGGTGGTATAATGGATAGAGTGCTAGGGTCTGAGTCAGGAAGTCCTGAATTCAAATCCATAGGGACACTTACTAATTGCATGACCCTGGGCAAGTCACTTAACCTCTGCCTTCTATAGTTTCCTTAACTGTAAAATGGGGATAACGACGGCACCTAGCTGCCATGGTTGTTGTGAGGATCAAATGAGATAATATTTATAAAGCACTTAGCATGGTACCTAGAAAACAGTAAGCACTTAATAATGCATGTTTCTTTCCTTCCTACCTATGATTTAAGAAGATCACTTTGGCAACTAAGTAGGAGATGGAATAGAGTGGTAAAAGACTCAAGGCTGGGAGATCAATTAAGAAGCTATTTTGATAGTCCAGGTGAGACTGAACTAGGATAGTGGTTGTGTGAATGGAGAGAGTAGGGAATGTTTGGAGAGATGGTGTGAAGGTAGAAATTATAAGATTTGGCAATGGGTTGGAGATGTAGAATGAGTGGAAGTAAAGAGTTTAGGATGACACTAAGGCTGAAAACTTGAGTGACTAGAAAAATCATGGTATCTTCTACAGCAATAGGGAAGTTTAGAACAGGAGTGGGTTGTGGGAATAGGTAGAGTTTTGTTTGAGATGCCTACCTGACAACTAGTGTACGTACCTACTGGATACCCAGTATGAAGTATCTATTAAGACAGCTGGAACTCAAGAAAATGCCTGGTGTTAGATCTAAAGATCTGAGAGTCATCTTCATAGAGATTATAATTTAACCCATGGGATTTGATGAGATCATCGAGTGAAAGACTACAGAGATAAAAGAGGGCTTACTCAGTGCTGTGGGGGAATTATCCATGGTTAGTGGGCATGATGGATGAAAATCTGCGAAGGAGCTGTAAGTTAGGAATGAGAAGAGCTGGGGGCAGCTAGGTAGCACAGTGGTTAAAGCACCGGTCCTGGATTGGGGAGGACCTGAGTTCAAATCTGACCTCAGACACTTGACACTTACTAGCTGTGTGACCCTGGGCAAGTCACTTAACCCCCACTGCCTCACCAAACAGAAAAGAAAAAGAAAAAGGAATGAGAAGAGCTGAGTGAGCAATGTCAGGAAAACAGAGAGGAGAAAGTATCTGGGAGGAGAGGACAGTCAATTGTTATTTACAGCAGAAAGGTCAAGAAGGATATGGATTAAGAAAAGACCATTATAGTTGTCAATTAAGAAATCATTGGTAACTTTGGAAATAGAAATTGCAGTTGAATGATGAGGATGGAAGCCAGACTCCAGAGGGTTTAAGGGAATGAAAAGAGAAGCAGCAGAGATAGCTAGTGTAATTGTTTTTCTTAAGAAATTTTGCTAAGTGTGATGGAGGGGGCTAAAAGGGTTAACAGATAACCTATCAATTGTAGCTAAAAAGGGGTTAACAAATAAACTGAGGCTTAACAGAGAAACTAAGGTTTGTGTTCTTATAGCAACCAAGAGGGTTTGTCCCTATCAACCCTCACTATCAACAGTGTGAGGGAAAATCAATCCTCTTCTCAATAATTCTCAGGAACTCAGCAGCAATGTGACAAAAGATCTTTTATTTCCTTCTCCTGAGGAGGCATCCTAGCATGCAGCTAATGGGTGCAAAGAAAGGGGGCTCGAAGGCCCTGTTTTATATCCCAGTCCCTAATGCAAATGGATTGTAAAAAAATTAATTATTAGCTAATTAATCTAGTCTGAAAAAATTATATAATTGTGCTTATGAAAAATTATAAGTTTATGAACAATTATAGGTTTAGAAAAATTATAATTGGGCCATAAGTCCCATCTGGGTCGCCATTAAAATGTAGAAATATTTTAACTAACTTGCTGGGCCTAATTTGGGGGGACTAATCTATTGATGACTAATCTGGGAACTTTTGACTAACTGGCTATCTGACTGCTATTAATTTAATGTGGGCTGTTTATAAAGTTCCACCACACTGCTCCACTCCCAAAATGATAAGCAAAGGATTATGAAGCCTCTTAACTAAATAATCAAAGCAGAATTTATGAGATACTATTTAAAATTAAGAATACAGGGAAATAAAATGTATAACCTGACTGTATTCAGTTCTTCTCTTTCCACCTGCTGGGCCTGGAACTTTTTTAATACAATAAGGGCCTTAGCTGCCTCTTGCCTTAGGGTATGTTCCACTTTCACTACTCAGCTACTTTCTTCTAACTTTCCTCTTAATCTTCTGGCCTCCTTCCAGCATCTCTAGTCTCCATTCCCTCCTCTTAGCCCCTTTCTGTCTATTTCTCTCCAACCTTGTCAGTTCTCCCTCCTCCTAGTCCTTCAGCTTCCCTTCTTGCTCTGAGCTTTTTCTCCTTCCCCTGTCTCTTAGTGCTCCAGCCTTTCTGCTCTCTTAATCTCATCAGCCCCCTAATCTTGTCTGCAGGCCTCTCTCTTCTGTGTACCAATGGACCTTCTTCTAAGTGGAAAGCCCTTTCTCACTTTCTCTAGCGTCCTCGTAGCAGCCTCCCTGTCTGTCTTCTCCAACCTTTGCTGCCCCTCTAATCTTGTCAGCCCCCTTTCTGTCTAACTTCCAGGTCTATATATATCTTTCTTTTCTCCACTCAAATCTTGGGGCTTTTTGTGCGCCCCCACAGACCCCAAGCTAATCTGCCAGCCAGGGCTGTGGCTGGGGCTGGGGGGATGCTTGAGCATCATGTGCTTCAGCACAGGCTACGCCAGAGCCCGGCCTGCACAAGCCCAGGATTTCTGGGATAGATCTGCTCAGGTCGGAGGGAGCTGAGGGCTTTTTCCCCCCAGCTGTCTGACCTGGCGTCTCATACAGCCCTCGGGGCTTTTTGGCTCAGCTGAAGCAGAGGGGGAGGGGCACCAGCACCTCCCACACAGAAGAGACCCTGAGGGCCTAAGGCTTTCTAATCTCAGCCCAAAGGTAGGGTTCCTCAAATAAAAATAAATTTCCACAGGACCGTCCCCTTTTTCATCATTGGTTTGATTACTCAAGGGTTATAATCTATACGTGAAAACTAGCTAATCGGAACACAGTATTCCCATCCCTCTTCCTTATATGGGCATAACTCAGGAGTGGACCTTATTCTTCCTTATATGAATACAACTCCAGAGCAGACCTTATTGAGAACAGGGCTCCTTGAACCATGTGATTTTGTTAACCTGAGGGGGAGGAGGGTATCTGAGACCTTTGTCCTACAAACAGGTCAGGAGGAGTAGGATTGACTGTTATATCCTCATTGAGAGTAGGCAACTACCCATTTTCTCACATTAATGATTAGAGAGAGAGGAGATATAGTGGGGATAATATGCTGGAGAAAATAGGAAGGGATGAGATTAAGGGTACATTTCAAGAATCAACTGGGAGGAGGGAGAACATTCCAGGCATGAAGGACAACATTTGCAAAGGTGGGGATAAAATGTCACATCATTTGGTGCCCCATGTGACTTCAAGTCCTAGATTCAAATTCTTTTTCCTTTTTTGAAAGTAGTGGGGTAAGATCTTGTTAAGGTAAGTTTGAGGTCTGCCTTTAACTCCCACACCCAGGTTTTGGCTCATTTGGGAGTCCGGGCTGGCTCACCAAAGGGAGCAGGGGTATTTCTCATTGATCTGGGATGGAATTTGGGGTCAAATTGATCATGAGTCATCCCCAAAGAGTTATAAGACTCAGTGACTCAGTTTCCCAAGTTTTATTGCAATACTGTGGGTGACCACAGGGAGAGAACCAGAATAGTGGAAAGGTATCTCTCTCGAATAGTGAAAGAAAAGACAGTTATATTTATAGTATGGATAAATTGATTATCAGTCTCATTATAATATTCTCTACCTTTGGGAGGTACAGGGGAGGGCTTATCCTAATTTGGAGTTCCTGGGGTCCTAAGCCAACCCCCAAGGCAGGTACCTTTTTCAGTGGAGGTGTGTTTTGGGGGTTTACAGGTCATAACGTGAATCTGGGGACAAATTTGGCCTTTTCTGCGCATGTCTCTTTCTGATTCCCATGGCTACTTTCAAAACACCTTCATTTTTCTTTTATTTCTAGTCTGAATTTCTATGGGCTGTCAATTGCTTTATTGTTATTTGACCTGATCCTTTATGGTCCCCTTATGGGTACTGATTTCTGTGGGTAAGAGAACCTAGCATCTTGACTTGTAAGTTATTCATTAACTGGGGTCTGACTCCCTTTTTGAGCTAATATCTGAAAGCTTGGGTCTTAGGTTTTTCTATTAACCCCTTTTCCACCTCCTACATCAATGGGGATACGGGACAATTCTTCAATCCTTCCTTATATGGACATAGCTTAGAAGTGGACCTAATTGACACCAGCTCAGGGTTTATGTGAACCATGTGATTTTGTTTGCTGGAGGGGTAGGGGGGGAAAGGAGACCTCTTTCTTCAAACAGGTCCTGAGGGGTATAATTTGAATGGTGACCATTATATTCTTATTGAGAGGAGACCATTCCCCATTTCCTCACAACCCCCAGGCAAGCATTAACAGAACAAGATTCAGTAACTTCACATAACTATTGGTATGATCTGCTGGGGAAATGATACTTAAACTGCATCAGAATATAAAGATATTATGGGATTGCATTCATATTTCATATCTATTCTGTACAGTCACTCCACTCCAAAACTCAGCATTCTCTGAACTTCATTCTCAGCTGCTTCCATAGCTAATCACTCTTGCCTGCAATGGCCACAGTCACAATTAAATGCTCTGGTAGACACTATATAACCTGTTCTAGTGGATGCTGCCACTATCATGATCACAGACCTCTGCACTTTTGAACTCACAATGTTACCTCCTGGAGATATTCATGTCCAGGTTGCTGCTTGGTTATCTGCTCCTGGAAGGAAACACAAAAGAGGCAGAGGTGGTCCGGAGTCCAAACACCAGCTCCTCTAGTTGTACCCCCTAGCACAAGCTGATGTGTCTGCAAGGTTACCATGAGAGTGGGATAGACAACTGGTCTTCTTGTCTCTATTACTGCTAGACTCCATCTTTCATGCTATTTGCATTACATTATTTTTCTGTAATCTAATTAATTATCTTAATTATTATGGGCCTGGGGTATCTCAGAAGTTTTTTGGGGGAACTCAAGAAATCTCCTTGAGAAGCTAAAACAAAAGACAGACACACCTAAAGACCAGTCTCCACAACCCCTCAGGGAGATAATCCCATTAGGCATGGCTGCTAAATGGAAAAAACAGGAGAACAGGGAATGTATTAGAGCCCCCAGACTGTGACAGGGGCTCAGCTGTGAGGGGCACAAATGATGGGAGGGAAAAACTGTGGAGACAGATATTGGGTAGGAAAAATAGAAGAGTACTTTAATCTGATCGGAGTGTGGCAGGGGCTCGGCTGTGAGGGGGCACAGGAGATCAGTTCTGAGATCAGCTGGTGGATAGAGAGATCAGGGTATCAGACATAGAGTCGTATGACAAGGGGTTGACCCATGGGGAGGGAAGAATATAGTGGAGCAGGACGGGAAGAAGGGGTGAAGGGAGGGGAGGGAGGCTGAGGAGTGGGAGGGGATGAAGTCTCAGAAGAGGAGGGATTATCTCCCTGACGGGTGGGGGAGACCAGTCTTCTTTAGGTGTGTCTGTCCTTTGGTTTAGTTTCTCAAGGAGAAGGTTCCCCGAGTTCCCCCAGAAATCTTCTGACATACACTGGGCCCATAACACTAATACTCCAAATGTTTCAGTGGCACCTCCACTGTTTTTCAAATAAAATGTAAACATCTGATTGTGACAGTCAAACCCCTTGTTGTTGAGTTGCTTTAGTTGTGTCTGACTCTCCCAGACCCTGTTTGGGGTTTTCTTGGCAAAGATACTGGAATGGTTTGCCATTTCCTTTTCTAGCTCATTTACGGATGAGGAACTAAAGCAAATAGGATTAAGTGACTTGTCTAGGATCACATATCTATTAAGTGTCTGAGTCCAGATTTGAACTCAGCTCATCCTGACTCTAGGTAAGGCACTCTATCCAATGTACCACCTAGATGCCTGCCAAACTCCTTACCCCTACTCCACACCTTTTGCAATCTTCTTTTCCAGTTTTATTTCAGGCTGACAGTCTGTATTGCTACTATCCTTGACTACTTACCATTTTCTTTCTTTCTTTCTTTCTTTCTTTCTTTCTTTCTTTCTTTCTTTCTTTCTTTCTTTCTTTCTTTCTTTCTTTCTTTCTTTCTTTCTTTCTCTCTCTCTCTCTCTTTCTTTCTTTCAGTGAGGCAATTGGGGTTAAGTGACTTGCAGAGGGCCACACAGCTAGTAAATGTTAAGTGTCTGAGGCCGGATTTGAACTCAGGTACTCCTGACTCCAGGGCCGGTGCTCTATCTACTGAGCCACCTAGCTGCCCCTACTTACCATTTTCTGATATTGTTTTGCCCTCTCTTCAAGTATCTGAACAGGCCTCACACCTGAAACAGACTTCTCCTAGCTCTGTCTATTGAAATCCCTTTCTTCCTATGAGATTACAGGCCATAGGCACAGTTCCTACATAATGCCTTCTATGATCTCTCTATTCAGAAGTGATCCTGTCCTTCACTCTCCACTCTCTTATGTCATTCTTTTTTACCTTTCCTATGCACACAATCATTTACAGGTAGCCTGGTTTTCTAGTCACTAGTCCTGAACTCAAGTTTCAACTTTTTTATTTGTTAGTTTTGTGATTTTTAGGCAAATCACTAGACCTAACTGAGCCCTGATTTAGAAAACTGGAGTGATAATTGCACTCACTACCTGGTTGTTATGAGCCAAGTGCTTTGTACACCTTAAACAACTATATGACTATCAGTTTACTTTTATTTTCTGATGGTTCAGTGATCTCAAAATCCTTTTAAGCTCTAAATATATAATTCTATGATACTTTGCTTTGGATATATGTGAGAAACAGAGGCTAGAATGTAATCTCCCAACTCTTCAAGTCCTAACTAATGTCTTCTCACCAGTTCTGTATCAAAAAATTTGGTGTTATCAGTGAAGTCCCTTGATAGTGAATACTAACAGAATGTTCCAACACATATCTAGGGTGGTTAATGCTTTACTCCTAATTTCTTTTACTACTATTTTCTTTACAAAGAAATTACTCTGTATCTATTTTGTATTTATATTTAGTTGTCTGTACATATTGTTTTCTCCAATGGGCTATAAACTCCTTGAGGGCAGAGACTGTTTCATTTTTGACTTTGCACATCTAGGACTTTGTCACATAGTAGGTACTTAGTTATAGATAACATCCTGTGTGACTCTTATCCATGCTTTCCTGTAAATATCACAGGGAGAATTCTAAACTTTTTAGTGGGACTCCCTCTGTTTCCTTTATTATTGGGTAGTTACCAGTAGTACATGGAATTATATATTTATTGATGGAAGGGACTTTAGACATCTTTTAGTTTAACACCATCATTTTACAAATGAGGAAACTGAAGTTCATGGAGGTTAAGTGGCTTGCATATAGTTACACAGGTACTTAGTGACCAAAGAACAATTTTAATCCAGATCCTATGAATCCAAAGTCAGTGTTCTTGGCATTGTACTACATTGTTAATTCTTGCTCTCCCTAAAGTGAAAGGTCTTCTGTTTTTCTGGGCGTACATTTCTGAAATTTTCAACTTACAAAGCCGTAAATGAACATAGCTTTTCCGTACATGTATCTCTTTTCCCATTAAACTGCATGAAATTCCTTGTGGGCAAAAATGTATAATTATATTCCCAGTGCCTAGCACACAGCTGGCTTTTTATGTTTGTTGAACTGAATGGGGTAAAACTAGGAGACTGTATCTTAGTTTCAAAGAAATTATACTGGCCCTGAAATATAAAAGTTGAGCAAGTGAGAAGCTAGTCTAACTTAAGTGGAATTATTTATAGTGCTCTGTTAAGTCTGGTTTACCAATCAGGAACGGGTGGGTATCTTTTCAAGCCTGTGCTTTGGAAAGTGTGCTGGATTTACAGTCAGATGTTCTGGATTTGAATTCCACCACCACCATTACCCAGGTCAGAGGCCTGGAGTTTGGAATAGCTGAGTGCAAATCTGGACTCAGACATGCACTAGCTGTGTGACCCTGAGCAAGTCACTTGACCTATTTAGAAAACCCCATGGAGATTAGAGTCCACTGGGTCACAAAGAGTCTGACACGATTGAACAACAAACTAGGCAGGGTCAGAGATTTAAAGCAGAAAAGAACTCTTGTGGTCTAACCCTCTCATTTTACGTGGGAGAAAAGCAAAGGTCAGACAGATCAAACGGTCAATTCAGGGTCACACAGGGAGTCAAAGTCCGGAGGTGAACCTAGGTTTCGTAGGTTTAAATCCATTATCTTTTTTAACTGCTACCTCTGTGACCTTGGGCAAACGATTTCAGCTCTCCGGGCCTCAATTTCTTCATCTGTGTATTGAGGGTGTTGGATTAAATAATTTATTAGGTTCCTTGCTGCTCTAAATCTAGGGTTCTCTGAATGGGTCACTCTCCCGGGACAGGAGCCATTGCTATGAGATACTTTCTCACACTAGCTACCGCTCCTGCCTACCACAAGCTCGTCTACCCCTAAATATTTGCGGATTGACTAACTTCCGCAGACACATTTCCGGTTTCTGCGTGTGCGACGTAGGGTAGGACGCTACTGTCTGTAAGGCCGCGCTGCCAGGCGCATGCTCGAGAGCAGAGGTCGGGGGGTCGGCGAGAGGCGGGGACAGGAAAGGGGTGAGGTCGCTGCCGCCTTTTAGAGCTCTAAACGTGTAGCCCCCGCTCCCTTCCCTTCCCCGCCTCCCGCCTCGGCGCTGGAACCGCGCGTGCGCGTGGGGTCCTTACAGTAGGGGACGGGCCGCGCGGGAGTGGTCACATGACCGCGGCGGCCGTCTGTACAGTAAGAGTCCAATATGGCAGCGGCGGCGGCGGCGGCAGCAGCAGCAACAGCAGTGGCAACGACAGCCAGAGGACCGGCCGCCCCCTAGACCCCGGCGCGCGGCCCCTCTCGCTGCTCCTCCTCCTCTCTCGGCCTGGGCTCTCCTTCGGCTCCACTTCCCCCATTCTTCCTTCTTTCCCGGCACAGCGGGGAAAGCCGCGCAGGCGGGCGGGCGAGCGAGCGAGCTAGCGGTGAGAGGGCGGGCGGCCGGACCCCGGACACGGGAACCTCCCAGCCAATCTAAGCCCCGACATGAGGGAAAAGGGCCGTAGGAAGAAGGGCAGGACCTGGGCGGAGGCCGCCAAGACGGTGAGAGGCGGGGAAGGAAGGACGGGGGAGGCCGGGCGGAGCCCAAGAGGGAGGGACGGGCCGCGGGGGGAGGGCGGCCGCCGGCCAGAAGGACGCTCCGCACCGGCCAAGGGGCCTGGAAAACCGCGCGCGGCCGGGGGCGGCCGTTAGTGCGGGCGCCGGGCGCATCGCCGGGACCCAGGCCTAGGCTCGGGCAGCGAGGCCGGTACCCTCGGCGCGGGCAGACGCGACCCCCTCTTGGTCCTCTGAAGAAGTTGGCGGCCGGCGCCTCCCACTCCGCCCCTTCGCGGGGTGCGCGGCTGGGCATCCTGCGGGAAGCGGGCGGAGAAGCCTGGTGGCTTACGTCCGGCCCCGGGAAACCGGGATGCGGCTACCGGGCACCCGGTTGGGCCAGCGGCACCCAGCCCTGCCATGCCGCGCCTGGGCCCCGGCTTAATTTCTGCTCGAGAAGCCGGCCCCGAGTCGCGGCTCTTTGTTTTGGGCTGTTGTCTGAGCGGAAAGTGCGGGCGGTGTTTAGAAACGAAGTAACAGGTGGGACTTGGGGAGGATTTTTCTGTTTCCGTAGAGACCTGCCGTGATCTGGGCAGCGGTGCATGGTGGGACCTGTAGTTTACTCGGACTGCGCCTCTACTGAAAATGATGGGGGCCCAAAGGTCCGCTTCGGGGATTCCTGAAAGGAGCAGGAGTTGAGTCTGGTTCACATGACATTTAAAATCAAGGCTTTCTTCACCCTAGAGGTGAATTAAGAGTATTGTAAGTCTTATTAGGGAAATACGGATGATCGCCTCCCTCAGTTCAAATAAAAATTCAAGGCGTGTATATGTGGACATGAAACTTTAAGGGAAAGTGAAGTCCATTACATCACCATGGGTGTAACTGTAGATCAGCCCTCAGCATCATTTCAGAATTGGGAAGTGAGAAGGAGAGGTCAAATATACCTTAAATTATAAAAGTCAGCAAACATTGATTAAATAAGCGACTAGGGACATAGAAAATTGAAAAACGGAATCTTGGAAAGATAACACTGCAGCTTAGTTCAGTATCAGCCACCTAGTAGGAGGCTCAATAAATGTATATTAATTGATTAGACATACAAAGGTAACTGAAGAGACCTATGAATGTACTATTTGATGCTCCATTTACAAACTTTGTCTTGTTAAACATATTTCTAGAAGACTGGAAAAATACTTAATAAAAATGAAGACAGTGCTATCTTATAACATTTGTAAATTACTTCCTTTGAAGTTATGATTATGGTGGTACTTTTTCTCCTAAAAGATAGAAAACAAAATTTGTGCAGTTCTTCCACAGAAATGTAAGGTGTTTTCGGCATCTATTTTCTACATCTCTTAAACATTCCCTTAATAACTATACTTTAAAATTTTAAATGACCTTACTTTTACTATATACACACACACACAGTTGCTTGGGGGATTAAAAAAAGATTAATATATTTATATTACAATGACACCTCTTACAATGACACTCTTTAATGGGAAGCGACATTTTAATTTATAAGTTAAAGATGCCTCCTTTGCAATTCTTAGTAGAAATGCATTGTGACTTTGAGATGAAAATGTTAATTTAATTTCTAGGCATAAAGACTGTTGTATTTGAAACATTATTTTTAGACGAGGATGACAAAACAGCTCTGTGACAAAAGGGGAAAACCAAAAGAATAAAAATAGCATTCTCATTCTTAAATTTAAAAATATTTAATCTGGCCATTTAGAAGTACATTTCATACCTAGAGTTAAGCTGTGTACTAAGACTAGCATTATAGAGTGTAGGTCTGAGTCAGATTAGACTTTTAAGGATTTAGTGTTATTAACTCTTGGGACTGTTACCTTAATTTGAATCTTACACATACATAATACCTAACTGATTTAATTCATCAAACATTTGTTAAATACTGTCTCTATCTCCATTGCCTAGCACAGTACCTTGCATGTATTCCTGCTGCAATACTGGAGTGCATTCGGGGCCATATTCTAGGCATAAAGAATGCAAAGATGAAAAAGGCAGTCTCTGCCCTCAAGGAATTTATTTTGGGCAAGTGATTCCACATCTATGCATATAAGTATAATACAAGGCATTTGCTTCATTGATCATTTATCTTTCTCACTTTCAGTCCCTTCCTTATTATCTCCTTTAGACATGATTACTAGTCTTTTTTATTTTTGTTTTTTTTTTTGCTGGGCAGCAAGGGTTGGTTAAGTAACTTGCCCAGGGTCACACAGCTATTAAGTGTCAAGTGTCTGAGGCCAGATTTGAACTCAGGTCCTTCTGAATCCAGGGTGGGTGCTTTATCCACTGCACCACCTAGCTGCCCATGATTACTAGTCTTTTAAAAAAATCATCTCTTCAAAAGGAACTAGAGTTCTCTATCATTTATTCACTTTTAATTTTTTTTATTGGAACCCTTTATTCATAATGGGATTTCTGTATATTAGGTGCCAGAGTACATTATTAAAATCTTATATTGAATGGAACTGAATCATTAGAAGAAACATTAACAAAACCAAACTGGTGTGTAATAAAAACCCTTGGGAGTTCAAGCTGTACATCTAGCCAGGAAGCTTGTGAGAATTTCCTTCAGCTTTGAATCCACCCATTCTGAGTTCTTTCTGTCAATCCTGATGTTATCCACGAGGGCTTGTTTGTTGACTAATAACATGAGAAGAGAAAGCATTCCCCACTTGGCAATTTTGTTCCACTTGAGTTTCTCATGACTGTAGTCTTTTTACTAGTTGCCTCTATTTCCTCACCACCCATTCATTCCTTGGTCCCTTGTAGTTTGTCTTCCACTCCCACTACTCAACTGAAACTACCTTCTCAAAGTCACCACTGACCTCTTAATTCCCAATTCATTGACCTTTTCTCAGTCCTTATTTTGACCCTTCTGCAATATTGGACACTTATTATGCTTAGCCGCATCGATACTTTTCTCCTTTGGCTTCTTGGATACTGTTTTCTTTTGGTTCTTCTCTAGTTCATTGTCCTCTACTCACCCCCTAAGTGTGGGTGTGTTTCAAGTCTCTGTTCTGGTTCCTTTTCTCACTTTATTCTTTCCCCTTGGTGATTCCACCTGTTCAGTTGTCACTTTTCTGCAAGTGACAACTAACTCTCCATATTTTCTAATCTTCAATTTTTCCAGCCTCTATTAGACTGACTGCTGGACAGCTCTCTTCTCTCAGCCTACACCTTTAAATTCATTATGTCCAAACTGAATTCTAGTCTTTCCCTGCAAAAAACCTGCTGCTCACTCCTGATTTCTGTTATTGCTACCACTCTTTGTTGTTCAGGTTCAAAATCTTATCTTCATTCTGGCTTTTCTCATAATTCTGATATTCAGTCATTAGCCAAGTCATTGATTTTATCTTTCAATACATCTAGGATCAGTTTTTAGTCATCTCACTACCATTACTGCCACTACCTAGACAATAATAGTTTCCTAATTGGCCACCCTGTTTCCACTCATTCTCTCACCAATCCCATCCATCCTTCTGGCAGCTGCCAAAAATGATATTGCTGCCTATACTGGAGTAAAATCTTCCAGTGGCTTTTTAATGCCTTTGGGAGTATGGCATTTAAGGCCCTCTATAGGTATGACTCCTACTGTCTTTTCTAGCTTGATCTTATACAATTTCTTTTTATGTACTCCATTCAGCCGAACTAGACTACTAGCTGTTCCCTGAACTTGACATACCATCTCATGCTTCTGTGCATGGTCAGTCTTCTACCTCTGGGATAAATTCTCTGCCTGTTTTTAAAAAAAATCCTCTTCCTTCAAGGCTTAGCTCAAGTACCATCTGCTTAATGAGTCTTCCTTCATCCCTTTCCCATGTCATAGCTAAGTTTTTCCCTCTTTTCAGTTATTCCTAGAACACATCTCTTCTATCACATTCTACTTATATTCAGATTTTTAAGAAGTATGTTACATAGAGAGTGATATAACCTTAGGCCAAAATTTTCTTTTTCAGTACTGGGAGCTAAAAGCCAGAAATTATAGAAACAGAATTGGGAGATTAGGAGTGTTGTCACTCCTGCTTAAAAATATCCATGCGTCCCAATTGTCTACAGAACAAAGTTTAAACTTCATTATGTGGCATTAAAGGCTCTCCAGAATCCACTACTATTGATTTCCACCCTTTTCATATTTTTCCTTTAATAACTTGTAAAACTCTAATATTTTCCCTCCTTTTCTTCCCAAAAGGGTTTTTCTTACATCTCCTGGCCTTTGATCACACATGGCTGAAGTGTCCTCAGTCTTCAATTTTTGAATCCCTGCCCATACTTTATTGTGTTTTTTTGGTGGGCCAATGAGGGTTAAGTGACTTGCCCAGGGTCACACAGCTAGTGTCAAGTGTCAGAGGTTGAATTTGAACTCAGGTCCTCCTGAATCCAGGGCCGGTGCTTTATCCACTGTGCCACCTAGCTGCCCCTGCTTTCCTCTTTGTAATGAAATTTTCATGTCTTAGAATTACTTGTCTCTGAGAGCTGAGGTTGTAGCTTATGTGAACTTATCCTCCCTGGCTCTTAGTACAGTGCTCAGTATATAAGTACTAAATAAATGTGGAGGCAATCATGTAATAGTATGTTATAGAGAAAAGGTATTTCAAAGAAATACTTTGACCAATTTAGAAAGAACATATATAGAGAACTAAACGTTTGTTATTGGACTTTTGAAGGCTCAGGTTCTATGGGGCGGGTCTTTTCTTAGAAAAGACAGAACTTTGAAAAATGATTTGACAATTGAAGATAACTTAAACCATCTCTCTAAAATACAATCATACCCACCCTACCTCCCCAAACCCTAATTAACCGAAGTTTTGGAAATATTGAAACTAGGGATATAAGGATTAGAAGATTTAAGTATAGAGTTTGTGGGTATCCGCATCTTTAGAAGAAGAGAGGTTCAGTGTAAACTTGCTATCTCACACACATATATGCATGGGCATACAAAGTCTTATTATTCATTATCCTTTTCCTTTCTTCCGTGGCTGTTAGTGCTTTGCTGAAAATAGAACTCCAGTGAGAGCAAAGCCACTGCCCACAGAGGTGGTCTGGTCCACTTTTATGTAGCTCCTTCCATCAAATAATCAAATAAAGATTTTGTCTTTTTGTGGCTTCCATCCCTTCCTTCTAATTTTGCCCTTTCTTGCCAAATAGATTGTCTAAATCTTCTGTGTGATAACCGTTCAGATACTTGACACCTATCAATACTCCCGAGTCTTCTCTAGGTGAGAAATCTCCTATCTTCAGTTGATTCCTGTGTAATGTGAACTTAAGGCCCTTTACCATCTTGGTTGCCTTCATTCATATTCCAATTTATTAGTGTCCTTCCTAAAATTGGGATATGGGTCCTTCAGTCTTGTGGTGCCTAGTTTCTTTTTTCTTCCAAAGATCAGTCACTGACAGTGGATCAGCAGTCAACACCTGACAGTTCCTGTAGTACTCAAGGATGTCATTCATTCTGACTAGGTGACTTGTAATGGAACTATCATACTTCCTTAGTATCTCCTTTTTTGAATGGCAGGCCTCTCAGCTACATTTGTTTGGTACTTCCCAGTCCAGAGGGCAACACAAGATCTTGGTACTTTGCTGTATTCTGTCTCAGTTATCCTATCCACCTTGAAGATCTTTGATTTTCTTTTCCCCATTATAGCTTGGACCCCCTCCCTGCTTTTCTTGTCCTTAGATTTCCTTGCCAGCCTTAACATATTGATACGGTTGTTGTTGTTGTTTTTTTTGGGGGGGGGCAATTTATTGGTAGTTTTAATGTCCTTTTACTATTATAGCTCTAGATAGAACATGATTTTTTTGGTTTTTTGTTTTTGTTTTTGTTTTTGCAGGGCAATGAGGGTTAAGTGACTTGCCCAGGGTCACACAGCTAGTAAGTGTCAAGTGTTTGAGGCTGGATTCGAACTCAGATCCTCCTGAATCCAGGGCCGGTGCTTTCCACTGCGCCACCTAGCCGCCTGACCATGCATTTTTAAATTGATACCTTTAAAAATCTAGTTTAGTTGCCATCTTCTGTACATTTTTCTCTTAAAAAAATTAATGTACTTTGTTTTTAACATCCTCTTCATTTCCCAGTATATCTCTACTTCCTCCCTTAGCTATAGAATCATCCCTCATAATAAGGATTTTTTAAAAAAAGCAGTTCAGCAAAAGAAAGCAGTGTTTCAACTGACTCACAGTGTATGTGTAGTTTTCCAATATCTCTGCAAAGACAAGAGGGAGGCATTGTTAATCTCTTCAGGGCCCATTATATTTGTACAAGATTCAGTTTTCATTTTATCTTTTGGTCTTTTCATTTACATTGTCCCTGTGAGTATTGTTTTCCTTGTTCTACTTTCTTTACATTGCTTAATACATAATGTCTTTCTATGCATTCCTGCATGCTTTATATTGTTTATTATGGCACAGTAATTTTCCATTCATTACATGTACCATAGTTTGTTTAGTCAAGTCTAGTTAACAGGTGTCTACTTTGTTTTCAGTTCTTTACTACAAAAAGTGCTACTGTAAATATTTTGGTATGTATGGAACCTTTTAAAAAATCTTTGAATTCCTTGGCTCTACATGTCTTTAAAATCTAAGCTGAATAGTGAAGTTACTGGGCATTGATTGATCTCTTAATACAATTTCCGTTATTTTTCTTCCTTGGAATTATTTCTTTCTGTGCCTTTATAGTCAGTTATTTTTAGGAGCTTCCTATCCTTTCTAGGATGATGTGCCCTGTGGAATTTAGTTTTTAGTTCATAGGATTCTACCTTTCCTTCTAAACCAGTAGACACAAAGAGAATGGAGATTAATGAACAAGTAGGGATGAACGCAGTCTGAGCCTTCATTTTGGGAGCTACGTCTGAAGGAAGATCTTGATACCTTTTCAAGGAAAAAACTAGTTTAACTGGGTGTAGGGGTTAAGATATTTTTCTTATTGCATGTTGTTCAGTCATTTTTCAGTTGTGTCTGACTCTGTGAATCCATGCGAGGTTTTCTTGGCAAAGATAGTGGAAGGCTTGCCATTTTTTTCTCCAGCTCATTTTACAGATGAGGAAACTGAGGCAAACAGTTACATGACTTGCCCAGGGTCACATACCTAGATTTGAACTCAGGAAGGAGGCTTCCTGACTCCAAGTACAGTGCTCTATCCACTGAACCACCTAGCTGCCTTTCCTATTATATAGGTACTATTATTCCCATGTTATAGATGAGGAAACTGAGCCTGAGAGACCTAAGTTCACATGGCAAGCAAGTGTCTGAGGTAGCATTTGAACTCAGGTCTTTCTATTTCTGTCAAGTGCAGCATGCCTGCTAGCTAATGACATCCCTTTTTCTCTGACCTTCAGGACCATTAAAACATTATTTTAAATTTCTCAATATTTAATGCTTCAAGTATTCTCAAATTTTCATAAATATACTCTATTCATTGTTTATATGAAAAGGCCAGGTACACGTAGAGCATATAAAAAAAGTTGTCATAAATTTGACCCATCTAAAGGAAAATTGCTCAGTTATTTTGTTAATGCTTGAATGGATCTAGCACCACTGCAGATTACAATACATCCAGGTCTCATCTATTGATTGTTGCCCATGTCTTCTCATGTTTCTCATGGAGGATCCACTTGTTTTTGTCTTTGTACCTCAAGTACCTAGTCAGTTTCTTATTTCTTTGTATTCTTTACACATGCCCATTTTAATTGCTTTATAGGATTTACATTAATGAAACAAGATTTGAGTTTCTTCCCATTTCTTTGCAATTACACATAATGCAGCTATGAAAATCTTTTGATGGTAGCACTTTTAATATATTCCTATGCTACCATCAAAAGATTTTCATAGCTGCATTATGTGTAATTGCAAAGAAATGAGAAACTGACTAGTTTTTTGAGCATAGTTCTAAATTACTTTCCAAAATCAATTATTCATGAAATATTTATTAAGCGCCTACTATGTGCTAAAGTTCCAGAATGACTAGACTACTTCACAGCTGCATCAGCAATGCATTAATGTACCTGTTTTTCCATATCCTTTCTAGCATTTGTCATTTTCCTTTTTTGTGAAACTAGTGGATGTCAGGTATAACCTCAGAGTTGCTTTAATTTTACATTTTTCAAGTCATCTAGAATATTTTTTAAAATAGCTATTCACAGCTTGGATTTCTCCTAATAACTACTTTGTCCATATCGTTTGACCATTTATCAATGGGGCTTATATTTTCATAAATTTAAAACAATTCTCAATATATTTTAGAAATGAGATCTTTAATCAATTTGTTGTAAAGATTTTTGCCCCATTTACCTCCTCTTTTAATTTTAATTGCATTGGTTTTGTTTCTGTAAAAACTTTCAATGTTTATATAATTAAAATTGTTCAATTTACCTAGTTTTCTACTCACCCATTCTTTAGGGATTAAGTTATTTAGTCTCCAGTGAATTTTAATCTTTTTTTTTCTAGTAACCCGTTACAATTTTTATTACATTATCGTTTGTAAAAGATGCTTTTAGTATTTCTGCCTTTCTGCTCCAATATATGGTTGGTTTTCATGAAGTTGCCACGCAAGACTCTAAAATTCTGTTCAAGTGCTTCACTTTTTAATGTTTGGATTAAGTTTATCTAGGCCTAACAGATAAATTGAGGCCCCTCATTATAATTTTATAATCTGTTTTTTCCCTGTAACTCGTTTTGCCTTTTCTTTAAGTATTTAGATACTATACCATTTGGTGCATATATCTAGTATTGATAGTAATTTGGTCTATGATATCTTTCAGAAAAATGTAGTAGTTTCCCTGTTTATCTCTTAATTAAATCAGTTTTTGTCATATTTTTATCTTTGATCATGATTGTTATACCTGCCTTTTAAAGCTTCAGCTGAAGCATAATAAATTATACTTAAGCCCTTTGTGTGTATCTTTCTCTTCAAGTGTGTTTCTTGTAAACAGTATATTTTGGGGTCTAGTTTCTAATCCATTCTCATGTCCTCTTCTGTTTTATAGGTGAGTTCATCCCATTCACATTCATAGTTATGCTTAATTTCTTCCATCCTTTTCTCTTATAAATCAGTTCTGCTATACTGCTTGTTTTGAAAACATGTTTTTGTTCCAATGGGTTTAATATATTAGAGAATATTTTGAGCAAAATGTAAATTTTTAGTTTGCTTATCTGTAATTTCTTCTGCAAAAAATAGTGAGAGAACACAGAAAATTATATCACTACTGTCACACTAACTTGTAAGCTGCAACTTTTTTGGTATTCATTTTCACAAGTAAACTTCAGGTCTTTTTCAAAGTAAGGCACCACATCTGATGCTGTGGGTGGAGGAGGGCCAGTCCACCTGTTCCCTATACCCCTCCCTCCACCATGGTCAGAAGTTACTGTCCACTTAGTCACTGCCCTCTATTCTCCTGGGGCACAGGTCTAGCAGCCCAAGGTGGAGGACATTGCCACTATCTATTGTAGTATTTATGTTTTTTAAAACCATTTAACATGTATAAAAATGCAGTTTTTATTAGGTTCCTATTTTTATTAAAGCCACTGAAGTTTTTAGTGTGTTGTGCCCCTAACTCCATTTTTCACATAAGCCCTGTGGTTTTTATTACTTGATATCTTAGTGTTTTTTAGGAATGCATATGTTGTGGTATAACAGAACTGACTGTACTCTTCCTTCTCATTTTCTCTATAAAGAAGAGGGTGGTAAGAAAGGAGTGAGTTTAGCATCAGTATTCTTCTAGATTTTGTATAATTTTCTATTCTTCCCTTAATTTACCCTTTTGATTTTTCCCTCACCTAGAGCTAAATTTTAGCTTCTTGTACTTTTTTTTCCTCTTAAATCCATCTTCAAAAATCTGTCCATCTTATTTCCCTCTTTTCCCTTCTTTCCTTTCCTTCATGTTTCCCTGATGAGCTGAAATGTATTTCTGTACCAAACTTAATGTGTTTTCATGCATATATATTCATTTCTTCTTTGATCATTTCAGGTGAGACTGAGGCTTAAGAGTTATCCCCTTACCCCCAACCTTTTCTTCCTTGTTTGTATAGACAAAAAGTGCTACTTATTTCTTTGATTTTGGGGGAGGGGGAGGCTGAAAGTCTAGTAGTCATTTTGTTCCACCAACAGTGTATTAAGTAAGCCTTTCCTTTCACATCTCCTCCAACATTTGTTATTTCCCTTTTTGTTATCTTTGCCAATGCCAATCTGATGGATGTGAGGTTGGAGTTGCTTTTATTTGAATATCTCGTATTAGTAATTTGTTGGGGTTTTTTTCATATTGTTGATATCTTGGATTTCTCCTCTTAAGAAATACCCGTTTATTTGTTTTTACCATTTTTTGCAATTGTTCTTGTTAAATCTGTGGATCAATCCCCTATATATCTTGATACCAGACCGTTACCAGCTAAATTTGCTGTACCGCCTCCTTTGCTTTGTTTCTTTTTTTTTTTTTAATTTAACGAGTTCCTCATTATTTATTTATTTATTTATTCATTTATTTGCAGGGCAATGGGGGTTAAGTGACTTGCCCAGGGTCACACAGCTAGTAAGTGTCAAGTATCTGAGGCCGGATTTGGACTCAGGTACTCCTGAATCAAGGGTTGGTGCTTTATCCACTGCACCACCTAGCTTCCCCTGCTTTGTTTCTTCTAACTCCACTGACTCTGTTTTTGCAAACCTTTCACAATTTTAAGTCATCAAGATTGTCTTTTATCCTGTTAGGTCAAGAATAATTGTTAGGTCCAGAATAATTCGTCCTTACCTTCAGTTGTGAAAGGTATCCCCTTTTCTGCTTCTCTCATATGTTTATGATAAAACCTTTTAAATTAGGTCCATTTGTTTCCCCAAAAGAGAAAAAGACCTATTTGTACAAAAAATATTTATAGCAGCTCTTTTTGTGGTGGCTAAGAATTGGAAATCAAAGGGATGCCCATCTTGGGGAATGGCTAAACAAGTTGTGGTATATGATGGTGATGGAACATTATTGTGATATAAGAAATAACAAGCAGGATGGAAAGACTTGTATGAACTGATGTATAATCGAAGTGAGCAGAACCAAGACAACGTGCACAGAGACAGCTATTGTTTGATGCAGAACTGTGAATGACAACTATTCTCAACAATACAGTGATCCAAGACAATCCCAAAGGACTATTGATGAAATATATTATCCACCTCCAAAGAAAGAACTGATATTAATGGAACACAGACTGAAGCATGCTATTTTTCACTTTTTTTCATTTTTTCCCCTTTATTCAAGTTTTCTTGTACAAAATGACTCATATGGTAATGTTTTATACAATTGTACATGTATAATCCATATCTGATTGCTTATTGTCTCGGGGAGGGGGGAGGGGGTGGGAAGGAAGGAGGGATAAAAATTGGAACTCAAAACTATAAATAAAAATGTTTACTTTAAAAAAATAAATTAGGTTCATTTAGACTTTATTGTGATATATCATATAAGATGCAATATCTGTAAACCTTATTTTCTTTAAATTGTTTTCTATCTTTACCAACAGTTTTATCATATCCATATGGAATGATTAATTTTTCAGTATTTACTACTTACCAGAAGGATTCTACAAGTTTGTAATTGCAGCAGCAATGAATGAATGTTTCTGTTTTGCCACAGTCCTGTGACATTTTTTCATATTTTGGGGGTGATGTGGTATTTCAAAAAAAAGTTTAAACTTAAATCAATTTGATTAACATTTAAAAAAATGATTATTAGCAATTTGTTTTCTCTTTTGAAGACTGCATACATCCTTTGACCGTTTACTGTTTGGGGAGTGGGAATTAACATTGTGAAATTTTAATGGCCCCTTACATATTTTATTTTGCCTGGACCTGTGTGTGATTTTATCACAGTAGAGAGCTCTGAAATGACAGTGTTTCTTTTCCTAATGTAGATCAATCAGTAACCATTTGTGAAGTGCTCTGTTCCAGGAACTGTGCTAGGTGTTGAACATACAAGGGAATTGAAGCAGTTCCTGCCTTCTGTCTCAGGGGAGATAATTTATATACAAAATAAATAAAAGGTAAATTTGGAATGTGCCTGTATGCACATAAACTAGTAGGTGTGGGAATCAGGAAAGGCTCCCTATAGAACAGGAGCTCTTAATCTTTTTTTGTGTCATGGACCAAACTTTGGCAGTCTGGTGAAGTCTTGGGACCCATTTTCAGTTTGTTTTTAAATTCATAAAAATAAAATACATAAGATTGGTAATAATAGCTAGCATTTATATAATTCTTTAAAGTTTGCAGAGCACTTTATAGATATCTTATTTGATCCTGATAACAATCCTGGGAAGGAGATGCTATTTTTATCTTCCTTTTACAGATGAGAAAACTGAGTTAGAGGGTAAATTCCACTTATATTGTTCTCAAAGCCAGTTTTGGTGGCCCAGTGGATAGAATGCTGGGCCTGGACTCAGAAATTCCTGAGACACTTAGCAGTGTGACACTGGGCAGATCACTTAATTTCTGTCTTTGTTTCTGCTTTTATAAAATGGGAAATTATATATATCTAAATTCTTGGATCCCAGATTAAGAACCCCTGATGTAGGAGATATTGCTTGAGCAAAATTTTTAAGGAAACAAGGGATTTTAGTACTAGTAACAGTGTTACAACTTGTTCTCAGAGAACAGTTTGAGTCACTGAGCGGTAAAGAGGTACTTTGGTAGAGTCTGCACCCAGACAACTTGAATTGGGTTATCTTGACTTCGGCTCCATGTCTTTTTTCATTATTACCTCCTCCCTCCCCCATTGCTTCTCCTATATGTACTATAGAGACCATGTTTTTATTATTTATTTTTGCCACAGATATTTTTCCCAATCTTTTTCCCTTTCCTTTTTATTTCTTTTAAGTTGTACACTTAAAAAAAATTTATTCTAGTTCTGCACATCTCTCATCCACTGTAATACTTTCCATTTTTTGAATCGAAAGTTTCAATTGAGCTACACATTGAGCTAAATTGAACTAAATATTGCATTTCATTTTCTTCCAACCTTTCCAGGATTAAAAAGAAAATGTTTAAGCCCCTGAATCAGCAGGGGCTGTGGTGTAAATTGTGGGTCAGAGTTCCTTCTCTGTCACATTGACAACTAGTTTTCCCAAGTACAGTTGTGAAATAATAAGTCCTTTACCCAGTTTTTATTTTCAAGAGCTTTATCCAACACTAATACTTAAGCATACATTTGATTGGTCGGCTGGTATATCCATTCAGTTCCAGTGATTTGTTTCTCTAATTTTTGTTCAATAAAAGAGAATTTTGATGATGATGATTGGTAGTATGTTTCATGGAGTAGGAATTTGACACCCCCACCCCAGTTAACGTTTTTTCTTTCATTATGTCCTTTGTATTCTTGTGAACTCTGTCCCTGATTACAAATTCTTTCCCTAGTCATAGCTATTGAAAGCTACACTAGTATAATTAGTACCTTCTAAATTTTCTTATGCTGTTATCTTTTGAGTTTGCTATACATTTTAAACTTATTGTAGTATGTGGTGCAGGTTGTTGGTCCTGGCACCATTTTTACAGGATGATGCCATGCTTCTGTACCTTCCCTTGTTTCCATCTGTGTCTTTAAATAATTTTGTTTTGCTTCAAAATTGCCCTATTGCTTTATTAGTCTTTTTTTTTTTTTTTGATGTGGCAATTGGGGCTAAGTGACTTGCTCAGGGTCACACAGCCAGTAGGTGTCAAGTGTCTGAGGTTGGATTTGAACTCAGGTCCTCCTAACTCCAGGGCTAGTGCTCTATCCACTGTGCCACCTAGCTGCCTCTGCCCTATTGCTTGCTGGGGGATATTCTATCCCCCCATATCTTCCCAACCAATATTTGAGTTCCTTTGATTAAATTTCAAGCCTCAAAAATGTTTTGTGACCACATTAATTTGAGGAAGACCAAATACTTTACATCATTCCTGCAGTCATCTTATGTAATTGTACAAAAGTCTGCTAATGGAGAGTGATTTTAACTTTATATAATACATGTTTCATATTTGTAATATTTTCATACTCTATTGTAAACTTCCCAAACGACAAGACTTGTGTCATATGTATCTTTCTAAACCCTCACTATAACTTGCATAATATTGTTTACTAGATAAATGATTGTGGGTAAATGAATATAATAGTTCACATTTATAAAATCTTAATATTTACAAAGTGTACATTATAACATTTGACCTTTCAACAAATTTCTTTCTAATGTATGAATATTGGTAAGTGGGCTTGAGATAGTGCATACTGCTTACTCCGTTTCTTGAGAAATCTTTTTTTTTTTTTGCCATTTTGCTGATGAAATTCTTTCCTCTTTAGTTTTCCTTTTTTATATCTTGCTTTCCTTTGTTCTGCCTTGGCTGAAGGCACACATTCAATTCAAGGAAAATTAAACCCAGTCTAAACTTTAGTTAAATATGCTGTTGGTTCTTAAATATAGATATGGTATTGCTTCTTTTTTTAAAGTATATTTTTAAAAATTCAGCATGCATTTTCTTTCTTCACCCTTTGCATGAAAAACAAAAACATAATAATAGCTAGCATTGATATAGCACTTTAAAGTTTACGAAGTACTTTACAGATATTACCTTATCTTCTCCTCACCCACAGCTCTGGGAGGTAGGTGCTATTACTATTCTCATGTTACAGTTAAAGGTTAAGTGACTTGTCCAAGGTCACTCAAATAGTAAATGTTGGAGGTCAGATTTGAGCTCAGGTACTCTTGACTCCAGGTCCAGTGTTTAATAACTACTGTGCCACCTAGTAGCATAGAGTATGATAAATATGCACTGGCCCCATCCAAAAATCTGTTTCACTCTTTTCTTAAATTCATTACTTATTTTGTAGTGAATCACATAGTTCAGCATTTGTCCTTTGAACTCATGATTTCATTGATCAGAGGTTGTTTTTTTTTCCTGAACTTTTTTTTTTTTGGTGGGGCAGTGAGGGTTAAGTGACTTGCCCAAGGTCACACAGCTAGTAAGTGTCAAGTATCTGAGGCCATATTTGAACTCAGGTCCTCCTGAATCCAGGGTAGGTGTACCACCTACCTGCCCGATCAGAGGTTTTTTAAAAAAGTTTATTTTTACATTGATGTTATTGTACAAATTATTAAGTTCATACCCTTTCCAGGTTTCTCTGAATTTCTATTTTATAGTACAATAGATAAAGTGATTTGTTCAGTCATTTCCTAACTGATGTACACTCCCTTAGATTTCTATAAGCATTTTTGCACAGATGGGTCCTTTTTCTCTTTCTTTAATGTCATTCTTGTATGGACCTAGTAGTGGACTTGTTGGGTCATGCAAATTTAGTGACTTTTGGGGCATAATTCCAAATTGCTTATCAGGATGACTGTACCAATTCACAGTATCACCAACAGTGCATTGAAATGTCGGTTTTTCTGCAACCTCTCCAACACATCTCTTTCCTTTTTTGTCATCTTTTTCAATCTGATTGGTATAAGATACAATTTCATTTGCTTTAATTTGCATTATCTAATAGTGAATTGGACCATTTAAAAAATTTGGCTGTTGATTAGCTTGGATTCCTTTGATCATTTATCAACTGGGGAATGGCTTTTATTTATATACGTTTGAATAAAAATTCCTTCTATATCTTGTAAATGAAACTTTTTGTTTTGTTGTGGTTTTTTTGCAGGGCAATGAAGGTTAAGTGACTTGCCTGGGGTCACACAGCTAGTGTCAAGTGTCTGAGGTCAGATTTGAACTCAGGTACTCCTGAATCCAGGGCCTGTGCTTTATCCACTGCGCCACCTAGCTGCCCAAATGAAACTCTTAATAAAGAAATTCGCAAAGATTTTTTTCCAGGTTAACTGCTTCCCTGCTAATTTTAGCAGCATTCATTTTTTAAAAAAATAATTATTTTTATGTAATCAAAATTGTTCATTTTATCTTTTGCACTTCTTTTTAGATTTAAATTTATTTTCAATTAACAAAAATTTGTTTTCTCTCCCTCACTTTGCTTCCCTCATCACAACAAAAAAAGAAAAACAAAATCCTGTAATAAATATGCAAAGTCTAAACAAATTCCCTCATTGGCCATGTTCCAAAAAATGTGTCAGTATGCATTCTAACTCCATCATCTCTTTGTCAGGAGGTGAGTAGTAGCATGACTGCTCATGAGTCCTCTTGAAATCAGAGCTTTCAAGTCATTCAAAGTTTTATTTGTCTTTTCAGTGTTGTTTTTATTCTGTAAATTTTTTCACTTAACTCCTCATCAATCAATTCATACAAATCTCACCAGAGCTTTCTCTGGAAACCATCCATATCATCATTTCTTCCACCATAATTGTAATTCATTACATTTGTGTACCATAATTCATTCAGCTATTGCCCAGTTGGACACTCCCATAATTTCTACTTCTTTGCCACTGCAAAAACTGTTGCTATAAATATTTATGCACATATGGGTCATTTTCCTCTTTTGATGTCTTGGGATGTATAGACTTAGTGGTATTTTGAATTTTAAAAAATTTCTTTGAATTAAGTTTTATTGATGCCTTTTGTTTTTACATCACAGTTATTGCTGGAGATCTGTAGTGTTTTTTTGAGATAAATTAATTTTTATGAGAATCTTTCCCACATTCCATTGGTATCTCTTTTTTTGTTTTTATTATTACTTTGATTTTTGAGAACTGATACTGGGTTGTTTTTTTTTTTTTTTAGGCGTCCTCTGATACAATTGCATTGGCAAAGGACAAATTAATCAATTAATAGATATTTGTTGAGTGACTACATATGCTAGGCTCTGCTAAGCCCTGGGGATACAAAAAGAAACAAAAGATAGTGCCCACCTTCAGGGAGCTTACAAACTAATTGGGGAGACAACATGCAAACAAATATATACAAACAAGTTATACACAAGATAAATAGGAAAGTGTTAACAGGGAAGGCATGGAATTTAAAGGGTTTGAGGAAAGCTTCCTGTAGAAAGTAAAATCTTATTTGGGATTTAAGGGAAGCCAGTGGGGTCACTGGTAGCTAGAGAGAATTCCTGTAGTTAAGAGATAGTATCTGGTTTTGTGGGACAGCCAGGAGGCCAGTGTTAATGGTTCAAAGAGTGCATTTCTGAGGGTAAGATATAAAACTGGAGAGGCAGGAGGTAAATAATGAAAGACTATGAATGCCAAACATTTTGTATTTGTTCTTGGAGGTAATGGGAAGCCACTGGAGTTTATTGAGTAGGGAGTGCCACGATCAGACTTCTGTTTTAGGAAAATGACTAGTGACTGAATGTAGGATGGATTTGGAGTGGGGAGAGACTTGAGGCAGGCAGTCCCATTAGACATACATTTCTAGGCATCAGAAGACATACCATAAAGCATGTAATTATAGTGTCCATTAAAATCTTGATCTACCTTTATAGAAACAGCCTTTTCATTTAATTTGTTTTGTTTTGTTTTTGCGTGGGGCAATGAGGGTCAAGTGACTTGCCCAGGGTCACACAGCTAGTAAGTGTCATGTGTGTGAGGCTGGATTTGAACTCAGGTCCTCCTGAATCCAAGGCCAGGGCTTTATCCACTGCTCCACCTAGCTGTGCCCCCCTTTTCATTTAATTTGACTCCTGACATTTAACTCTTTAGAGTGAGCTGGCCTTAGAATTCATGGTGTGATATAATGGGGATAAGTTAGAAGTGTTCCCAGTAAGATCAGGGGTGAAACAAGGATGCCCATTATCACCACTATTTAATATTGTTCTAGAAATGTTAGCTTTTAAGAATTGGAAATGAAAAGAATGTCCATCAATTGGAATGGCTAAACAAGCTGTGGTATATAATTGTTATGGAATATTATTGTGCTATAAGGAATGACAAGCAGGACAATTTCAGAAAGGCCTTGGAAAGACTTATATGAACTGATAGTAAAGTAAGCTGAACCAGAAGAATGTTGTACACAGTGACAACAATATTGTTTGATGAACTGTGAAAGACTTAACTAATCTCATCTATACAATGATCCAAGACAATCCCAAAGGACTAATGATGAAGCATACTATCCAGCTCCAAAGAAAGAACTGATATTGATTGAACGCAAACTGAAACATTATTTTTCACTTTTATTTTCCCCCTTTTATTCAAGTTTTCTTATGCAAAATGACTAATGGTAATGTTTTACATAATTGTACATGTATAACCTGTATCTGATTGCTTACTGTCTCAGGGAGGGCAGGAAGGGATAGAATTTGGAACTTAAAACTTTAAATAAAAATGTTTATTATTTTAAAAAAATGTTGGGGCAGCTAGGCAGCTCAGTGAATAAAGCACTGGCCCTGGATTCAGGAGTACCTGAGTTCAAATCCAGCCTCAGACACTTGACACTTACTAGCTGTGTGTGACCTTGGGCAAGTCACTTAACCCCCATTGCCCCACAAAAACAAAACAAAACCAAAAAAAAAAAACCAACCCCAAAACATTAGCTTTAGCAATAAGAGAAGAAAAAGAAATTGAAGGAATTAGAATAGACAATAGGCAACAAAACTATCACTATTTGCAGATGATGGTATACTTGGAGAATCCTAGGAGAATCAACTAAAAACTACTTGAAACAATTAACAACTTTCATAAAGTTGCAGGATATAAAATAAACCCACATAAATCATCAGCATTTCTATAATCAACAAAGCCCAGCAGCAAAACATGGAAAAAGAATTTCCATTTAAGATAATTGTAGACAATATAAAATTTTGGGGAGTCTCTCTACCAAGACAAACTTAGGAACACAATTTAAAAACACTTTTCATATAAAGAAAGTCAGAATTAGGGCAGCTAGGTGGCACAGTGGATAAAGCACCAGCCCTGGATTCAGGAGGACCTGAGTTCAAATCCAGCCTCAGACACTTGACACTAGCTGTGTGACCCTGGGCAAGTCACTTAACCCTCATTGCCCTGGAGGGAGAAAAGTCACAACTAAATAATTGGAAAAATATCACTTACTCATTGATAAGTCAAGCTAATATAATAAAAATGACAGTTCTACCCAAATTAGTTCGGTGCCATGCCAATCAAAGTACCAAAAAATTTATTTTTTAGAGCTAGAAAAAATAACAAATTTCATCTGGAAGAACAGAAGGTCAAGAATATCAAGGGGATTAATGAAAAAAAGAGGAAAGTTGCCTAGCTGTACTAGATCTAAAACTATATTATAAAGCATCAGTCATCAAAATGATTTGGTACTAGCTAAGAAATAGAGTAGTGGATCAGTGGAATTAGTGAGGTACATAAGACACAGTAGTAAATGATTAATAGTAAACTGTTGTTGTTTGTCCTTTGTTCTTGAAGAGAACCATTACATCTGGGTGATGTCATGACTTGCACTGAATTGGATTTAAGTGAGGGAGGGCTGTGCAAGGTCACCAACCTGACTCTCTCCTCCAGAGCCATCTGGGTCCAGTGGCAAGATACACATCAGGATGACTGGAGATGACCCTGGATGTTTGAGGCAATTGGGGTTAAGTGACTTGCCCATGGTCACACAGTTAGTGTCCAGGATAAAAACTCATTGTTTGATTAAAAACTGCTGGGAAAACTGGAAAATGGTATGGCAGAAACTAGGCATAGGCTAATATCTCATACCTTACACTAAAAGTAAAAATGGGTACCTGATTTAGACATAAAGGGAAATTTTTTTTTTTTTTAGTGAGGCAATTGGGGTTAAGTGATTTGCCCAGGGTCACACAGCTAGTAAGTGTTACGTGTCTAAGGCCTGATTTGAACTCAGGTACTCCTGACTCCAGGGCTGGTGCTCTATCCACTGTGCCACCTAGCTGCCCCTAAGGGAAAAATTTATGACCAAACAAGAGGTAGAGAACATTATAAAATGCAAAATGGATCATTTTGATTATATTAAATTAAAAAGGTTTTGCACAAATAAAACCAACACAACCAGGATTAAAGGAAAGCAGAAAGCCGGGAAACATTTTTTACAGCTGGTGTTTCTGATAAAGGCCTCATTTCCCAAATACATAGAGAACTAAGTCAAATTTATAAGAATTCAAGTCATTCCCCAACTGATAAATGGACAAAGGATAAGGACAGGCAGTTTTCAGATGAAGAAATTAAAGCTAACTATAGTCACATGAAAAAATGCTCTGCATTACTATTGATTAAAGAAATGCAAATCAAAATAACCATGAGGTACCACTTCACACCTAGCAGATTGGCTGATATGACAGAAAAGGAAAACGGTGACTGTTGGAGGTGTGGGAAAATTGGAATACTAATGCATTGTTGGTAGAGTTGTGAACTGATCCAACCATTCTTGCTAACAGTTGGGAACTATGTCCAAAGGGCTATAAGACTCTGCCTACTCTTTGATCCAGCAATACCACTATTAGATCTGTATCCTAAAGAGATCATAAGGGAAAAGGACTCCTATGTACAAAAATATTTATAGAAGCTCTTTATGATGGCAAAGAATTGGGAATTGAGGGGATGCCCATCGATTGGTATATGAATGTAATGAAATTGGTATATGAATGTAATGAAATAGTATTGTGCTGTAAGAAATGTTGAGTAGGCAGATTTCACAAAACCCTGGAACAACTTACATGAACTGACACTAAGTGAAGTGAGCAGAACCAGGAGAACATTGTACACAGTAACAGCCACATTGTGTGATGATCAACTATGATAGACTTAGCTCTTAGTAATACAATGATGCAAGACAGTTCCAGAAGACTCATGATGGAAAATGCTCTTCACATCCAAAGAAAGTACTATAGAGTCTGAATGCAGGTAGAGGCATACTATTTTTGCTTTTGTTTTTTCTTTCTCTTTTCTTCTTTTGTCCTGATTTTTCTTTTACTAATGTAGAAATTTGTTTAACGTGATTGTTCATGTATAACGTATGTCAGATTGCTGTCTTGGTGGGGGGATTGATAAAAATGAATGTTGAAGGGGCAGCTAGGTAGCACAGTGGATAGAGCACTGGCCCTGAAGTCAGGAGTACCTGAGTTCAAATCCGGCCTCAGACACTTAACACTTACTAGCTGTGTGACCCTGGGCAAGTCACTTAACCCCAGTTGCCTCACTTAAAAAACAAACAAACAAAAAAAAATGAATGTTGAAAACCATCTTCACGTGTAATTGGAAAAATACTATTAATTTAAAATATTTCATAGTGTTGGTATGAGCCTTATGTGAAAATATTATAACAGAATACTTGCATGGATATTGCTAAGTAAAGCTATAACATAAAGACAGATATTCCATAAAGTGTTAATTTGTATATAGTAACACTCAATTGTATCTTCAATTCAACAAGTATTTATTAAGGGCCTACCATGCCCCAGTTGCTGGGGATAAAAATAGTCACTGACCTCAGTCAGAAAAGCATTTCTTGTGTCTCCTGTGTCCAGACCCTGTTCTAAGTGTGGGGGATATAAGGACAAAAATGAAATTGTTTCTTGTCCTCAAGGAGCTTCTTATGTTCACTCATGGGAGACGCAGTGTACCTGTGTATGTATACACAAGTGTATGTATCAACTTAATATGAGCCTTTAGGAGAGGGATCCAGATAGGCCTCCTCATGTTAAAGGTAAGAATTGAACTGAGTTGAATTCTTCTCTCATTTGCTTTGTCTCACTGAAAGGGGTGATAGAATATAGAGACAGAGAAGTAATACAAAGTACTGTTTAGAGGTGTTCACTAACAATGAGGGGATCAGAAAAAGTCTCTTGTAAGAGTTGGTATCTGAGCTGAGCCTCACAGGAAGCCAGGGACTCTAAAAATCAGAGGGGAAGAGGGAGTTCATTTTGAACCTGAGACACAGAGATGGGAAATGGAATGTTGGAGAATGGGGAACCGAAGTAGTACTGGAATGTAGTGACTGGAATGTAGACTGTATGAGGGGGAGTAAATATATGGATTGGTAGGTTGCAATCTGATGGTGAAAGCTTTAAATGCCATTCAGAGGGTTTTGAATTTTATCTTTGAATCAACAGGGAGTTTACTGGTATCATTGGACAGGGAGTGGCATGGTCAGAACTGTGCTTTAGGAATATCAGTTTCACTGGCAAAGGAAGGATGATTTTAGAGGAGGAGACTGGAGAAGCAGTGGGATAAATTAGGAGTCTATTTCAGTGATTCAAGTGAGAGGTAATGAGTGCCTGAACCTAGATGTTGGCTATGTGAATGGTGAGAAAGGGATTGAAATGCAATAGGTATTAAAAAGGGTAGAATTGACAAGACTTACAAGTTGATTGGATAATGGGAGGGAAGAGTTCAGATGACTTAGTTTATGAACCTAGGTGGCTAAAAGAATCATGACAATACCCTAAATAAAAATAGGTGGTGGTGGGGAATGTTGAGTTCTTTTTTTTTTTGAAAAAATTTTTAAGATTCTGGCAAGACATCTAGATCAAGTGGTAGAGGACCAGAGCTCAGAAAAGAGAAGAGCTGTTGGCACATGTGGGCTCAGTTTCTGACACATAGTAGATATTTAATAAATTCTTGATATATAGATTGTTCATTGTTAAAATAATTATCATGCTAATTGATTGTAGTGGATTTTTAAAAAATACTTTTAGAAATACACAATATTTTATTTATTGGTTTTCTATACATTTTTCATTTATGTTATACACTTCAAAATGTACATGTTGTCTTCCCCACTAGACTGTAAACTTTAGAGCAGGAACTGTGGGGGTTTTTTCTTCATAGCCTCAGTGTGCACATAGTAGGTACTTAATAAATCCTTGTTGATTGATTTTCTGTTTTTAGGTAGCAAATTTTGCAGAAGTATGGTATGCATTACCTTTTTCATTCATCCATTCATTCATTTATTTGTTTGTTTATTTGGGGGGGGGCTGGGCAGTGAGGGTTAAGTTACTTGCCCAAGGTCACACAGCTAGGAAGTGTCAAGTGTGGGAGGCTGGATTTGAATTTAGGTCCTCCTGAATCCAGGGCCGATGCTTTATCCACTGCACCACCTCACTGCCCCTGCATTTATTGTTTTAAAACTCAATGGATTGAATAAACTAACATTTATGAAAAATGTCTTTTTTAAAATAATGTGTATACTAGGGCCCTGCCAACAATTATGTAATTATTTTAGTGTTTTTTTTTTTTTTAAGTGAGGCAGTTGGGGTTAAGTGACTTGCCCAGGGTCACACAGCCAGTAAGTGTTAAGTGTCAGAGGCCGGATTTGAACTCAGGTACTCCTGATTCCAGGGCCGGTGCTCTATCCACTGCGACACCTAGCTGCCTCTATTTTAGTGTTTTTAAAAAGTAATAAACATTTATTAAGTGCCTACTGTGTGCCAGGCACTGGGCTAAATGATGGCTAAAAGAGAGGCTAAAGACAGTTACTTCACTTAGGGAGCTCACAATCTAATGGAGGAAGATAACAAGCACTAGCTTCTATACTGGATAAATAGGAAATAATTGAGAGAAGGAAGCCACTAGAATTAAGAAAGGTTAAGAAAGACTTCCGGGGGCAGCTAGATGGCGCAGTGGATAACCACCGGCCCTGCCTGGAGTCAGGAGTACCTGAGTTCAAATCCGGCCTCAGACACTTAACACTTACTGGCTGTGTGACCCTGGGCAAGTCACTTAACCCCAACTGCCTCACTAACAAAACAAAACAAAACAAAACAAAACCAAAAAGAAAGAGACTTCCTATAGAAGATAGAATTTTAGTTGGGACTTGAAGGGGGGGAGCCAAGGAAGGCTGTGGGTGGAGATGAGGAGGGAGAACATTCCAATCATGGGGCAATGAGAAAAAATGCCACAAGCTTTCAGTCTTGTTTGTGGAGTAGCCAGGAGGCCAGAGTCACTGGATCAAAGAGTACTTGTCCAGGAGTAAGGTGTAAGAAGAGGAGAATAATAGAAGGGGGCTAGGTTATAAAGGTCGTTGAATGCCAAACAGAATTTTGTATTTGATCTTGGAGAAAGATGGAGAAACATGGGAGCCCCTGGAGTTTATTGAGAGAGTACTGTTTTTGGTTTGTTTTTTGTTTTTTTTTTAGTGAGGCAGTTGGGGTTAAGTGACTTGCCCAGGGTCACACAGCTAGTAGGTGTTAAGTGTCTGAGGCCAGATTTGAACTCAGGTACTCCTGAATCCAGGGCCGGTACTCTATCCACTGCACCACCTTGCTGCCCCGAGAGTACTGTTTTCTTCACAGAATATTGTTTTAGCTTTGAGATACATTCTTTTTGCCCAACTTTTTTTCTTCTCTAAATGTCATTTTCATCTATATGCCTACCTATTCATTCTTATAAAATGTTTGAGAGTGATGAAGGTCTCAAGTGTGTTCTCAATGGGAGTAGTGAACTGGTTGGCTTTTGTAGAGTACTTTTTTTCTTTTTTTGGGGGGGGGGCAGTGAAGGTTAAGTGACTTGCCCAGGGTCACACAGCTAGTAAGTGTCAAGTGTCTGAGATCAGATTTGAGCTCAGGTCCTCCTGAATCTGGGACCACTGTTTGATTAATTTTTAAAAACATTTATATTGGTGGAGTAAAATGCAGCCTACCCTAACAAAAGTATCTCTACCAAATGTTAGAATCAAATGGAAATTCTTGATAGATATAGTGCAAGGGGCTAAAATTCTAGCTATACTCTCTAAAATATCTAATGAGTGGTCATCAATAAATTATAAGCTTTAGCAAGAGTTAGACTTTTAAGCACTTATTAAGAAGAATAAGAATTTGGTAAAGAGAAAAAGAAAGGCCTAGATTCATCTATCTATTAAAAGGAGAGAGCATTCCTAGCTCCACTCTCTGCCAGAGTCCATACGAAAGAGAGGGAGCCAGCGGGCCAGCCTACCCCCTCTTCCTCCCACAAGCAAACTTCACTTCCTGACGCCAAAGAAAAGACGCATGATCCTGCCCTCAGAGGTCCACTCCTCATGTTGGAGCTTTCCTACAGCAAGTCTCCAGCAGGTGGCGTCATTCCAATCGTTACAATAGCAAAAAATAACTTTGATCCTCCTGATGATCAATATCAAGTGATTTATAAAACAGGAAAGTAGGGTGTTAGTATTTGCTGCTGTCTTGGAGGATGTTCAGTGAAGTGTCTGAATGGAAGAGCAGAGTCTCTGTATATTTCATTTCAGGAAGTGCCTAGTATTTGCTGGGCTATGTTTTAGGTATCAGGGAAACAGAAAAAAAGCATTCCTTGCCCTCAAGGAGCTTGGGGGGGGGGGAGAGAAGATGATGACAGACAGACATGTTTACAGAGGTAACTAGATACAAAGTAATTTTGGTGAGGTGGATCCTTAACAACTGGGGAAATAAGCCTGGTTTTGGAGGAAAGAGATTGAGTGACCCTTTGGACATGTTGAGTTTGTGATCTCTATGGGACATCCACTAAAGTTGTCCAGCAGGCAGTTAATGTAGAGTTGGAGCTCAGCAAAGTGCAGAAAGCAGTTGGTTTAGAATTCTGTGTAGATGAATTCAAAGCGATAATGGTTGAACTCATAGGAGGTAATGATTCCATTGAGAAAACATGTAAGTAGAAAAGAAGACTCTGAAATGAGCGAGCCCTAGGTTATATCCATACACAGGTTGTGGGACACATCCCTGCAGAGGGAGAGAGATAGATGGATTGGGGACAGGTATAAGGATAACCAAGGGAGATATGTTTATGAAAATTCAAGGTGGGGTTTGGCCAGGGGTATCAGATACTGGAAAAAAGTTCTGTAGGGATAAAATGGAACAATGGCTAATTGGTTTTATTTTGTTGTTGTTTTTATTTTTTAATTTCTTATTCATTCATTTATTTATTTATTTATTTCTCTCTTCTGTTCTCTTCTCTTAATTGGTTTTAGCAGTGAACAGATTATTGGTGATGCTTGCACCAGCAGTTTTAGTTAAATGGTGGGGTCAAAAGGCCATTTGCATGGGCTTGAGGAGTGGGAGATGAGACAAAGCAACAAGTGTAAGCTTTTCTAGGCCTTGGCTGTGAAAAGGAGGCTATAGAATAATACTTGAGGACCTGGAAGGGATCAAGTGAAGTTATTATTATTATTTTAAAAAAAGAATTTTTGGAGATAGCATGAAAGGATCAAGTGCATAAGGAATTATTGAAAGTTAGGAAGAGAAGGGAACTTATAGGTGCAAACTTCTAAAAGAACTGTGTACCTTCTAAATCAGAATAATGGCTATATTTTAAACACTAAATGTTTTCACCTTAAAAGCTAGGACAGGTAATAGCAATATTCAGTGTTTATGGATCATCTTGTAATGTGGTTAAATAAAATTACCTTAATTGGCCAGATAACATTTAAGATAATGTATCATTGGATATGTCAGTCCAACATGTAGAATGACTTGGATTTTTCTGTAAAAGAGTTTCAAGTTACATTAACTTTTATTAGGTCATTTCCCCTAATAGTTGCAGCCTTAGGCCATTTCCCATTATTTATCCATGGCAGACAAATCTGAAGTAAGAGAATGCTATAACCAGCCAGAAGTAAAACAAACATGAAAAGCAGTAAGGCAGAGTATTCAGAATGCTATAAAACAAAACTGAATTTTACTAGAATCTCAAATATTGATTTGTTTTTTGCTCTAAGATTTAGGCCAAGAAGGAAAAACAATCATTATGGTAACTACCATCATCTGTTTTCTCCATAGGAAAAATCTGAATTTGTCATTTGACTTTTACAAAACTCTCAATTAAAAAACAACAACACTCCCAAGCCAAATCTCAGTTTAAAGTTGTGAATAACAACTCAGGTTATTATATTTTTAATTGCATTCCTTCTGGGACTAGATTCTGGCCTCAGTCAGTCAGATTTATTTCTGGGCCCTAGAAATTAGTCCCCAACATTATTTCCTAGAATTTTGGTTAGGTTTGTTTTCTTTATAGCTCCTGTTACATGGAGGGCCCCAACCGTGATGAGAAAAGGAACATAATAACGATGATGATGATGATGACTTTGTCTTTTGAAAGGCATTCTGCACATAGTGAATATTATTACCCTTTTAATGAAAAGTAGAGAAAAGGTTTTCAAAGGAACTCACATAGCCCTGTAAACAAAACCCTGAGGTTCTTTTCAAACTTAAGAATTTGTTTTAAATTTTTGTACAGCAGTTATTCAGAATACAACTGGCTCTCTGTTTGCTGCTTCAATGCCATTTTCATCATGTTCATATTTAAAATGGCTTTGTACATCCATGATGAAAATAGCTTTTAGGGAAGATTAGTTTGTGCAGCCAGCATGCAGGAGTGGGTTGGAGGAGGAGATAGTCCCAAAGGCAAGGCTGTTGGAATAATTTGGTCATGATGTGCTGAGGGACTAGATGATGGTTCCAGTAGCCACAGAATAGGAACAGGTAAGTAAAAGAGAATTACTAGTTTGTCATTTTTTGCTGGTCATTTGTGATTAAGAATTTAGGAGAAGGCTGGAATTAGTAAATTTTTTGTAACAGATATTCATAGCCAAGCACTACAATTTCCTGCATTGGCTTTGTTCAAAAATTTTTGTTGCTATTTTGAGACTTAGATTTTTAAGAATTTAAAATCATGTTATACATGGTTTTAAACTCATTGCTAAGGTATATTGCATTAATTTATTTACTTTCTTTTTTGCCTTATTATAGCATAAAATTATAGCATATTCCACATCACTGTAGTCATGGCATTGGGCAATCTGGCTTTATGCACCATTTACTGGAATTATGACTGTTATTTGTCTATAATGTTTGCTCTTGGTTTCAGATAAATATTCAGGTTTTAAGGGGAAAATTTTAAAATTTGATTTTTAGTGTTTTTAACAAATGAATTTTATATTTTATTAGATTTCTAAATCTGCTGACATAATTTTAACTTATTTTTTGTTTTTCACATGGTTTAATGCACATTTTCCCATTATTAAATCATTCTTGAATTTCTGTCAGAAATCCTTGATCATCATCTGCATTTTTTTTTTTAAGTGAGGCAATTGGGGTTAAGTGACTTACCCAGGGTCACACAGCTAGTAAGTGTTCAGTGTCTGAGGCCGGATTTTAACTCAGGTACTCCTGAATCCAGGGCTGGTGCTTTATCCACTACGCCACCTAGCCGCCCCTATCTGCATTTTTATTAGCTATGTTGCTGTACTTGTTATTTTTTGCTGTTGCTTTGGTATTAATTGGTGATATTGGATTATAGTTTTCTTTTTCTAGGTTATCTTTGTAATTTGGAGACTCAAATTCACATTTACCTTAGCATTATAGAAAACTTTTGATATTTTTAAAAATTTCATATCTTAGAGTTCATGTAAATTAGGAGAGATGCTGTGTTTGGAAGACTTTGTCTTTTTTAGAAGAAAGCATATGGATAAAAGAGAAAAAATAACAGTTTATTATTAAGAAAATACATTCTGAGGAAATCCAGGAACTACAGGGGAAACAGTGAAAAATATTTATATGAAGATTATGAGGGGTAGAGGCAGAAATAATATTTTTATTGAAACATACTGCAAATAATTTTGACAGAAAAAAAATGTTTAGGAAATAGATCATAAACAAAGTAGTAAAGAGAGATAATTTAGTACTGATGGAGGACTTCAGTCATTCAGATATTTGCTGGAGTGTTCTTTTCCCAAATCTCAGTATTTGATGATTTCTTGACTTGATGATAATTTCATCCATCGAAAGGTAGAGGAACCCAAAAGAGAAAGTTCTGTTCCGGACCTGACTTAACAACAAAGAAGAATTTTGTGTTGGAAACACAACAATTTAGGTTTTAAAAAGCTACATGGAAAATAAAAGGGACAGGGAACAAGGGATGAATATAAAACTTTCAGATTCCTTTAATAAAATTGTCCTGGGCAGCTAGGTGGCACAGTGAATAAAGCACTGGCCTTAGATTCAGGAGGACCTGAGTTCAAATCCTGCCTCAGACACTTGACACTTACTAGCTGTGTGACTCTGGGCAAGTCACTTAACCCCCATTGCCCTGCAAAAAAAGGAAAGAAAGCAAATTGTCCAGAGTGCTAATTGTCAGTATAAATTGAAGCTGCAACCCCCCCCTCCAAACAAAACAATACAAAACAAAAAAAACCCAACCAAACAAAAAACAAAGGATTTATAAAAAGCTCTAATAGGGGAAAAAAGGCTCAAAGAAGGTGGCTGTTGAACAGAGGCTTTCTATAACCACAGATGAGAGAAGGAAGAACTCTTCAACTTTTTTTTTTCTTTTGGTTTGTTTGTTTCCATTGCTAGGGAGAAGGAGGACCCTTTCACTGGCAAGCACTGAATAAAAATGGGTAATAAGAAGCTGAGATCCAAGATAAATGAGCATAAAATAAGAGTCTTTAAAAGAACTATCAGTTATTTATTACTGAACTAACTGTCCAGTTTTTTTGAAAAGCTTTGGATCGTAGAAGTGCAGACTAGAGAAGGACATATGTCCTGGTTTTCAAAAAGGAATGTAAGTACATGGAGCAGTTCTTTAATGTTCTTCTGGACTTTGTCTGAATTGGTCTCTATTTAGTCGTCAGGTCGACAAGAATTTATCTAGCAATGACTGTGTGCCAGGCATAGTACTAATGGGGGAGATGATATGCAAACAGTTACATACAAACAAGCTATATAAAGCATAAATTGGAGTTAACCTCGAAGGGAAGCCCAGATCAGAAAGCTGCCTTGTAGCCAGTGGGATTTTAGCTGAGACTTGAAGGAAACCAGGGAAACTAGAAGGTGGAATTGAGGAGAGAGAAAATTCCTGAAGGGCAGTTGGAGAAAATGCCTAGAGTAGGGAAATGGAGAATCTTGTTTGAGGCACAGCAAGGATGCTAATGTCATTGGACCTAAGAGCATGGGAAGGGATTAAGTCATAAGAAGACTAGAGAGGTGGAAGTAGCCAGGTTATGAAAGAATGAAAAGTCAAAACATAGAATTCTGTATTTGATCCTAGCCATGGTAGGAAGCCATTGGAGTTGATTTAATTGGAGAGGGACATAGTCAGATCTGCTTTTAAGGAAAATTGTTTGATAGCTGAAAGGAGAATGTACTGGACTGGGGAAAGATTTCAGGCAGGGAGAACAACCCAAAGGCTGTTGCAGTAGTTATGTTGTGAGGTGGTGAGGGCCCGCACCAGGATAGTGGCAGTGGCAGAGGATAGGAGGAGTCAAATATGGAGAGATGTTGTAAAGAGAGAGTTGACAGGATCTGGCACCTGATTTGGTATAGGGAGTGAAAGTGAGAAGGTAAGAATTATACCTAGTTTGTGAACTTGGGTGACTGGGAGAATGATAGGGCCAGTAATAGGGAATTTAGGAAGAGGGGAGGGTTTGGGGGAAAAGGTAAGGATTCAGTTTTGGACACGTTGAGTTTAAGGCATATAAATGATATCTATATCCAGTTTGAGATGCCCAGTAGGGTGCTGAGACTGGAGATAAGAGCACTTACAGCTAGATAAAGCCGAAGACAGGTTCTCTCCCCCCCCCCATGCCATTATTTAGTGTTTTTTTTGTTTTGTTTTGTTTTGTTTTGTTTTTTGGTGAGGCAAGTTAAGTGACTTGCCCAGGGTCACATAGCTAGTAAGTGTCAAGTGTATGAGGCTGGCTTTGAACTCAGGTCCTCCTGAATCCAGGGCCAGCGCTCCATCCACTGTTTTTAAAAATTGTTATATTTCTGTAAATTCTCTTACATTTTCAAATTTATTATCCTGCTTTGCTTTGTAATTATACTGTCCTCTATCCCATCCCCTTGAGATTATCCACTGCTATCAAGTATTTTACATTTAGTTAGCAATGAGTGGGTTGTTTTGTTGTTGTTTCTTTTTTGTTTTTTTAAAAGTAGGAATTGTTTTGAGTAATTTTTGTTTTTGTTTTTTTGTTAAGGGTCTTGAAATCCTGGCTAGGTGATGCATTGGATAGAGCACTATACCTGGAGTCAGGAAGACTCATCTTCCTTAGAATTTGGCCTCAGACTCTTACTAGCTGTGTGACTCTGGGCAAGTCATATCACCCTGTTTGCCTCAGTTTTCTCACCTGTAAAGTGAACTGGAGGAAGAAATGGCAAACAACTCCAGTATTTTTGCCAAGAAAACCTAAAATGGGGTCACGAAGAGTAAGACACAACTAATCAAACAATAACAATTTGAAGTCCTGGCGTGTTTGTGTGTGTGTGTGTGGTGTGTGTGGTGTGTGTGTGTGTGTGTGTGTGTGTGTGTGTGTGCTCACGCGAGTGTGCACAGTAAGGGTTAAGTGACTTGCCCAGGGTCACACAGCTAGTAAGTGTCAAGTGTCTGAGGTCCAATTTGAACTCAGGTTCTCTTGAATCCAGGGCCAGTGCTTTATCTACTGTGCCACCTAGCTGCTCCATGGCTTCTTTTAAAGTGTCTTTTTAAAAAAAATCTCTTTAAAAGACCATATGATTATCTTCAAATAGTATACTTAGTTTTGTTCTAGATAATTTATAACTCATGTTTTTATATTTTGATGTCAAATTTCAGTTTTTCTCATTTTTGATATTTCTGAAAAAAATTTATTGATACTTTATATCTCATGATGCCAATCTTTTTGCAGTTTTTAGGAGTCTTGTCATTGTAGCATATTGAAGTTTGATAGAAATGTGTCTAGAAGAGTTGAATTTTGAACTTCATTTAATTTGTTAGGGCCCAGTGGATTCTTTCTATGTAAACTTTTATTTTATTTTATTTTTTTACATATAAGGTATTTTATTTTTTCCGTTACATGTAAAGATAGTTCTCAACTTTTGTTTATACAAGCTTTACAATTTCAGATTTTTCTCCCTCCCATCCCTCCCTCCCCCCTCCCCTAGACAGCAGGTAATCTGATATAGGTTATATCTATATATCTATATACATATACATATGGATATATATCTATACACATAATAACATTAATCCTATTTCTGCATTAATCCTGTTATAAGAGAAGAAATCAGAGCAGTAATGCAAAACCTCAAAATAGAAAAAAAAAACAATAGCACCCAAAACAAAAGAAATAGTATGGTTCAATCAGCATCTATACTCCACAGTTCTTTTTTTTTCTTTTTTCTTGGATTTGGAGATCCTCTTCTATCATGTGTTCCCTGGAACTCTTCTGTACCATTGCATTGGTGAGAAGAATATAGTCCATCACAGTAGGTCAACACTCAATGTTGATGATACTGTGTACAATGTTCTTCTGGTTCTGCTCATCTCACTCATCATCAGCTCACCCAAGACCCTCCAGGTTTCTCTGAACTCCTCCTGCTCATCATTTCTTACAGCACAATAGTATTCCATTGTATTCATATACCACAGCTTGTCCAGCCATTCCCCAATTGATGGGCACCCCCTCAACTTCCAATTCCTTGCTACCACGTAAAGAGCAGCTATAAATATTTTTGTACATGTGGGTTCCTTTCCCCCTTCCATGATTTCTTTGGGGAAAAGACCTAAAAGTGGAATTGCTGGGTCAAAGGGTATGCACAGCTTTATCGCCCTTTTGGCATAATTCCAAATTGCTCTCCAGAATGGTTGGATCAGTTCACAGCTCCACCAACAATGAATTCGTGTTCCAATTTTCCCACAGCTTCTCCAACATTTATTATCTTCCTTTTTTGTCATTTTAGCCAATCTGATGGATGTCAGGTGGTACCTCAGAGTTGTTTTAATTTGCATCTCTAATCATTAGAGATTTAGAGCATTTTTTCATATGGGAATAGATAGCTTTGGTTTCTTCATCAGAAAACTGCCTGTTCATATCCTTTGACCATTTCTCAATTGGGGAATGACTTGGATTCTTATAAATTTGATTTAGTTCTCTATATATTTTAGAGATGAGGCCTTTATCAGAAGTACTGGCCTCAAAAATTATTTCCCAGCTTTCTGCCTCCCTTCTAATTTTGGATGCATTGCTTCTGTTTGTACAGAAATTTTTTAATTTAATATAACCAAAATCATCCATTTTGCATTTTATAATATACTCTATCTTTTGTTTGGTCAAAAACTGTTTTCCTTTCCAAAGATCTGATAGGTAGACTATTCCTTTCTCTCCTAATTTACCTATGGTATCACCTCTTATGTCTGAATCATGTATCCATTTTGACCTTATTTTAGTATAAGGTGTAAGATGTTGGTCTATGTCTAATTTCTGCCACACTATCTTCCAGTTTTCCCAGCAGTTTTTGTCAAATACTGAGTTCCTATCCCAGAAGCAGGAGTCTTTGGGTTTATCAAACACTACATTACTAGTGTCATTTACTACTGCATTTCCTGAACCTAGCCTATTCCATTGATCTACCACTCTATTTTTTAGCCAGTACCAGATAGTTTTGATGACTGCTGCTTTATAGTAGAGCTCCAGGTTTGGTACCACTAACCCACCTTCCTGTGAATTTTTTTTTCATTATTTCCCTGGATATTCTTGATTTTTTTTGTTTTTCCAGATGAATTTTGTTATTATTTTTTCTAGCTGTATAAAATAATTTTTAGGTAGTCTGATTGGTATGGCACTGAATAAGTAAATTAATTTAGGCAGTATTGTCATTTTCACTATATTAGCTCTGCCTATCCATGATCAATTGATATCTTTCCAATTATTTAGATCTGATTTGATTTGTGTGAAGAGTGTTTGGTAGTTGTGTTCGTAGAGTTTGTCTCAGCAAGTAGACTCCCAAGTATTTTATATTATCTACCGTAAATGGAATTTCTCTTTCTATCTCTTGCTGCTGGACTTTGTTGGTCATGTATAGAAATGCTGATGATTTATGTGGATTTATTTTATATCCTGCTACTTTGCTAAAGTTGTTAATTGTTTCAAGTAATTTTTGAGTTGATTCTCTGGGATTCTTTAAGTATACCATCATATCATCTGCAAAGAGTGATAGTTTTGTTTCCTCCTTGCCTATTCTAATTCCTTTAATTCTGTAAACTTTTATTTTTAATAATTCTGGAAAGCATTTTTGTGTGATTAGGTATAAAACTACCCTATTAGTCATTTTGTATAAGAAAACTTGGATAAAAGAAAAAAGAAAGTGAAAAATAGTATGTTTCAGTGTTCAATGAATATCAGTTCTTCCTTTTGAGATGGATAGTATGTTTCATCCTTTGGGATTGTCTTGAATCATTGTATTGTTCAGAAGTTATCATTCATAGTTCTTCATCAAACAATATTGCGTCTCTGTGCACAATGTTCTCTTGGTTCTGCTCACCTCACTATCCCATTCTTGAATGATTTGGGGGGGGGGAGTGGGGCAGTGAGGGTTAAGTGACTTGTTCAGGGTCACACAGCTAGTAAGTGTCAAGTGTCTGAGGTCAAATTTGAACTCAGGTCCTCCTGAATCCAGAGCCAGTGTTTTATCCACTGCACCACCTAACTGCCCTCTTGAATGATTTCTTAGAATATAATTAATTCTCAGATTTCTTCAATCTAAATTTTTTTTATATGAAACTGAAACTGCTACATTTAAATTTATCTCCTAATTCTATCACAAAAATGAGCATGGTTTTAACTGTTAAACCCCCCCCCTTGCCCCCCTTACTTTTCTACTCTTCCCTGTTGTTATAGTTTTCTTGTTTTAATTAAAATATATATATTTTTAAATCATAAAAGTATTTTATTATTTTCCAGTGACATGTAAAGATAGTTTTCAACATTTGTTATCATAAGATTTTTAGTTCCAAATTTTTCTCCCCCCTCCCCAAGAAAGAAAACAATCTGATACAGGTTAGATATATACAATCACATTAAACATATTTCTGCATTAGTCATGTTGTGAAAGAAAAACAAAAGGGAAAAATCTCAAAAAAGAAAAAAACAAAAGAAGAAAAACAGTGTGATTCAATCTGCATTCAGAATCCGCAGTTCTTTTTTCTGGATGTGGAGAACATTTTCCATCAGGAGTTCTTTGGAATTGTTTTGGATTCTTGTATTGCTGGGAAGAGCTAAGAATTAAGTATATTGCAGTTGATCATCACACAATGTTGCTGTTACTGTGTACAATGTTCTGTGGTTTGCTCTTTAGTTGTAATGTCTGATGTTTGCTTCTGTTGACATTTTCGAGTTACTATTTTCTGTATTATTTTCCCCCATTTTTCCTTTTGATCTTTTTTCCACTCTCTTTTCATTTTACCTTCAGGCCTACATGATTCTTGAAAACTATTACAAGGCTTCTGTTTTTTCATGCTTTTTATGCCAGTGTTAATTCTTTTTTAAATGTTAATTATCTAATTATCTTCCGGTATGTTATGTTGTTTTTTGTTTTGTTAGTTTTTCTTAATGCTTTTTTCTTTTTGACATTCTAGTCACTTGCCAGTGTTTTCTGTGCATGCACATGTATATACCCACAGTTAAACAAGACAAATCAATAGATTGACCATACCCAGAAATATTTCATAGCACTGATATCTTTCAGTGTTTCTTTACATTGTTGTGGTTACCATATGTATTGTTTTTATTATTCTGTTTATTTCACTCCACCAACGTTCATACAAGTCTTTCCAGGTTTCTTTGAATTCTAAATATTTGTCATTATGATTCAATAATATTTTATCATATTCATATGTCATATTTTTTTCATAAAATATTTTATTATTTTCCATTTTCCTGTAGAGATAGTTTTTGACATTTGTTATTATAAGATTTCTAATTTCAAAGTTTTCTCCCTCCCCCTTCCCCATGACAGCAAGCAATCTTATATAGGTTACATATGTACAATCATATTTAACATTTCTGCATTAGTCATGCTGTGTAAGAAGAATCAGAGCAAAAAAGGAAAAATCTCAAAAAAGAAAAACAAACAAAAAAAATAGAAATAGTATGGTTCAATCTGCATTTAGATTCCATAGTTCTTTTTTTCTGGATTTGGAAAGCATTTTCCATCATGCGTCCCCTGGAATTATCTTGGACCATTGTATTGCTGAGAAGAGTCAAGTCTATCACAGTTGCTCAACACACAATGTTGTTGATACTGTGTACAATGTTCTCCTGGTTCTGCTCTTCTCACTTAGCATCAGTTCATGTTAGTCCTTCCAGGTTTCTCTGAAATCCTCCTGCTCATCATTTCTTACAGCATAATAGTATTCCATACATTCATATACCACAACTTGTTCAGCCATTCCTTGCCACCACAAAAAGAGCAGCTATAAATATTTTTGTACATGTGGGCCCTTTTCCTTTTTTTATGATCTCTTTGGGAAAAATACCTAATAATGGTATTGTTAGGTTAAAGTGTATGCACAGCTTTATAGCCCTTTGGGCATATATGCCATAGTTCTAAAAGCTATTTTCATTTATTTACCCATTTTTCTTACAGTCCTTTGGTACTAGAAAGAAAGCTGTCATAAATATTTTCACACATGTGGGAATTTCCCCTCTGTCCTTGACCATCTTGGCCATCATTGCCTATGGAGTGGTATTGCTGCATTAAAAAGTTATGTACGGTTTATTGAACTTTAAAAGTATAATTTCATATTCTTTTCTAGAATAGTTGAATCACCACCTCTTCATCAATAGTATATTAGTTATACCTGTTTTTTCACAACTACTTCAATATTGGCTATTTCCACTTTTTTTTTGCTATTTATTTGCCTATCTTTTTTTTTTTTTTTTGGTGGGGCAATGAGGGTCAGGTGACTTGCCCAAAGGTCACACAGTTAGTAAGTGTCAAGTGTCTGAGGCTGGATTTGAACTCAGGACCTCATGAATCCAGGGCCGGTCCTTTATCCACTGCGCCACCTAGCTGCCCCCACCTATCTTTTATTATTAGTGATTTCAGGGCATTCTTGCATATAGCTGTTGATAAATTACATTTATTTGTTTTAAAACTTCCTGTTTATAGTTTTTGCAAAATCCTTTGGAAATAGGTTTTTTTCCCCCCCAAGTATATTTCTTCTGGTACTTAAAAGTACCATTAAACTGTTTCAGTTCTGTACTGTTCACTTCTTTAAAACTTAATTTTTTTTACTTTTGATAATTTAAGCATTGTTGAGTATATTTGTAAAAATCTTTGATATTTATTTTGTTTTTCAAGGAGATTGTATGGAGCTTGATTGGTTCTCTTGACTTTTTTTTTTTTTTGGCAAGGCAGTTGGGATTAAGTGACTTGCGCAGGGTCACACAGCTAGCAAGTGTTAAGTGTCTGAGGCTGGATTTGAACTCAGGCCCTCCTGACTCCAGGGCCGGTGCTCCATCCACTGCACCACCTAGCTGCCCCTATCTTGACACTTTTCACACCCAACTTTTCATTATTTTCTTTCTAGATTTTTTTCAAGTATGTCTTGCACCTAGTATTTCTCCAAGCAAATGGGTGTTCTAAAACTTGGCTTTTTCCCCTCCCAGGAATTGCTCAAAATGGTGGTTTTTTTTTTGTTTTGTTTTGTTTTGTTTTAAGTGAGGCAATTGGGGTTAAGTGACTTGCCCAGGGTCACACAGCTAGTAAGTGTTAAGTGTCTGAGGCCGGATTTGAACTCAGGTACTCCTGACTTCAGGGCCAGTGCTCTATCCACTGCGCCACCTAGCTGCCCCTGTTTTATATTTTTTAATATGACATTTCCCCCCCAGAAAGACAGTGTGACTGTGGTCTATGTTTAATTTATGGATCACAATGTAATGAACAGGCAGATTTCAGAGAAACCTGGAAGGACTTGCATGATCTGATGATGAGTGAGATGAGCAGAACCAGGAGAACATTGTACACAGTATCAACAAACAACATTGTGAGTTGATACACTGTGATAGACTTGATTCTTCTCAGCAATACAATGGTCCAAGATAGTTCCAAAGGACTTACGATGGAAAATGCTCTCCAAATCCAGAAACAAAACAAAACAAAACCAAAAAACTGTTGAATCTGGATGCAGATCAAACCATACTATTTCTATTGTTTTTGTTGTTGTTGTTTTTCCTTTTTGAGGTTAATGCCATTGTACATATATAACCTATTCAGATTACTTGCTGTCTTGGGGAGGGGGGAGGGGGGAGGGGAGGGAGGCAGAAAAATTTGAAACTAGAAATATTATAAAAATGATGTTGAAAACTATCTCTAAATGTAACTGGAAAATAATAAAATATTTATATGGAAAATTATGGATCACATTCCTGGCTTCTTCTGTTAGCGATGGTCATTATAAAGAAAACCCAAATTTTTGAGATTATAATTGATGTTTTTTGGATCAGTAATGTTTTGATTCCTGGACATTTGACAATTTTTTCTATTAGAATTTTGAAGTCTGGTAGTAATATTCTTGATTGAGTTGAATTTTGAGTTCTGTCTTGAGTTCTACTTATTCTCTTTGTCTGCAGTATATCACTTGTTTTCTTAATTATTTGTGAGAATCATTTCAATCTGAAAAACGGGAAATGGATCAGAGTAAAGACACTGATTATATATATTTTTTAATAAAGAATTTTTTTCCAGTTACATATAAAGATAGTTCTCAACTTTTGTTTATACCAACTTTCCAATTTCAGATTTTTTTTCCCTCCCTCCCCTCCCTCTTCCCTCCCCTAGACAGCAGGTAATCTGATATAGTTTATATATAACATTAAACATATTTCTGCATTAGTCATATTATAAGAGAGAAATCAGAGGAATGAAGAAAAACCTCAAAATAGAAAAACAACAGCACCACAAACAGAAGAAATAGTATGGTTCAATCAGCATCTATACTCCACAGTTCTTTTGTTTTTTTCCTGGATTTGGAGATCCTCTTCCATCATGAGTCCCCTAGAACTCTTCTGTACCATTGCATTGGTGAGAAGAATATAGTCCATCACAGTAGATCAACACACAATGTTGATGATACCGTGTACAGTGTTCTTCTGGTTCTGCTCATCTCACTCATCATCAGCCCATGCAAGACCCTCCAGGTTTCTCTGAACTCCTCCTGCTCATTGTTTCTTACAGCACAATAGAATTCCATTACATTCATATACCAAAACTTGTTCAGCCATTTCCCAATTGATGGGCATCCCCTCAGCTTCCAATTCCTTGCCACCACGTAAAAAGCAGCTATAAATATTTTTGTACATGTGGGTCCTTTTCCCTTTTCCATGATCTCTTTGGGAAAAAGACCCAAAAGTGGTATTGCTGGGTCAAAGGGTATGCACAGCTTAGCCCTTTGGGCATAATTCCAAATTGCTCTCCAGAATGGTTGGATCAGTTCACAGCTCCATCAACAATGCATCAGTGTTCCAATTTTTCCACAGCTTCTCCAACATTTATTATTTTCCTTTTTTGTCATTTTAGCCAATCTGATGGATGTCAGGTGGTACCTCAGAGTTTTAATTTGCATCTCTCTAATCATTAGTGATTTAGAGCATTTTTTCATATGGGAATATATAGCTTTGATTTCTTCATCAGAAAACTGCCTGTTCATATCCTTTGATCATTTCTCAATTGGGGAATGACTTGGATCCTTATAAATTTGATTTAGTTCCCTATATATTTTAGAGATGAGGCCTTTATCAGAAGTACTGGCCTCAAAAATTGTTTCCCAGCTTTCTGCCTCCCTTCTAATTTTGGATGCGTTGCTTCTGTTTGTATAAAAATTTTTAAATTTTATGTAATCAAAATCATCCATTTTGTATTTTATAACATTCTCTTGTTTGGTCATAAACTGTTCTCCTTTCCAAAGATCTGAAGGGTAGACTATTCCTTTCTTTCCTAGTTTACCTATGGTATCACCTCTTATATCTAAATCATGTATCCATTTTTGACCTTGTTTTAGTATAAGGTGTAAGATGTTGGTCTATGTCTAATTTCTGCCATACTATCTTCCAGTTTTCCCAGCAGTTTTTGTCAAATACTGAGTTCCTATCCCAGAAGCTGGAGTCTTTGGGTTTATCAAACACTACATTACCAGTGCCATTTTCTACTGTGTTTCCTGTGCCTAGCCTATTCCATTGATCCTCCATTCAATTTCTTAGCCAGTACCAGATAGTTTTGATGACTGCTGCTTTATTAGTAAAGCTTCAGGTTTGGTACAGCTAACCTACCTTCCTGTGCATTTTTTTTTTTCATTATTTCCCCGGATATTCTTGACTTTTTGTTTTTCCAGATGAATTTTGTTATTATTTTTTTCTAGCTCTATAAAATAATTTTTAGGTAGTCTGATTGGTATGGCACTGATTATATTTCTTAAAATCTTATTGATGCAAATGGTTAACACAATAAGGAGACTTAAAGAGCCCAAAAGCCACCTCATTCAGCTTAATATCCTTTCCAATTGGAATGACATGGCAGCCAAGAATAGTAATTTAGAGTTCAAATTCATTTATAAAATGTCTTGAACAAGTATGATACAGTAGAAAGAGTGCTGGATTTGGTTCCAAATCCTGGCTTTGTAATTTAACACCTTTGTGGGCTTGGACCAGTCATTTAACCTCTATGAGCCTTGTTTTTCTATGTAATGTAGAACTATTGCACCAGGTAACTTCAAAGGTCCTTTTCACCTCTGTATTGATTCTTTTGTAACTGCTCCATTCTAATTCTGTCTGATGACTCCTTAGACTGAAGAGTTGCTTGTTTTTCTTCTCTTCACACCCACTAAACTCCTTCCTCCCAAGGCTCTTCCTTTCTCTTTTTACTTTCTCACTGGGTGATCTTAGCAGTACCTAATAGGTTGTAGATGTCCAAGCCCTCCCTTTGTGCCAGACTTTGCTGTTATGTTGAGGGTGCTGCCATCTACACAAATTATCAACCGTAATGTTATTTTTAACTCTTCATAGTCAATCCCTTGTCAAATTTTGTCATGTCTACCTTCAAAACATCTCTTCTCCTTTCCACTTAATAGTCACAAACCTATTTCAGGCCTCTTGCCTACTCAGCTGCACTAATCTAAGTCGTCTCAAGTCTATTCCCCAATCCTCTTCATCCAGCTACCAAGGTGATTATTTTAAAGTATAGATCTGACCACGTCACCGTCCTTTCATTCATTGATCTTTAGTGGTTCTGTATTGCCTCCACGAACAAATAGAAGTTCTGCTTAGCCTTAATTAAGCTCTTACTAATTTGATCCCTTCCTACATTTATAGTCATTTTATATTTAACTCCTGTCCATGTATTCCACAAAATCCAGCTGTACTGGCCTCCTTGGTAGGTATTCCTCCTGTGCTACCCTCCTGTCTGGAATGCTGTACCTTCTAATCTGTGACTGTTTCTCTGACTTTTTTATTAATGACTCAGGTCAGAGCCCACCTTCATCAGAGGCCTTTCAGGGTCCTTCCTTCCTTTCCCTATCTGACTACCTTTCATCTACTTTGTATTTAACTTACTTATCCCTAGTTCTTTGGTATTGTTTCTCCATTAGAATGTTAGCACCTTGAAGGCAACGATCATTTTTTTTTCTTTGCATTTCTTTGTCTCCTTGTACTTGGCAGGATACGTTGCACAGGTAAATGCTTAATAAATATTTGCTGACTGACTTTAATACTCTGAATCCAGATCATTTTGAGAGCAGCATTTATAGATGAAAGTGGATGGAGAACAAATAGCTGAGAAATTGAACAGTTCTGGTGATGCTTCCACAATGATCTATTCTCATTTGTAATTATGATGGAACCACCACATTTGGACTCTTTAACATCTCAGTCCCTAATGTGTGGGGCAATGTAATGGCAATGGAGAGTGGAAGAGGTTATTTATTTATTTATTTATTTATTTTGGTAGTTTATTTCCAGTTACAAATTCTCTCCCTCTGTCCATTGAGAAAAAACAACACCACCAGAAGCCCACCACAGATATATGTAGTTATGCATATAACTTGCTTTAGTTATGTCCAAAAAAGGAAAAGAGGAAAAAATAGGCTTCAATTTGTACTCTTGGGTTTATTAGCTCTTTTTGGCAGTGGAAGAATAGTGGTAGGTCATTTTGCTTTGGAATACTGGTTGGTTATTCTGATCAGAGTTAAATCTCTTAAAGTTGGTTAACTTTATAATATTGCTATTTAAATTGTTCTCCTGCTTCTGCTCACTTCAGTTTGCATCAGTTTATATTAATGTTCCTTGGTTATTCTGAAATTATCCTTGACATTTCTTATAGCACAAATAGTATTCCATTACATTCATATATCATAATTAATTTAGCCATTGTCCAATTAATTGGGTATTCCTTCTGTTTTCATTTCTTTCCCATGAGAGAAAGAGCTGCTATAAATATTTGTACATTTGCATCCTTTTCCTTTTCCTTTGATTTCTTTGGGGTCATAGACCTAGTAGCTGTATTTCTTGGTTAAAGAGTATGCACATTTTAATAGCTTTTTGGGTATAGTTCAAATTTCTTTCAGAGTAGTTGGACTAGTTGTATATTAGTATCCCTCCCCCCCCTCCATGCCCATCAGCATTTATTTTTGATCCCAGTAATTTGATGTTCTTTTTCTTAAATAAATTAGCTAATGGTTTACCTATTTAAGTCTCAAAAAAAGCTTTATTCAATGGTTTTTCTTTCAGTTTGGTTAATCTCTTTGATTACCAGGTTTCTAATTTGTTGGTTTTCTAGTTCTTTTAGCTTTAATTTATTGATTTGTACTTTCTTTTCTTTTCTTTTCTTTTTTCTTTTTCTTTATTTGCCCAGGGTCACACAGCTAGTAAGTGTCAAGTGTCTGAGGCCGGATTCAGGTCCTCCTGAAACCAGGGCTGATGCTTTATCCACTGTGCCACCTAGCTGCTGGCCCGTCTCCCCCCCCCCCCCCTCTTTTCTTGATAAAAGTTTAGGGAAATACATTTCCCCCAACTACTGCATCCCACAGCTTTTGGTATGTTTTTATTGTTGTCTTTATCTTTAATGAAATTGATTGTTTCTGTCATGGGGGAAATAGGTATTGGGTGTCCTTAGGTATTTCTCTTTAAAGAATTATACCCTCTTGCACACAATCTAATTAGAATAAAATAGTCTTTCATTTGGGTGCTAGAGAGAGTGACCAAGAAGGAAGTCAAAGACTTCCCTGGAGGGGAGAAAATGGCTTAGAGACCACATGAATCTCTGAGGTGCATTTCTCTTGAAGAATGGCAAAAGCTTTTATAGAGGACCATGGGGCTAAGGATGGGGAGACCACATGACTGGAAAATTCCCTTTGGGGGAGGGAAAAGCTTGAATGAGAGGTGGTGGTCCTGACTTCTGGAGTTATCTCTGTCCCCTGGTGCTTTATCAGGCAGCAGCCATGCCTAATGGGTTTAGCTCCCTTCTTAAGGTGTGTCTGTCCTTTAGCTTCTCAGGGAGAGTTACCCCAGACTCATATCAGTTTCTGTAATTTATTCTTTGACCCACAGATTCATTATGATTAGGTTATTTAACTTCCAGTGTTTAATATTTGTTTCAAAGGTCCTTTATTGAATATCATTTTTAATTTTATTATGATGAGTAAAAACAGCATATAGCAGTTCTTTTCTGATTTGTCAATGCCCTAATAGGTGGTCAGTTTTCTTTTGAAGAGTCTGTGTCTATCTGGCTAATAGGTATACTCCTTTCTATTCTCATTTAGTATTTTCCAAATTTCCAAGTCTTTGTCAAAATTTTCTAAAATTCTATTTAGGTTCTTAACTTCTTTGCTGTTTATTTTTTGTCATTTTTTTATTTATCTGGGTCTTAGATGGGGTAAATGAGCTTCCCCCACTGTTGTGGTTTTACCATCTGTTTCTTCTTGTAACTCATTTAACCTTTCCTTTAAGAATTTAGATGCTGTGTGAGAGGAAAAGGATCCCTACTCCATAATTTTCCAGAACTCAGCAGCAAAGTGTCAGAAGCTCTTTTATTTCATTCTCGAGAGAAAGGGCACCATGAGCAGTGATTCAGTGTGCAGCAGGCTAGTGCAAAGAATGGGAGCTCCCCAGGTCCTTTTATCCTGTTCCCCTAACACATGTTAAGTCTCTCCCTAGTTCACCATTGGCTGGTTATTGGAGAGTTACAATCTGGTCCCGAAATCTAGCTAATCAAAAGACACATTTAGAAAACCTACTTTAATAATTATTCAGTGTCTTAATATCCAATCAATTTAGAGTATTTCTCAATCCATTGGTTTTGTATATGCTCCTTCCATCTAAGTCCTTCACTGGGATTGTCTCTTGTCACCGAGTCCTGATGTTATCTCTGGGAAGTTACACTACACTTTACCCAAGCTCCAGTCTCTAAACTTAAACCCCTTCCTTTTTTTTAAATTTTTTTGGTGAGGCAGTTGGGGTTAAATGACTTGCCCAGGGTCACACCTAGTAAGTGTCAAGGGTCTGAGGTCAGATTTAAACTCAGGTCCTCCTGAATTCAGGGCTGGTGCTCTATCCACTGTGCCACCTAGCTGCCCCCTAAACCCCTTCCTTTTTGAGAGGAGTCCAGAGCCTGTTCCTTTAGAGCAAAGCTTCTTAAACTTTGGGTCACAACCCCATATAGGGTTGAGGAACTGAATGTGGGGGTGGTGAAAAATTTGGCAACAGTAAAAGATTATATATAACCTCTATAGCCAGTGTCTCAAAAATTTCTCCAGTGAAAAGGGGTTGAGTTCCAGAGGCAAGACAGAGGTCAAGGACTGGTGATGACCTTGGCCTTTCTAAATTAAGGTCTTCCCATGTCTCAGTTTGTTTGAGGCTATGCTCATTCAGGGACTAAGGGCTAGGTAAAAATTGAGACAAAAGATTGCTTAGTTTGCCATCACAAAGTTACCAGTATGGGAGGGAAAGCACCTTACAATTTCTGATTGGAACAGAATCAATTGGTATTTATAGTCAAAGCCAACAAAACCTAAACAATGAGCCACAGAGGCTTGGGTTGGGGATATTATTGGCTATTCTATGAAAGCCAGAGTGATTTAGGTTTAAAGGGTAGTCAAGGGGGCAGCTAGGTGGTGTAGTGGATAAAGCACTGGCCCTGGATTCAGGAGAACCTGAACACACTTAGATCGGTGTAAATCGGATGGGAATTCCTGCTTAGCGAGGGGCTGTCATATATGGCTTCCTAAGTATCTTGCTGTTCTAATATTTTGTAATTCTGAAAGTTAAATGTAATATCTGTTTCAGTTCCCTTTTAGGCTTTAAGATTTTATAACTTTATTTGTATCCATTTTAAAATACCAGTTAGAAATAGTTGACCTAATACAACTTTCTTCTCCTCCTCCTCTGCAGGGCATTGGGGTTAAGTGACTTGCCCAGGGTCACACAGCCAGTAAGTGTTAAGCGTTTGAGGTCAGATTTGAACTCAGGTACTCCTGAATCCAGGGCCGGTGCTTTATCCACTGCACTACCTAGTTGATCCTAGTACTACTTTTTTAACAGATTAAGCAGCCAGTGCTTCTATTTCAAATCTAAGTGCATATTCAGGCCTACTTTTTTTTTTTTGTGAGGCAATTGGGGTTAAGTGACTTGCCCAGGGTCACACAGCTAGTAAGTGTCAAGTGTCTGAGGCTGGATTTGAACTCAGGTATTCCTGAATCCAGGGCCGGTGCTTTATCCACTGAGCCACCTAGCTGCCCCTCAGGCCTACTTTTGAGAAGCTTGAAACCCCTTGTAAAAAACCTGTTTTTAACACTCTAACAGAAGCAAAATACTGGGCCTGGAGTCAAGAAGACCTGAGTTCAGATCCAGCCTCAGACATATACTAGCTGTGTGACCCTGAGCAAGTCACTTCACCCTATTTGCCGTAGTTTCCTTATCTGTCAAATGAGTTGGAGAAGGAATTGGCCACTTACTCCAGTATCTTTGTCAGGAAAACTCCCAATAATTCTATTGTGCTGTAAGAAACGATGAGCGGGCAGATTTCGGAGAAACCTGGAAGGACTTGCACGAACTGATGCTGAGTGAGATGAGCAGAACCAGGAGAACATTGTACACAGCATCATCAACATTATGTGTTGTTCAACCGTTATAGACTTGATTCTTCCCAGCAATACAATGGTCCAAGATAGTTCCAAAGGACTCATGGAAAATGCTCTCCAAATCCAGAACAAAAACAACTGTGGAATATGGATGCACATTGAACCTTACTAGTTCTTTTGTTTTTGGTGCTGTTTTTTTTTTGAGGTTTTTCCTTTTTGGTCTGATTCTTCTCTTATAACATGACTAATGCAGAAATATGTTTAATGCGATTGTACATATATAACCTATATCAGATTACTTGCTGTCTTGGGGGGGAGGGGAGAGAGGGAGAAAAATTTGAAACTAGAAATTCTATAAAAACAAATGTTGAAAACTATCTCTACATGTAACTGGAAAATAATAAAATACTTCTACAGTTTAAAAAAAGAAAGAAAACTCCAAATAGACTCATGAAAGACTTAGACACAACTGAAATGACCAAGCAACAACAGAAGCAGTTATTTTCAGTTTTATTATTTAAAAAAGGTTAGGGCTAATCCCAGGGAATTAAATATATTTTTTAAATTTAATGATCCAAGGATATTCTGTGCTTCTGAAACATCTAAATCCGGGTCCATATTAAATACATTTGAAAGAATAAAAGGATTAAAACCATTTATATAATTTAAGGGAAAATTAATTTGGATGTAAATATCTTTTTAGGAAAATCATCAATTTTCCCAAGATTTCTGAAAATGGGACACATTTATAGAATAGAAAATTAGAACAAATGTATCTAAACTTCAGTGGAAGTTTCCTGAAATTTTCTAAAACCTCAAGATCGCACTTAGAAGAAAGGATTCCCATCCCCAAACACCTTTTTTTTTTTTTTTTTTTTTTTTGCTGGGCAATGAGGGTTAAGTGACTTGCCCAGGATCGCACAGCTAGCAAGTGTCAAGTGTCTGAAGTCGGATTTGAACTCAGGTCCTCCTGAATCCAGGGCCGGTGCTTTATCCACTGCACCACCTAGCTGCCCACACACATACCCTTAATTAGGATTTTATATTTATTATCATTGTTTAGATTCCCAATTCTGTTTGGAACCAAGGAGTAATGACCTATAAGAGCATTTGTACAATATGAAACAAGAAAAAGTATATGTGTTTTGTAAAAATTCAGTAAAAATTGTATTTAGAGCTACTGTATGCAAATACGTCTCTAAAGTGCTGGGTATTGGGTAAGGACTCTTTGAGGGCAGGTTGGCTGCTTGCATTCAATTGCATAAAATTCCATAAGGATATATTTTTGGTTTTTGAGTTGTTTTTTCCCCTTCTCTCTATCATGCACAGTCTGGCAAAGTAAAAGTACAAAAGTACAAAAGCTTGGGGAAAGGGCAGAAATAGGTGGGCAAGGGCAGAAATTTATGGGGAAGGTATGTTTCAGTTTGTTAAGGGGAATTAGGGATATTTTGGAATAAATCTCTAATCTTCTTTTGGGGTGTCTGTAGTTTCTTTTATTTATTTTGAAATAAGTTTTATTTATGTCTTTTGCTTTTACATGTCATTTCCGGATTCCCTCTGTCAACATCAAACCTTTCCTTGTAACCTAGGTAGTTAATCTAGTGCAGCTTCCTCTAACAAAGTTTGTAATGTTTGTCTTAGTCTTCTACCCTTGTAAAGAGAAGAGTAGGCCTATTTCTTTACTATCCAGGATCGAGAGTAAAATTTGCAATTCTTTGTTTTAGTGTGCCTTAAAAAAAAGCCTCATTCTAATCATTGTTTGATTGTATGAGTTTGTTTGCATGTTATTGCCCCTCTAGACAGTCAGCTCCTTGAGAGTAGATTATCTTTGTATCCCCAGTGTTTAACACAGTGCTTGACATAGAGTGGGCGCTTAATAAATATTTATTCACTGTCTTGTAATTCAAGACTTATTAAATAGCTAATTCAGGGGTTCTTATTTTGGATTTCATGGACCTTTAAGGATTCTGTGGGTATATTTTTTTAGGGGGCTTGTCAACTCAGATGAAGAAAAATCACATCTTTATTTCAGTGTAATTGGTTTCCTCTCAATTTCGTTATGCTTTTAAAAACATTCTGAAGATCATCATAGATCTATGATGCAAAAAAGTTTTAAATGGTCTCCCTGCTTCAAGATCCTTCCCACTCCAATCCAGCCTTCATTTAGCTGCCAAAGTGATATTCCTAAAGCACAGGGCTGTCATATGACCCATTTAGTCATTAACCTCTCAAGCACTCTCATCTTCCAGAGTCAAATATAAAATCCTTTGCTTGATATTCAAAACATTTGACAACCTGGCTCCTTCCTACCTTTTCCTTCTTTTTACACTTAACTTTCCTCCACACACTCTGTAATTCAGCTGACTGTTCCTGGTACATGGCACTTTAGGTCTTTCCATTTGCTATCCTTCACAGGCTAGGAGGTTGTCCCTCCTCCCCTCTACTTTTTAGCCTCTCTGGCTTCCTTCAAGACTTTGCTCAAAACTCCCATTCTGAAGAGGCAAGAGGCCTTTTCAGGTTCCTGATCTTCCTTTCCCCCCACACTCAGAAATTACCTGCTTTGTATCCTGTAGCTCTTTTATGAACCTAATGATTTATGATGATATTATATTCATATATCACACTTTGGACGTTCTCTCTGTAATCAGTTCTTTGATACTATCCTTTAAGATGATATGTGCGAAGCAGTTAATTTGTTCAGTCATGTCTGACTCTTCATGCTCCCATTTGGGGTTTTCTTGGCAAAAATACTGGAGTGGTTTTCCATTTCCTTCTCCAGCTTATTTGACAGATGAGGAAACTGAGGCCAACAAGATTACTTGCTCGGTCACACAGCTGGTAAGTGTCTGAAGCCAGATTTGAGCTCAGGAAGATAAGTCTTCTTGACTCCAGGCCTGGTACTATATCCATTGCACCAGCTAGCTACCCCCTAAGGCCGTTCCACAAATCATGTTCCTCTGAAATTCTCAGAAGCAGTCAATCACTAATAAATCATGAAGTTGACTAGGGAGAAGTTTGACTATTAACAATATTTTTATTTATTTGAGCCCAGCTGTTAAGGTAAATTTAATTTCTGAATGGATTTTCAAGTGCAGAAATTCATATATTTATTCCATTCTCTCCATGTGGAATAAAAATTTATTAATTTGTTAGATTTCCATATTATAATAATATAAGAAATGGAATATTTGACTGTGGCAGTGGGTGGGGATATAGAACCAAGGAAAGCTAGAAGTGTTCATATAATTAGACTTAATACTGACAGCTGAAGCTAGGAATTCAGAAATGTGAGCTGTATTTGCAAGCAACCACTTTTTGGGGGGTGGGGTGATTGGACTGAAATTTGGTTTACTTAGTCATGATTTAAATTTCTAGTTTGGAATACTCAGCTTAGTAAAATTATTTTCTTATGAAAGTATTTAAAATGAAAACTTAATATGTTTCATAGCTTGTTTGGTTTCATGGTTTCCTATGGCCAGAAGTTTATTTAGTGTACTGGTTTGAGCTTTTTACTTCGACTATTAGTTCTCAGTAAATAGCTTGTTATCCATCTGATACTCTGTACTTTTCCCATTTGGTAAATTGCCCAAATCTGTCCCTTTGCTGGTACAGCCTTTAAGAACCCAGGGTTTTCTGTATCCCAAGATGGCCTATTGGAATAAGACCTTAGTGGAAGGCCCAAACATGATATTACTTTTTTTTTTTTTCGGTAGGGCAATGAGGGTTAAGTAACGTGGCCCAGGGTCACACAGCTAGTAAGTGTCAAGTGTCCGAGGCCGGATTTGAACTCAGGGCCTCCTGAATCCAGGGCTGGTGCCTTATCCACTGTGCCACCCAGCTGGCTGACGTAGCCCATTAACAAGGGTAACTGTACAAAAAGGACACCATCTGAAATGTATAATTAGGAAAGAAGATGGGCTGGTCACTTTTCCAGGACTAAGAGGAAACAGAAGTAAAAGCCAAAGCCTCTTTTGTCCTGACCCATGCAAGTTTAGATGATGGCCTCTGGTACATCCTACGGAGGATTTATGGGAAGAGATGGACAAGAATTACAGGATAAGATGTGAATAGTCTTGGTCATTGTGATAGATTTCAAGTTGTAGGGCACATAGAGACCATAACTTCAACCTGCTTGCTTTAGAAATAAACAAACTGAGCCACATAGATATTAAGCAGTTTGTCCATGGTCACAAAGCTATTAAGTGTTTGAGACATATTTGAACTCAGATCTTCCTGACTCCAAGTTCAACACTATCCACCCCAAAATGAAACGTCTTTTATTGGAGTAAGCAATTGATAAAATTGCTTTATTTACCTAAATTAATTGGAGTTAATGGGTATTAAAACATGCCACCTTCCCCCTTCTACTTCACCAATGTGCCTCTATTCGAGTCCTGTCTTTTGTCAAACTCCTGTGTCATTTATTGATTAGACACTTATTTTGGTACTTTATTACCAGTATAGAAAAGTTTATGGTTAAATGTTTTCTGTATCTGGGTTTTCTCCCAGATATTTCTCATCCTGGTAACCCTCATAGTATTTCTCATAGTGCTTTATGCATAGGAGGTACATATTTGGTTATTTAAATGTTTCAAGAAGGTAATTGTAGTTATTACAATTCATTCAATTCAACAACCATTTATTAAGGGTGTGTTTGAGCTATACTGAATCGTTTAGGTGTTTTGCTGACTGCTTCCCCAGTTATGTTTTCTCCTTTTCTTTGGAGGATGTAGAAACACGAGACATGGAAGTATAGACCCTACCCCACAAGCACCTAGTTTTGGAGAATATACTAACAAGTGAAACTGATCCAATTAATAGTTTGTGATTTATACTGCTGACTTGTATAGGGGGGAAAAATCTAGACCGGAGAAACAGCATTTCCTGGAATGGTAGTTTGTGATGAGTTTTTTATTTTGTGGAAAATGATTGAGTTGAGGGGAAAGTGGAAAGGTTGCCTGATTTAAAGTAGGTCTAATTTACTCTAGCTGTGGGAGATTGAATTTAGTAGGGTAAGGTAAACTTATAGAAAACTCTAAAAGCCAAATAGAGATATGTAGCTTTTGACCAAGTAAGAGAAGGAAATGACGAAAGCATATTTTAGAAACATTAATCTAGATTGCCATCACCTAATCCTTTCCTTTGATTATTAGAAGTGTGTTTCTACTGAATAAATTTGTCTCCGGGATATAAAAAGTGACTTTTGAGAATCTAGCAAAACCTTAAAAAATAGGAGATAGAGTTATAAAGGACATAAGGAATCATCTATTCCAGTCCTCAGGGTTTTTTTGTTTTCTTTTGTTTTGGTTTTTTTTGCAGGGCAATGAGGGTTAAGTGACTTGCCCAGGGTCACACAGCTAGTAAGTGTCAAGTGTCTGAGGCTAGATTTGAATCCAGGGCCAGTGCTTTATCCGCTCCCCATCCTCATTTTACAGATTAGAAAACAGAACCACAGAAGGAATGGAAGGAAAGTGGGTGTGAGAAATGGGTAGTTGTCTCCTCTCCATGTGGATATAACAGTCAGACATACTCCTCCTGACCTGTTTGTTGGACAAAGGTCTCAGATCCCCTCCTCCCCCTCAGGTTAGCAAGGTCACATGGTTCAAGGAGCCCTGGTCTCAATAAGGTCCACTCCAGAGTTGTGTCCATATAAGGAAGAGGGGTGGGAATACTGCGTTTAGATTAGCTAGTTTTTGCCCGTAGGTTGTAACCCCACCAGTGATGAAAAGGGGGAGGGTCCATTCGAGTTAGGGATTAGGGTATAAAACAGGGCCTGTGAACCCCCTTTCTGGGCACCCACTAGCTGCACACTAGGGTGCCTCCTTTTCATGAGAAGAAAATAAAGCCTTTGTCACTTCACTGCTGAGTTCCTGAGACTTATTGAGAAGAGGATGGATTTTTCCCTCACAGTGGGCAAGCTCACCCTGTAGTAGAGCTGTTGCTTGAACTCAGGTTGGCTGGCTCTTCAAAATCAGTGTTTGATTTGCTTTTCTCCCCCACCATATCACAGTAAATGGAAAGGAAAATATTTTTAAAAAAAATTAATGATTAATGATCAAATAAAGAAAACAAGTGCAGATGGGATATGGAAAATTAATTTTATAGTAGGGATTATATTTGAGTTACATGGTTGAGAAAAGGAGATGGACATTTAAAATTACAGCTATAAACCCTCGACTTTGTTTTAAAAAAAATACTGGATTTTAGCTTTCTAACGCGTCTTTCCTTTCTTATGATGTACCTGTTGACCTCTTTTGTCAAATGGTATCCTTTAAGATATTCATTCAAATTTTTTTTAAACTATGGTAATGGCAATGTGTTATTAACTTGCAGGGAGATTTACAAAGATAAATAGGTTAGGCTAGACCCTGACCCTGTAGATAAATTATTACTGATTTTGTTCAGTTTTGGACATGAAGTTTAAGGATATTGACAAGCTCGAGTTATCCCAAAACAGGGGAGCCAGGATAGTGAGTTCACCCTGAGTCCTTAATATGAGGATGGTGAAGGAACTTGAGGTATTTAGCTTGGTGAAGAGAAAACTTGGGGAGTCATAGTAATTGTATTCAAGTATTTGAAAGGCCATCATTTGGAGAGAAGGAAACCTTTTCTGTTCTTGACTTAGCCACCAGCATGTTGTAGGAGAAAAGTTTTCAGTTAGTTGCAAACATTTATTAAGTGCTTACTCTCAGGCACTGTGCTAAAATCTGGGGATTTTAAATTTATTTGTATTCTTGAAGAGCTTCCATTCTAATGGAGAGATAATATACAGGGGATGTAGAGAAAACTGGAGTTCATGTCTTCACTAAGATACTTAGTAGTAGTAGTAGCTGTATGACTATGGGCAAGTCACTTCTCTGATTTGGTTTTTCTATTTGCAAAATGTGAATGCTATAGAGTCAAATGAAAATAAGGTAAAGAAAGAAAGGCACTGTGATGTTCTATAAAGGCCCACTAACTTCCTGGATCTTTAATCCACTTACATCATAGTGGTATATACTTCCCGGATTCCTGCATTTTTTGCTGCTACCTCCTTGTGAGATTGAACACAAATATGGCATGGACTCTGAGATATTGCTGCCCATCTTTGTGTTGAGTTGGAAAATTCAAAAGAATTGGTGAAATGGATTTAGAGGGCTAGAGTTAGAATCTCAGATCTGCTACTTTATTAACCTGTGTGACCTTGGGTAAATTACTTAACCTTTCTAGGTCTTCGCTTCCTCATCTCTATACCATGACCGGGTTGGACTAGATGACCTCTAACTCTAAAACTATGACCCTGTATTTCTTCTTCCCATGTGTCTTAAGTTAATACATAGCTTGTCATCTCCAAGACTGTTTCTTTCATACCCTGTGAGTTAGCATATTCCTTATTTCTGACTGTCCCTTTGCTTCTTGAATCATGGGAGCAGCTATCTCTGTGTTCATACCATTCTCTAGATCCTTGTTGCCGTCATCTGCGAACCTCTTGGCTATTTTCCTTCCTCCCAAATAAGTAAGTTTAGTATCTGGTTCAATATCTGTTTTTCTCCCCACACTTATCCTTTTGCACATCTTTTTGCCTTCTACTTTTTCCTCATCCTTCTCAATTCCTATGACCTTTGTCTTCAGTATACTTCAACCCTTTCCATGTGTAGTGTAGGAATACTTTAGACACTCTGCTAATAGAAATTGCCCCAGATACTGGAATTACTAGTTATGACTCTGCCTGACCTTTAAAATTTTAATCACAAGGCCAGGGTACAAATCTCTTGTCATGGACAAAGCAGTGAGATCATTGTGTCCTGAAACAGTATATGCTGTTTTTGAAAGTTGCATCATTATTAAAGATGAGGGCCTCAAATGAGATCTGCAGTACCCACTTTTAATCATAGTTTATGAAAACAGCTTGTAAAAGCACATTTCTCTCCAAGTACAAAGCTGTAAACTGGAGGAGGGTTGCATGATTGATCAAGGATCTGTTGTCAGATCATATGATCATTGTATCAGAAGTGAAAATAAAACTGAGATCATTCAAAATAATAGTTAAGTTCCAATGAACGTAAAGTATATGTATGTTGTATAATTTTTTTTTATTTTTACAAGATGGGGATATTGCTTGCCTGACATGCTTTATGGAAAGATTTTGAGACTCAAATGAGATAAATCTGAAACTGATTTGAAATAAAGTAGAACTGGGGGCAGCTTAGGTGGCACAGTGGATAAAGTACCAGCCCTGGCATCAGGAGGACCCGAGTTCAAATCTAGCCTCAGACACTTGACACTTAACTAGCTGTGTGACCCTGGGCAAGTCACTTAACCCTCATTGCCCCACCCCCTCAAAATAAACTGAAATAAAGTAGAACTTAAGATGCCCACAAATGTGATATATAGATTGGGGGGGGGTGCAATGAGAGTTAAGTGACTTGCCCAAGGTCACACAGCTAGTAAGTGTCAAGTGTCTGAGGCAAGATTTGAACTCAGGTCCTCCTGAATTCAGGGCTTGATGCTTTATCCACTGTGCCACCTAGCTGCCCCAGAGATAGAGATTTAAAATAAAACATTTGCTAGCTATAATAACCCACAAATATTTAGTAAATTGTGGTTATGATGTTAGAATGTTTTCTGTTAGAATGTGCTTAGAATGGCTTTTTAGGGATAATTTTGGATTGCCCAGGTCTATGAGGATTTAGTACCATACAGTTGAAATTTGCAATCTTTTTTTGTCTGGTTAAAATTTTCTGTAGTGCACACAGATATTAATCACCGCACTGACTTTTGAAATGCCTGAAATTAATGTGGTCATTTAGAAAAACTAATCAGAGCATTCTACCCTTGATTAGCATTCCATAACACTTTTCAGGTTCTGGATTTTTAAAAGGAGCCTTTTAAATCCTTTTTCCAGAATTCTTGAGATCCACGGCCTGAATTTGTGCCTTTGTGTGCTTTCTAGTGAATTGATAAATACAACAAGAATTAAGGTGCAGGTGTTAATTAGGCAAGTGTAGAGCCCTGGAAGTGGGGATTGACCGATATTTTTGTGGACACTCTAGGAAAATAATTTATAGATCCTTCAGTAGACAGTTTGAAAACCCTCAAAAGCAAGTAGTAATAGTGTGATATTGAAAGCTTTAAATGTTTATTAACAGTGATTAATATTGCCATAGACTCTTCACAAAACAAATCTTTTGTTTTCACACTGACCCACTTGTACACTTGGGTATACAAATATTGCCCTCTTGTGGTTAAACCAATACGAAGGCAGAAGCCAGTAGTCTGGAAATCTATGGCTGGTTAAGATGTGGTTAATTTTATATGGCTCCATATTTTGCCCCAGTACATGAAGTTTGTCATTAGATTTGTTTCTCTTTTGGTTACTGTGTGTCTTTGTGTTTCCCAGTGTGTATATTGTCTGTCCTATGAATCTGTTTTCTGTACTGTGTATGTAGTGGTTTGGTGTTCCATGAGTTTGTTGCTGTTTTGTCCTGATCCTTTTCTGCAAATGTCTTTTTCTCTCACTCTGGATTGTCTATCTTCCCACATTCCCTGAGAGTTAAACCCGTTAATTCATTTTGACTCTTCTACTTGTAGATCTAGTTTATCTGTGATATTAAACTCTAAGTTCCTTGAGCTCTGGAACCACCTTATTAGTTTATTCTCCAGTGGTCAATAAATGGCCACATAAGTGTAGGTTGAATTGAATTTAGCCCCATATTTTTTTGTTTGTTTTTGGTTGGTTGGTTGGTTTTTGGCTTTTTTTGCGGGGCAATGAGGGTTAAGTGACTTGCCCAGGGTCATAGAGCTAGTAAGTGTCAAGTGTCTGAGGCCAGATTTGAACTCAGGTCCTCCTGAATCCAGGGCTGGTGCTTTATCCACTGCACCACCTAGCTGCCCCCCCCCCCCCATTTTTTACTATACTAAAATAAAGTTAATATTTCAGCTGAACTCTCCTTGACAGTACAGTCAATAAATATTTATTAAATCACCCACTGTTTGCCAGGCACTGTGTTAAATGTGGAGGATGCAAAAAAGAGACAAAAGACAGCCCCTGCCCCCAAGGAGCTCACTATCAAATAGGGGAGACAACAGATATACAAATATACAAAGCAAGCTATATACAGGATAAATAGGAAGTAATTAAGGTGGGGGGAAGAGGGGTTGGAGAACACTTCCTGCAGAAGGTGAGATTTCATATAGGATCTAAAGGAAGCTAGGGAGGTTAGTAGTTGAGGGGAGGAAGGAGAACATTGCAGACATGGGGCATAGCCAGAGAGAGTGTCCAGAGTGGCAGGATGGAATGTCTTGTTTGTGAAATGGCCAGGAGACTGTGTCACTGGATCTAAGAGTACAAGGCAGGGAGTAAGGTGTGAGGAGACTGGAAATGTAGGCGGGAGCTCGGTTATGAAGGACTCTGATCAGATCATTTTGCATTTTCTCTTGCAGGCGATTTGGAGGTTATTGAGGGGGGAAGGACATGGTTGGGCCTGTGCTTTAGGAAAATCATTTTGGTGGCTGAATGGAAGATGTAATGGAATAGGGAGAGACCCACCAGCAGCTATGGCGGCAGTCCTTGCAGGAGGTGTTTTTGCAGTAGCAGGGTGGGAGAAGAAAGGCTCCTCAGAGAAGATGTGTGAAGGAGAATGGAGTATCACTGGCATTGAAATAGATAATTTTGCAATATAGGCCCAAGAACTTGGGCAGTCGCCATGATTTGGGTCCTTGGCGCTGACAAGTTACCATCTTTGAGCTTTAGCCTTTTTACCCATGGGATCCAATATGAAGTCTTCTGTTTGGCATTGGAAGCTCTTATGACCTGACCCCATCCTGCCTTTCTAGTCTTCCTCCCCCAACTTAGAGTTTCTTTGGTCAGCACAGAGTAGGTGCTTCATAAAATCTTCCCCTTCCCCCAGCTTCTCAAACAGGGACTCTTGCTGTCCCTCACGCTTTCAGTGAGTGCTCTGCACCCTCACCTTTACCTCTTAGTTTTCTTTTTTCTTTTGGCAAGGCAGTGAGGGTTAATTGACTTGCCCAGGGTCACACAGCTTAGTAAGTGTCAAGTGTCAGGCTAGATTTGAACTCAGGTCCTCCTGAATCCAGGGCCAGTGCTTTATCCACTGTGCCACCTAGCTGCCCCTACCTCTTAGTTTTCTTATCTTACTTTAAGATTGTACTCAAAGCCCACCTTCTGCAGACAATATTTCCCTGTCCTTTCAGTGTTGTGTGAGGCTTTTAGTACATAGCAGGTGCATAATAAATTTTAATTAATTAATTTTATTTATTTATTCATTCATTCATTTATTTATTATTTTTTTTGCGGGGCAGTGGGGGTTGTGACTTGCCCAGGGTCACACAGCTAGTAAGTGTCAAGTGTCTGAGGCCGGATTTGAACTCAGGAACTCCTGAATCCAGGGCCGGTGCTTTATCCACTGTGCCACCTAGCTGCCCCTGCATAATAAATTTTAATGACTTCCCTTTTCAGACTTTCATGTACTCTGTATAAGTCTTTTATGTGCCTACTTATTTACATGTTGTCTCCTCCATTAAAGTGTGAACTCCCTGAGAGCAGGGACTTTTTTTTTTTCTGGTGCTTTTACAGTATTCCAGGAGTTTATTTCAGCGCCTGGACTTACTGGAAATGGGGGGAAAGATACAAGGTTATTGTGAGGAAAGCACTTTGTAAGTCTAAAATGCTGTATGTTTGCATGAATAAATGAATGAATAAGCATTTACTATATCCAAGTACTGTGTTAAGCATAGGGCATATGAATAGAAAAATAGAGATTAGGGCGGTCTCTCAGGGAAATTATATTCACGTTGTGGGAGACAACACATAAATGAAAATTCGTCTGTAGGTCAGATGGAGGCCTAGTGGTGCTCTGTCTTATCAGAAGGAACTGGGCTCATAGATCCTCATATCTTACAATCCTAGTGAGCTGGTATGGATCCTGGGCCAAAGGAGAAGGAGGAGGGTATCTTTGGTTGTTGGCAAATCTTGTTGGGGTAGGGTTCTCACAGGGGGGTAGTTGGTCCTCTACAGATGAGATAATTATAATTTTTAATTTTCTTTTAACTTTTTAACTACTCGCAGACTATTGTGGCAGATAATTTGAGATATAAACTTAAATTTAATTTTTGGTATAATGCTACCCAGTTAGTCCAAGATAATTTTAAAAGTAACTAGTTTGGGGGCAGCTAGATGGTGTAGTGGATAGAACACCGGCCCTGGATTCAGGAGTACCTGAGTTCAAATCTGGCCTCAGACACTTAATACTTAGTAGCTGTGTGACCCTGGGCAAGTCGCTTAACCCCAATTGCCTCACTAAACAAACAAACAAACAAACAAACAAAAGTAACTAGTTTGTAGGGGGCGGCTAGGTGGCACAGTGGATAAAGCACCAGCCCTGGATTCAGGAGTACCTTGGTTCAGATCCGGCCTCAGACATTTGACACTTACTAGCTGTGTGACCCTGGGCAAGTCACTTAAACCCCATTGCCCCCCCCCCCCCCCCAAAAAGTAACTAGTTTGTAATAAGTTTTTAATTCTAGAAATGCTGAGTTCATATTCCTAAAATTTTTCTTCTTAATATTCTTGCCCGTATATTTTGTTCATTATTAATTTTAAACAAGAAAATAATTTATCATTTTATGCAGTTTCACAAAGAAATGTATGGCATTTTGGGGAGGCTAGGTGGCGCAGTGGGTAGAGCACCGGCCCTGGAGTCAGGAGGACCTGAGTTCAAATCCGGCCTCAGACACTTAATACTTAGTAGCTGTGTGACCCTGGGCAAGTCGCTTAACCCCAATTGCCTCACTAAACAAACAAACAAACAAACAAACAAAAGTAACTAGTTTGTAGGGGGCGGCTAGGTGGCACAGTGGATAAAGCACCAGCCCTGGATTCAGGAGTACCTTGGTTCAGATCCGGCCTCAGACATTTGACACTTACTAGCTGTGTGACCCTGGGCAAGTCACTTAAACCCCATTGCCCCCCTCCCCCCCCCAAAAAGTAACTAGTTTGTAATAAGTTTTTAATTCTAGAAATGCTGAGTTCATATTCCTAAAATTTTTCTTCTTAATATTCTTGCCCGTATATTTTGTTCATTATTAATTTTAAACAAGAAAATAATTTATCATTTTATGCAGTTTCACAAAGAAATGTATGGCATTTTGGGGAGGCTAGGTGGCGCAGTGGGTAGAGCACCGGCCCTGGAGTCAGGAGGACCTGAGTTCAAATCCGGCCTCAGAGACTTAACACTTACTAGCTGTGTGACCCTGGGCAAGTCACTTAACCCCAGTTGCCTCACCAAAAAAGAAAAGAAAAGAAAGAAATGTATGGCATTTTGAGAATTACATTAAATCTATAAATTAATTTCAAAAGTATTGTTATTTTTACTCTGCTGAAAAGATCAAACTATGAACATTAAGTATTCAGTTTTTAAAATTTTAGTTATGAGAATTTTGTGGTTGTATTTATAAGGGTTACAACTGTCAAATATTTTTTGGCCGTATGCGGGGAATTTAGATTGAATTTCATCTAAAAATGAGGATGGTTTTTGTTACTTGATCTTGTATCCTGCTGAATATGTTATCTTAAATGTTTTTGTTGAACCCATTGGATTTTCTAGTTGTCTTGTGAGGCAATGAGGGTTAAGTGACTTGCCCAGGGTCACACAGCTATTAAGTGTCAAGTGTCTGAGGCTAGATTTGAACTCAGATCCTCCTGAATCCAGGGACAGTGCTTTATCTACTGTGCTACCTAGCTGCCCCTGCATTGTTATCTATAAATATATTTTGTATTTTGATTTCCCCTGTTAATCCTCCAATATAATTTTGCTCTCATTGTAATGGCTAATGTTTCTAATATGTGAGAGATATTGAACCCATTTTCTCAAATTTTTTATAATGTTGCTATGTTCAGATTGTTTATTCGTTTGGGATTTGTCTTACTATAAGGAGGTCAGTGGGGAGGAGGAAGATACAGAAAAGGACACTGAGAAGGAACTATCAAGTAGTAGATAAAACTAAGAAAACGTGTTAGGGAAGAGAAGAGAATTCTCTAAAATGGGAAGGATGGTAGTTAGAAAAGTTCATGAGAACTCAGAAAAGAGAATGATTGAGAAAAGGCCATTGGGTTTGGGATTATTAGATTAAATACTTTAAATATTTTAAAATGTTTCTTTGTTGTATGCATATTTTTTTTTGTTAGGACTTTATGCAGTTTGAATTTCTTACCTAAAAATTTTCTAGCTTCTAGGGATCCTGTTTCTTGAGTATAAGTTACCAGCAGATGGTGCTCTTGCTGGTTATTATATCCGGGGCTGTCATCTACCTGATGTCAATGTTGAAACTCCACAAACCTTTAACTTAGGTACATTCTAGTCTTTTATATCTTTATAAATCCACTGTTGATGACAAATACTTAACCCTAGAACTTGTAGTTATAATTTTTAATTACTATGGGGAGCAAAAATCTTTTCTGGAGTTAGGATGTGCTCCCTCCTCCAAGTTGACACATTTTAGCATTTAGAAACTCTGTTTCCTTAATATTTACCCTGAATTGGGAGAGAGATATTTAATTGTGGCATTCTCTAAAACTGCATGAATACATGCAGTTTTGTTTCTGTGCTGCCAGCCAGCAGATCCACTTAGTAGCCTATTTCTGTAAGGATGGTACTTAGCCCTCGTTTAGCCAAAACTAGTTGTCTAGGCCATAGCTGTGGAAGCAGAGTCTCCTTTCTTTGTTGTCTTCCTATTCTGTGAGCTTTTTCCTTTGTCAAAATGGGGAGGCAATGGTATTTGTGGAGACTTGGGCCCTAATTATGTTTTGGTTTGGTTCCTTTCCATGGTAACACCTGTGATTTAGGGATAACTTTTCTAAACCTGATTATTTGGCGATTTCAACACTTTCTGAATAAAGAAATAGTTCAGTACAAGACTGGCATTCTCCTATTTTGGAGAGGCGTTTTAAAGTTTATTCTTTTTCCCCTTTTGTCAAGAAAACCTTTCCAATGCATCATTTGAAAATACTGCACACAGAATGCAAGCTGATGTCTTCATAGTGGAAAATACATTTTTCTTATTGACAAAAAAAAAAAAATCTAGATTCATGTGTGCAGAAAAACGTGAATTATCTATTTTTGCTTTCTCAACAGCCAAAATATTTTGACGGCTTTGGTTAGATTTTTTTGCCCTTCTCTATCCTTTTAAATATGAGTTGGACCTTGTATGGTGGTGTTCACTTTTGTCCATTAAACCAGGGACAGATTCTCAATCTAGGAGAAGCAGGCTGATGGCTTTTCCAGTTGTTGGTTAGTGATAAGTTATGGAGGTGGAAATGTGTAGTATGTTTCAGCAGTAGTAAAAAGCAGTGATAGAAGTACTTATGAATGAGACACTTGAGGAGAAGGAAAAATTTCATGGAAGCCCTGATTGGTAGCTGCATTTATGTAGTTTTTGTTTTTTTGTTTCTTTATCTGACAGGGTTCTAAGCAAAAGATGCACTGGGGGCAGAAACAACAATTAGATTATGGTAAATATGAGTTTATTCACTCTTAGAAAGGATGGTGCCTGTAAAAATGTTTCAGGTTTGAGTCTTAGGACATTATAGAAAAGGAATAGCTATGAATGATTTGTTGAGTACCGATTGTTTTTGAGGTTGGAGTCTTTGTATATTGGGCACCACTGGCACCATTGACACTTATGAGGATATTCAGGGGGGCGCAGCGATGAGGGTTAAGTGACTTGCCCCCAGGGTCACACAGCTAGTAAATGTTAAGTGTCTGAGGCTGGATTTGAACTTAGGTCTTCCTGAATCCAGGGCTGGTGCTCTATCCACTGCACCACTTGGCTGCACCCCTGCTATTCAATCTTAATACCTAGTATTATAGTTTTTCAGCTATTCCCTGAGTGGTGGGCACCTGCCTTATTTTATTTCCAGGTCTTTGCTACAACAAAAAATGCTGCTTTAGATATTTTTAGTTCACTTCTGGGTTTTTAAAGGCCTCCTTTACCTCCCTCCCCCCCATTATTAAGTTAGTAATATGTGTTTGAGGCTACAAGAAATGGTGTTTTATTTTTGTAATACTGTAGCAATGGGCTAAATGATAAGACTAGAGAAAGAACATTAGAGGTCAGCATGATAAATGAGTAAATATTGGACCTAGATTTGGTATTTTTAGAGGTAATTTGTAGATTGTCCTTTTTTTTGAGGAGTTTAACTTGGGAGTAGAGAAATATTTGGTGATATTTGAATCTCTAAAGAGAGGTAAACATGAAATTTTTTTTTAGAACACAGTGATGTGTTAAATAAACTCAAGTGATAATTGCTTATTGATCTAAAGACAGCAAGGGATATTGAGGATGATTTGTTGATTGACAATATCAAAAACTTACCTCCACTTTCCCACCTCCAGTTCATATATCAACCTCTTAGGATAGAGTTATGATTGTCCCTTTTTCTAGAGACACTGCTCTTTTAAGTTTATAAGCAGTCCCTTACCTACTAAATGTTACGTCTTTTTCTTTGACCTGACTTTCCTGGGCTTTGTTGTTGTTGACCACTTACCTCCTTTGACAGAATTTTAAAAAAAAAGAGAAGGGATTGATTTCTTTTGATCTACTTCTTATTCATTTCTTTCCAACACCAGTTATGAATCATAGAATCTTAAAGACTGAGCCCAATGTTTTCATTTAAAAAATAAATTTTATTATTACCTTTTTATTTCTCAGTTATTTTACTTCTCCTCCCCTTCTCCTTTCCTCACCTCCTCAGTCTCTTCTCTCTTCTTCTCCCAGAAAAACATCTTTTATAAAAAAGAGGGAAAAAAGTAATTCAGCAAAACCAACACATAAAAGTCTCATATACAGTGTCCCACACCCCATGCCTCTCCACCTCTACAAAGAACCCCATCCATCATAGGTCCAGAGAAGGTAAAAGTGTTGATTGCTCAAGTTTGTTTGGAAAGCTGATTGATATGGTAAAACCAAGACTGTTAGGATCTAAGTCTATAGTTAATATCTATGGGTGACTCTTTTTAAAATTTTATTTTTAATTTTTTTCAATTTTTATTTCATAAAATATTTCCCAATTACATGTAAAAAAATTTTAACATTCATTTTAAAAAATATTGAGTTCTAAATTCTCTTCCTTCCTCTTCCCTTTCCTTGAGAAGGCAAGTAATTTGATATCAATTGTACATGTACATGTAAAAAATGTAAAGTCATGCAATAAATGCAACACATATGTTAACCATGTTGAAAAAGAAAATGGACAAAAAACCCAAGAAAAATAAAGTAAGGTAAAAAGTATGCGTCAATGTGCATCCAGGATTCATCATTTTTCTCTGGAGGTGGATACCAGTTTTCATCATGGGTCCTTGGGAATTGTCTTGGATCATTGTCTTGATCAGAATAGCTAAGTCTTTCACAGTTGATCAACCTTATATAATATTTCTATTACTGTGTAAAATGTTCTGATTCTGCTCATTTCACTTTGCATGTGTTCATATAAGTCTTTCCAGGTTTTTCTGAAAATACTCTCCCTGTTCTTTCTTATAGCACAACAGCATTCCATCACAATCATATACCAGAACTTATTCAGTCATTCCCCAATTTATGGGCATCCCCTCAATGTCCATTTCTTTGCTACCACAAAAAGAGCAGCTTTAAATGCTTCTTTTTTTTTCTTCTTTTTTCCATTTATTTATAATTTAATTTTTTCCAATTACATGTAAAAACAATCTTAATGTCTATTTTTTTGTTTTGTTTTGTTTTTGTTTTTTCTTAAACAAATAGGTCCTTTCTTCCTTTTCTTTGATCTTTTAGGGATACAGACCTAGTAGTAGTAGTATTGTTGGGTCAAAGGATACGCACAGTTTTATAGTCCTTTGGGTGTAGTTCCAAATTGTTTAGATTAGTTGGACCAGTTTATAATTCCACCAACAGTGCCAAGTTTTCCACATCATTTGTGTGGAATTTGTCATTTTCCTTTTCTGTCATGTTGGCTAGTCTGATAGGTGTGAGGTGCTATCGTTGACTTTTCACTATAACAGTCCAATTATGAAACTACAGACCTTCTCTGCCACCCCCCATCCCAAGAAATCACACTCAAATTCTATTCTTGACACAATGCCTGCTGTTAGATGTTCTCTTGAATATTCTTTCTACCACATGGTGTTCTTTGAACAGCCGTATTGTGTTGTGGCATGTTTGCCAGTGAACCATGTTTTTTTCCTACATTCTTGAATAACTAAAATCAGATGCCTTTAAATTTATCGTCATAGTATTTGCCATAAGATGTCCTTTTGGATCACCAAGGAAAAATGGTTTTAGGGGTTCTAAAATGTCCATTAGACTAGGGGTCCTGAAAGTCCTTTGCCTTTTGATGAAGGTTATGGGCTCTCTTTCTTTCTTTCTTTCTTTCTTTCTTTCTTTCTTTCTTTCTTTCTTTCTTTCTTTCTTTCTTTCTTTCTTTCTTTCTTTCTTTCTTTCTTTCTTTCTTTCTTTCTTTCAACCTTGTATATCTAGTCTACTGTGCATGAAGCACACACAAAACTGATCAGAATTTCCAGTATGGGTGATTGTGGTGGTGACAAGGTTTTAGGTTTGTTTAGTGCTTTATGATTTTATACAGGTGGTTCACAGAAACCATGTTTTCTATTTGGATTTCAAAATGGGTGAGTACCATGTAATGGTACCTGCTTATTTTGGTAATGATGTTACTTTCATGGCTGTTATACAAACACCCTGTAACCTGTCTAAAATAAAAGCAGTGATTTTACCAAATGAATGATTTTTTTTTTCTTTGAAGATTGTTTATAGGCTATGATGGCTACTCGAAAAAAAGTTGTTTCTGTCTAGAAGTAAGACTAGTGCATTCATTCCATATGTATTATCCAGGTAAAACTTTGAAGGTGTTAATACTACTAACCAGACAAGATCAAAATACAGTATGGAAATAATGAACATAATAATAATAGTTATAGGATCATAGAATCAGAACTAGAAAGGACCTGGAGATCTGGTGTATTACTCTAATTTTACAAATCCTGAAGCTGGGGGGCCCAGAGAGGTTAAGCTGTTTTCTCAAGGTCGCCTCCAGGCAGTATGTAGCAGTTTGAATTTAAACCCATCTTTTCTGTTGCCAAATTGTCATCCCATGGCAACAATTCTATGTCCTTTATATGGCCCAGACATGCCATTTCATTATATAGAAGCTATTCATCAATTGCCATCAAAACCTTTTCCTATCAGAATATCAGAGATTGCAGATGTTTTCATCCTGTGATTGTTTTAAAAAATAGATACTAATTTTAGACATTACTTTATTTCCAAATATATTCTTCAGCCACTTTTGCTCCCCACCAATCCAACCCAGGTACCAGAATAAAAGAGGAGAAAAAGCAACTCAACAAAGTTCTGAAATCAGCCAGGTCTGACACTGTATGCACTGTACTATGCCCATAGTTCCTTGCCTCTGGGAGGAAGGTGCATATTCTGACCTTTTTCTGGGATAAGCTTGGTCATTATAATGACATAGCATGTGTTTTCATTTCTGTATTAACCATTAAGAGGTGAATCAATTTTTGCAGGTTATGTAGAACCCATTTTATATTTACTTCAGTTAATTTTTTTTTTTAAGTCATGTGCCCTGTACTATGCTTTAGGGTGCGCATGCATGTGAGTGTGTGTGTGTGTGTGTGTGTGTGTGTGTGTGTGTGTGTTTGCATACAGGCATACATGTCATGATCTCCACCTTCAGCCATCCTGAAGGCACTGAAGGAAGGACTTTTATTGGCTCTGCCACTCCAAAATTTGATTTGAAGCATTATTTTAAAGTTGTTTGGAGAAGGATGTGGGGAGAGTTCAACTGGGACCCAGCTTGTATGCTGATATTTTGATTTGTGTGGCCCCCCTCACACACATACACCTTGCTATTCCAGTTTATTCCCAGATATTCCTTTTCAATTATGAAAATCCAGCATGAAGATTATTAATGCTTAAATTCTATTAATCACATTTCTCTGGTTGAATTTTATAAAAATAATGTTCTGCAAGAATGCATATATTGTCATAATTCTAATGCTTCTGTTGCAAGTTTAGAGTGGTTTTTTTTTTTGTTTTTGTTTTTGATTTTCAGGGGGGTCAGGCAGTGAGGGTTAATGACTTGTTTAGGGTCACACAGCTAGTAAATGTCAAGTGTCTGAGGCTGGATTTGAACTCAGGGCCTCCTGAATCCAGGGCCAGTGCTTTTATCCACTGTGCCACCTAGCTGCCCCCACAAGTTTAGAGTTTTAAAAGAAGAAATTGGAGACAGGAGTCACTGAAGCCAATGGCAGCATCTTTGTAGTAGAATCTCCCTTCTTTTTTCGCTCATTGATGGTGGTGGTGCATAAAGAAACCAAGATATACTGGTGATAAGACTGAGTACAATGGTTTTGTGCTTCCTTTTATCACAGAAGATATCAGCAGTGGACTTGTAACAATAGCCCTATTTTCTAGGAGATCTGAAAATAGATTGAATCTAGCCTCATCAGTTCTGGTATTTTGGAAACAGTTCAACATATTAGCAAGTCTGTGAAGGTGAGCCAGAAGAAAGAAGCCCCAAAGAAGAGTCATCAATGGTTTGGTGTTGTCTTTGACATCAGACTATTAATGACTTTTTGCACCTCACCATTATACTTTGCAGTCTGCTTTTGCATTCATTATCTCAATGATGTTCTAGTTTTTATTGTTCTTTACTTCTTCAAATGATTTTTAAAATTTATTCATCTATTTGTATGTTTTGTCCTGAGTGTAAGATTCTTGAGGTTAGAGGCTGTTCTTATGCCCCCATAAGTACCTTGAACACGCTAGGTATTTAATAAATGTGTACTGAATGAAATTGAACTGAACTTGGAAAGTCATCTTCAGTTGGAGTGACCCAATAACTTATGCTTGGTCCTAGAATGGTTAAGTGATTTGGATCAAAACATGGATAATTTTATTTAAATATAATTTCTTCTTTTTGTAATGCTATAATATATTTTATGCATTTTAAAACATTCTGAGAAGGGATCCACAGGCTTTACAAGATTGTTGGGGCAGGGTGGGGGGGTGGGGGAGAGGGTGTCCATGACAAACATAAAAGGTTAAGAACCTGGGCTCTAGAGATTGCTTTCTCTATTTTTTTCCCTAATTTTGATAACTAAATTTTATCATAGTGGTGAGGAAGTAAAAGAGGACATTATATTGTGATATATATTATCCATGTTAATATAGAATTATCCATGTTAATATAGAATCCATATTATCCATGTTAATATAGAATTATTCATTTTTATTGAATTAACTGATTTCACTGGTGCTTTTTAAAAGGATTCTTGGCTTTTTAATAGGTTAGAAAGGTATATTTGTCAAGGCTTGGTTGTGTTTCTTTTCTCTTTCTTTTTTTTTTTCCTTCGGTGTGGGACAATGAAGGCTAAGTGACTTTCCCCCTGGGTCACACAGCTAGTAAGTGTCAGGTGTGTGTGGCAGATTTGAACTCAGGTCCTCCTGAATCCAGGGCTGGTGCTTTATCCACTGCACCACCTAGCTGCCCCATGGTTGTGTTTCTAACCAGAGAGAAACTGTAATTGGATAGCATACTGATTTTCAATTCAATAGGCATTTGTTATGTGCCAGGCACCATAATCAGTACATTTTTTTTCCATTTTCTTAGCTTGGAATTCATTGGTTTTTGTTTTTGTTTTTAAATTCATATGAACAGTTGGGTTTCTAGTTTTGCTTTCTATACCATATTTTGTTGTGTTTGATATTGGATGAGGGACGATACTAAAAAATCATGTCTCATCCTTTTTATTTATTTTTCTTTTTAGTCCAACAAACATACTTGTTCGTTCAAAATTCCTCTGTTTTTATTGAATAGATAACATAGTTAAATTAAGAAACAAGCAATTCATTTTTATGTGTTTTTTCTCTCTCCAGGTCCTGGAGAAATATCCCAATACACCCATGAGCCATAAAGAAATTCTTCAAGTTATACAGAGGGAGGGATTAAAAGAAATCAGGTGAGTTATTTAGATGATGCCTCAAAGTAAATAACAGTGTTCTCTAAGCATGGCCTATGTATGATCAGTTCAGTGCTTCCTCACTCATCTTGCTCTTACAGATACCTCAGTAACTGAAGAAAACCATTTTATTGAAGTATAGTAATGGTTATTCATGGTAACTGAACAATCAACAACATATTCTATAATGTTAACCATTTTCTGTTCAGTATGGCAGGGAAGTTTGATGTGTTTTTAAAAAATTTCCATTATGTGTGAAAACATCTTCATTTTCATTTATTTGGAAAATACATGAGAAACAACACATTGGTGATAGGAAAATTAAATGTTAATGTATACCGCAGAGTTTACTTCTCTCCTGTAAGCCACCTTTTTCTTTTCTTTTTTTTTTTTTGCGGGGCAGTGGGGGTTAAGTGACTTGCCCAGGGTCACACAGCTAGTAAGTGTCAAGTGTCCAAGGCTGGATTTGAACTCAGGTACTCCTGAATCCAGGGCCAGTGCTTTATCCTCTGCGCCATTTAGCTGCCCCCATAAGTAATATTCATTTAACTTTTTTTTTTTTTTTTTTTGCGTGGCAATGGGGGTTAAGTGATTTGCCCAGGATCATACAGCTAGTAAGTGGCAACTGTCTGAGGCCAGATTTGAACTCGGGTACTCCTGAATCCAGGGCCAGTGCTTTATCCACTGCGCCACCTAGCTGCCTAGCTTCCTTTTCTATATAATCATTTTGTCAGGCCTGCTTCTAAAGAAATAACATTTACCTTGGTTTTCATTTTCTCTCAGTTTAAAAGTAATAAAAACAAACAAAAGTGCTGATGAACTTTCCTTTACAAAGCATATGAATTGCAGGAAAATGGTGTTTAAATTTTCATAGAATTGAAACTTAAAGACTCTTGTAACAAGTTTTTTGGTTTTTTTAAGCAGTGATCCTTAATTTATTTGTTCTATAAACCTGAATTTTCATAGATAAGAAAAGCTTCTTGCAGAATTTGCTATAATGAAAAAATTTTAGATTTGGACGAATAAATGGGGCAAGAGAACAAATCTTCCTGAATGAAACCATTTTCCTTCCTTTTTTTTTTTTTTTTTTTTTTTTTTTTTGTGGCAATGAGAGTTAAAAGTGACTTGCCCTGGGGCAGCTAGGTGGTGCAGTGGATAGAGCACTGGCTCTGGAGTCAGGAGTACCTGGGTTCAAATCCGGCCTCAGACACTTAACACTTACTAGCTGTGTGACCCTGGGCAAGTCACTTAACCCCAATTGCCTCACTTTAAAAAAAAAGTGACTTGCCCAGGGTCACACAGCTAGTGTCAAGTGTGTGAGGCCGTATTTGAACTCAGGTCCTCCTGAATCCAGGGCCAGTGCTTTATCCGCTGCCCCCTATTTTCCTCCTTTAATAGGGTTGTTTTCTTTAGAGATTAGAAAGAAGCAATAGAGGTGATTGATCTTGATGTCGATGAAGCTTTTGCTTCAATTCTCTATGTGTAATTTAACATATGATGGTGCATATGCTAGAAAGGAGAATGCTGTTGGTGTGGTCAAGTCAGATTTCATTGAAGCTCTGTGACTTCAGCTTGTTACACTGGTTTTCCAAACAAACAGGAAAGGAGAAGAGAAATAAAAGGAATATAGGAAATGTGACACATATAAAGAAACTCGAGAAATAAGGTACAATACAGTAATTTTGAAATGTTGAAAATAGTAACATTTTCCACTTACTGACATTAGTTTCATTAATAGCCTATTCCTGGTTTAGTCTTTGCTATTTTTCATAGCTATTCTTTTGGTTGAACGGTCATCTTCAGAGAATAATTATGATTTGTTTTACTGTTGCCAGGGATCTAACAAATGGTACTGCTGAAAAGCAAAGAATTAAAGGAAGGCTGGGATTTCTAGTTTAGGTGCCTGAGCTACCTTCTGTAGGGAGGTGAAACTATTCCCTGTCCCCTTTCTCTACCAAAGGTAGATGTTCTTTGTTCTAGAAGAGAGATAGTAAAAAATTGATAATGGGGGATAGAAACACCCAAGATAAGTAGGGGGAAGAAATCCAAGATACAAGTAGGGTTACAGTAGGAGAAGTTTCCCCTTGAAGACTTCAGATACCCAGGTTTACACAAATCATACTGCAAGGTAATAAAAGAATTGATGGTTGTTATTGCTGAGCTACTCTTAGTGACTTTTTTTTGGGGGGGGGGTGTTTTTTTTTGCGGGGCAATGGGGTTAAGTGACTTGCCCAGGGTCACACAAGTGGCAAGTGTCTGAGGCCGGATTTGAACTCAGGTACTCCTGAATCTAGGGCTGGTGCTTTATCCACTGTGCCACCTAGCCGCCCCCTTTTAGTGACTTTTGAAAGAATTTGGAAAATGGGAGGAGAATGGCTCACAGAAGGTTAAGTGTTGTCCACTTTCCTGGCTAGGGAGCTAGGGAGAAAGAAATCTGTAAATAAGTAAATTTAATTTTGATACCTGCTGATTTAACATTTTTAGTTAATGATCAATGGCATAGATAGGCAGAACCAGTAACAATAAGTAGAAGATTCTAAGAGGCAAATTTAGACATTTAAAGAAAAAAATCCTATCAATTAAAGCTGTCTGAAAGTGTAGTGTACTGTCTTTAGATAGTGAATCTCTCATAACAGATATCTTCAAGCAGTTAACTACTTTTAGGTTTTCTTTAGGTGTAGGTTGAACTAAGTGGTCCCCAAAGTCTCTTTCAACACTGAGGTTCTGTGATTTTCAGTGATGACCTCCAGATCTAGTAGTGAGATATTTTGGAATGATTCACATGAAATACATTAGTAGGTACATTATAAATTCATGATATCAAACCTCTACTAGGCCCTTTTAGTTCTTCCTAATTGATTCCCAATTTCATTCCCACAGAAGCTATTCCAAATCCTCTTCTAGCCTTTACAAATTTCCTTTTTTCCCTTCTCTCAGCTGATGAGGGTCTTACCCCTTACTTTACTGGGGGGAAAAAGAAAACATTCAATGTGAACTCTTCCCCCACCCCCTTTCTCTTCATCTCAGAACACCTTGACACCATCTTCTACTCTCTCCTCCTTCCTTCTAGTGCTGCAGTTCTTGTCATTGTCAAGTCCAGCTCATACACTGTATACTTGATCTTTGACCTTACTGTCTTCCCCAGTAAATTGTCGCTTCTGCCATCTCCTCCCCACCTCATATCTTCAGCCTCTCCCTGTCATCTGCTTCCTACCTTAGTATCTTCAAATATGCCCATCTTTACCCAGCTTTAAAATGTTCCACTAGACATTACCATCCCCTCATATTATTGTCCTATTTCTCTCCTTCCTTTCTCAGCCAAATTTATTGAAAAAGCTGTCTGCATTCGTTGCTTTCACTTCCTCTCCTCTCACAGAGCTTTGTAGGCTGCCTTTTTGACCTTATCGCTCAACTAAAATTATTATTTTGAAAGTTACCAGAGATCTCTTCATTTCTAAATCTGAAGGTTTTTTTCTCAGTCCTAAATCTTCTCAATCTTTTTGCTTTCATCTGAAAATGCTGACAGCTATTTCCTTTTGAGTACTCTCCCATGTCTTTATTTCCAGCTCTTGTCTCTCCCTTGAGTTTCAATCCCACAGTCACCATCTTGCCCACTGGACAGTTCACACCTAGTATGAAATAATCCCTCATCCCTTGCCTGAATTACAACAGCCTTCTTGTTGGTTTCTGTGACTAAAATATTCTCTCTGTACTTCAGTACATACTCCACATGGTTTTCCTTAAGCATAGATCTAATCGTGTCACACTCCTACTCAGACTCTAAAGTCAAACTGTGATCTCCTCTGTTTAGCTCTTAAAGCCGCCATTTCATATTATTTTTCCCTCCTGTGCTCTGTGATCCAGCCAAACTGGACTTGTCTCGTCTTCACACAGTGCCTCATTTCCTATCTCCGTACCTTCTGCATTAGTCATTTCACATGCCTTGGATTTACTTTTTCTTTAGCAACTCAAATACTGTTTTCTGCCTGAAACTTTTCCTGATCCCCCAACTCCCAAGTGATTACTCTCCCTTCCCTGTCTGTGTGTATGTATGTGCACACATTGAAATATAGACTCCTTGTGAGTATGGATTAACTAATTCTTTGTAATTAGCTAATTTGTAATTCTCCTGTACTTAGTGCAGTGCATGTCACATAGCATGTGCTTAATAAATACTTATTGATTGGTAGTATGATCATTAAACTTTGGGATGACATGGGACTAGGTTTTCTCCCTTCCTCTTGGCATTTGTTCCTTTCTCTCTATCCCTTTTCATGGTTTTGGCTATCATTTGATTAAGAAAGTTGTTTTACTTTGATTAACTCAAGTTTATGTTATAGTGATACCTGAATGAGCTGTTTAATAAAACAGTTGCAGCCAGATTTTGCCAGTTTTGTTTCTTTTTTAAAGTTAAGAAAATTAATGTATTGTAAAAAGTAGTTTAGCATAACTTGAAACTGATAGAACCAGAAGTCAAGACATAGAAGTATTCAGAGAATGTTCAATTTAACCTAATGATAACCTAATGGGATTTAATAAAGGATATCACCTACCCTTCTCCCCTTCAGAAAAAGTTCTTTTCCCCATCGCTTGATTGACATAGAAACATAGCAAAACCTCAGAAATTCTGAATCTTTTTTCAAAATTTTCTTTAAAAAGTTCTAAATCTTAATAAAATATCTTTGACAGATTCATCATAATTCAGTAAACTTTTTTTGGATTGGTCCTGTGATTTCCTCAGTGTGGGAAGCTCCTGGTGAGGAATTTCTCCGCCAATACAAGTTGGCACCATCTCTATAATCTACAGTCTTAAAGAATTAGGTGCTGGGATGTTAAGTCAATTGCCCGGGATCACACAACCAGTATTTAGTAGAAGCAGTTCTTGAACCCAGATCTTCCTGACTGGGAGTCCAGGTTTCTACCATTCCATTCAACAAACATTAAGCATTTATTACATGAGAAATGCTAACACAGTCATTTCCCCCTCATCCCGTGTTAAACAAATGTTCCTTTTTGACCTTCCCTCCTGCCAAATGGCAAGAACATTCACTATGGAGACTGTGTCTTACAGTATATTAACAATATTGTAGCACTTACCATTCTGTATTGAGATATGTTTATTTTTTTTTTTCTCCAGGGCCATCATTGATTTTTCTATTCAGAATTCAGTTTTCTTTTAAGGATGTGTTCATTTTAATTTTTGAAGTTGTCATGTATATTGTTCCTGTTTATTTTTTCCATGTTAGTTAATATAAAATTTTCCCCCATCTTTTTAAATTTACTTCATTTATTTTTCCTTTTTAAAAGCTTAGACATTTTTATTAATATTCCAGTTTTATGTTCTGTTTGTTTCCAAGTATATGCTTTCCCTTTACCCACCCAAAAAGCCTTGTTCAGTAGCAAAGAACAAAAAAGAAAGATTTTTAAAAAAAATGGTTTGGCAAAACTAAGTTATCAACTGAGTCTGACAGTATAGTCAGCCAGTAAACATGCATTATGCATCTATTTTGTGCCAGGCGTGTGTTACAGGCTGGAGATGCAAATAGAAAACAGAAAGGTGACCTCCATACTCAAGGTGGTGTTAAAGGCTAATAGGGGAAGACAGCATGCAGGAGGAAGTTGAACAAGAGGATACAGGAGAGGGAGGAAATATCTAGTAAGGGGGTGTGATGGAGAAGTCCAGAGGGTGCAGGCAGGTAGGGAATGATGAGATGACTGAGCTGGCATCTTGTCTTAGATGGAGGTGTTGGAGCATATCGCTCCTGTCCTCCAGTCAGAGGGGCAGAGGCCACTGATAAAGTGACTGTATCTTGCACATCTATATAGGAATGAAGGTTTATTTTCTCATCTCTTTTAATTTCAAGCTTGGCCATCATAATTTCATAATTAGGCTGTGTTTAGGGGTTTTTGTTTTGGTGGGGCAATGAGGGTTAAGTGACTTGCCCAGGGTTACACAGCTAGTAAGTGTCAAGTGTCTGAGGCCAGATTTGAACTCAGGTCCTCCTGAATCCAGGGCCAGTGCTCTATCCACTGTGCCCCCCTGTTTTTTTCTTTTAAACACATTGTTGCTGACAGTGTGTATTGCTTTCCTTGTTTTGTTTACTCAGCATTAGTTCTTATAGGTCTTATGCTTCTCTGTGTTCTTCATATTCTTTGTTTCTTATAGTAACAGTACATTATCTTCCTGTGTCACAGTTTATTTACCCAGTTTCCCAGTTGATAGGCATCTACTTTGTTTCCAGCTCTTAGCCACAATAAAAACAGTAATAGCAGCGGCAGCAGCAGCAATAATTTATATAGTGCTTTAAGGTTTTAAAAGTGCTTTACGGGGGCAGCTAGGTGGCGCAGTGGATAGAGCACTGGTCCTGGATTCAGGAGGACCTGAGTTCAAATCCAGCCTCAGACACTTGACACATACTAGCTGTGTGACCCTGGGCAAGTCACTTAACCCTCATTACTTTAGCAAAAAAAAGTGCTTTACAATATTTTCATTTTATCCTCCCAGTAGCTCTGGGAGATGGGTGCTATTATTATTCCCATTTGACAGGTGTGGAAACTGAGGCAGACAGTGTTCAAGTGATTGCCTAGGCCATACAGCTAGTGTCTATGACTGCATCTGAACTCATATCTTCCTCAGTCCAGATCCAGTGTGGTATCTACTGTGCTATCTTAGTTGCCTCTAGACAAAGTGCCCTTGGGGGAAATGAGATAAATGTTTATTATATGTACCTGGCACTCTGCTAAGCACTTCTAAAGATATACGCTCAGTTGAAATATTTTGATCCATACAGGACCTACCTATTGACATTCTTGTGACACACACACACACATATACATGTACACCCCTACCTGTGAGATTTTTGCATCAAAGTATATGGATGTCTTAATCACTTTCTTTGGATAATTCCAAATTGCTTTCCAAAATGGTTGGACAAATTCATAGCTCTAGCAGTAAGACATTAATGTTCCTATCTTCCTTTTTTTGTATTTTAAATTTATTTTCCTTTTTTATTATTTTCTTTATTATAATTGTCTTATTGATGACTATTAATAATAAAAACAAATATACAGACATTATTTATGAAAATATAAACTTCCATTACATAGTATTCTTAAAATATGTGTTAGACTTTAACATGGCAGTAATGAAATTGTTCTTTTTCTGGACTTTTTGTGTTCTGTGTGTCTTTCCATAGCTCCTTTATTCAGCAGCGTCTTTATCAGTTTCAAGCTATTACTACAATGAGGGTTGTGGCTTGCCCAGGGTCATACAGCTAGCTAGTAAGTGTCAAGTGTCGGAAGCTGGATTTGAACTCAGGTCCTCTTGAATCCAGGGCCAGTGCTTTATCTACTGTTCCACCTAGCTGCCCCATAGCTATTACTTTAAAAAAACCCAAAAAACTATTTATTGATGCTTTTGGTATTTACATTGCATTCATTCCACCCCTACCCGTGAATTGTTTTGTTAATGATAAGAAAGAAATTAAGCATAAAAAACATTCAAAATTGAGACTCTCATAGGCCATAACAGTTTGCCCTAGTTGTCTCTTACTTCTCTGCTCTGAAGGAAGAGGCATGTCTTATTGTACCTTCTCCATGCCCTTCATTAGATTTTTAAAAATATACTTTATTAATGTCATTTTATTGTCTCTTGTCTTTACATCAAAATCTTCACCCATCTTCCCAAATTTAATTGTCTCTGGTGACAAAAAGAGCATCATTGCCTGACACTGTATGTCTGTTGTGGTTGTCTTTCACCTTTCAAGGATATATTTAAGACCTCCCTTGGTTTTTCTTCTCTAGAGTTTAATTTCCTTTGGGTGAGTTTTATTGTAGTTATGTATGTCTAGTTCTACTTATCTAACTCTGCATCAGTCTTTACAAATCTTCCCATGTTTTTCTGAGTTCCTCCTACTTGTAATTTCTTATAGACAGATAGGTAGCACAGCGGATAGATTGCCAGGCCTGGAGTCAGGTAGACTCATCTTCCTGAGTTAAAATTTGGCCTTAGATACTTACAAGCTGTGTGACCCTGGGCAAGCCACTTGACCCTGTTTGCTTCAGTTTCTTCATCAATAAAATGAGGTAGTGAAGAAATACCAAAACACTCTAGTATGTTTGCCAAGAAAACCCCAAATGGGGTCACGCAGCATCTGACATGACTAAAAACAACTGAACAACTATATCAGTTTCTTACTGCACGTAATATTACATTACATTGATACAACATAGTTTTTTCAGCCATTCCCCAATAAATAGCCAATTAGTTTGTTTCCAGTTCTTTGATACCACAAAGATTGCTGCTATTCATAATATGGTATACGTTGTTTCTTTATTTCTCTTTGACTTCCTTAAGGTATATGCCCAAGAATGACATTTCTGGGTCAAAGGTTATGGATAATGTAGCTGCTTGTCTTGAAATCCACAATGATTGGAATACTTTGTGACTCTACATAAACACACCCCATGAATAAATGAATGAATGTCTATCTGTCTGCCTGTTTTCTTACACTAACTCCAACACTGACTTTTCTTGTCTTTCCTCCCAAGTTTCTGTTTCTTATTCATATATCGTTATTAAACTGTGATGTCCAGAACTGAACACAATGCCCCAGATGGGTCTGATGAGAGCAGAGTACAGGGTGATTATCACCACCCTGCTTTTGAAAGCTCTTTTAATGTAGTGCCAGATTTCATTAGCTTTTTTGGGAAGCTACATAATACTGCTGATTTATATTGAATGTATGCTTCACTAAAATTCCTAGATATTTTCTACACTCAAAAATCTTCAGTGATGCTTTAATGCCCATAGAAGTAGCTCAGTACTCCTTAGCCTGGCATGCTTGTTCTATATAATCCAATGTGTAATCAAAGAAGATTCTTAGCTTTACGAATTTAGATTTCCAGAATAAAAGTGACATTATTAACAGAAATAGGGAAATCAAGGAACAACAACCTTGGAGGGGTGTAACATTTGGAATTTAAAAAGGAGAGACTGAGGCCATTATTTGAGCAAGATAAGATTTATTATCAGCATGGTGCCTGCCAATAAATGGGTTAATGTCTTCCCTCCATTAATGTCAGAGACCCTAAGCAACAGGATAGTTCACTTATATAGGTTTGGGGGAGTACAGAACAAAGAACAACAAGGTAGATGACATCATGCAATTGAGGGCACCATGATTTGTTACCAAGCTGAGACACAGGGAACAACATGATTGGTGGCAAGTTTGATAATCATGGCTAGCAATGAGTGACCTCCTTGTCTCATGAGACTAAAAAGTGCTCATTGTCTGAGTCCAGGTGCAAGATAACAGGCTAGACATTTGGACAGAAACCAGACATATTTTTAGGATGGCTTGATGGAGTAAAGCTATCAAACCCAAACTCCCTTGTGTTCACATGCATTCTCCAAGCTCAGTTAAATTCCTTGAGGCAAGAAGAGCTGAATTTTTAAACTTAACCCATTGCAAGCCAGTTGAACTCTGCAGTTAAATCACAATTATAACACAAAAGCAGTCACAGGACAAAATCTATTACTTGTAAGTAGCTTCAATGAGAAAATGATACTACAAGATCAATTTAAATTTTCTCAGGGGGAAGAGATAGGCATAAGAGAAAAGAGTTGTTTTAGACCTTTTAAATTTCATTTTATATACTTAGAGTTTTTTTTTTTAATTGTGAATACTAAAGAACCAAGGATGATAGTCCATATCTTATCAAAATCCAGTTTGCAGCAGTTTTATCATGCCGTTGCAGAAGTAAATGTAATGTGGCAAGTAGTTGGGAAACCGTTATTTCATCAGAATCCATGCAAATTACATGAACACTGAGAATTGAATTATTTGATAAAATGTATTCAGCTCTTGCTGTTCTCATTGATTATATAGTACACCAAGCCTAGTCTGGTTTTGTGGTTTTAGCTCCATTGCTCTGTAGTTGATATTGAAAGCCGGTGGTAAGAGTGTAGAGCCCCACCACACTTTGCAAAATCAGTCCTCACCTCAAGGTTGGGGTCCTTCTGGCAGAGCTTCACCCTTCTGCTACCCTTAGAAATCACTCAGCTGTGGTTCAATCACTGTGCTGCTCTGTTTTTCTGTAGCCAGACTATTCTCTGCCTAGTTGGGAAGGATACAAAGAGACTAAAAATTTGGCAAGATGGCAGTTCAGTAAGACTGCCTGGGCACAAATGAAAAACTAAAAAAGGCTTGGGAGCTGTTGTGCTAGTTCGTAACCCCCGAAAATTGGCCATTGGTGCCTCCATTTAATGAGTAACTAGATCTAGCAGAGCTTATTTTTATGTAAGATACAGTCGATCTGCCTTAAGGATTATCTCAGTCAGTTCAGTATTTATTAAGGATCTGGTTTTTTCTCCAGGCACTTCACTAGACAGTGGGGCTATAAATGTCATGAGTGAAATGATCCCTACTTGCAAGAGCTTATATTCTAAAGGAAGAGACAACAAGGAAATGTTTAAGTATACATGAAAAAATACCAATAAATACCTGATAAACAGGAGTTTATATTTGATTCTAGAATTTATTGAGTAGGGGAGTGATTTGTGTTTAAGGAAGGTCACTATGGCAACACAATGAAAGATACTCTAGAGTGCAGTGAGGGACACCAATTCAAAGGCTTTTAATCTGAGTGAGATGTGATGTGGGCCTTGAACTGAGGGTGGTAGTTTTGTGAGTGGAGAGACAGGGTCTGATGTGAAAGGTATTGGGGATGTAGAAATGTTAAAATTTGTCAATTGATTAGATATGTAGCATGAGGGAAAGTGAGAGGGAGGGTCTAGGTTATAAGTCTGGACCTGAGAGAGCAGTCATACCTTTTCTAGAAATAGGAATTTTTGCAGAATTTTTTGGGATGCGGAGAAAATGAGTTGTTTTAGGTATTATGAGTTTCAGATGATTCCTGATCTCAAGTAAGAAATGGGCTAGATGTATCGGTCTGTGAATCATCAGCTATAGATGGTACTTAAATTTGTAGGTAAAGAAGAGAAATAGTTTATTGAGAGAAAAGGGGAGAGCAAAGATTTATACAGTTGGGGTATCACCAAATTATGACCCAGCAAGGTCTGAGGAGTGGGTAGACCAGTAGGAGAACCAAGAGAGCTTGATGTCATGAAAGGTTAGAGACTTGGAACAAGTATCCAGGGAGACCTGAGTTCGAATGTGGCATTTGATACTTATTAGCTATGTGGCCTTTGGCAAGTCACTTAACCTCTGTTTATCTTAGTTTCTTCAACTATAAAGTGGGAAGAACAACAATAATAATAGTACCTACCTCCCAGGGTTGTTATGAGGATTAAATAAGATACTTTATATTAACGAATGCTTGTTTTCTTCTCCCCAACGTACTTCATGAGACTTAATCTCCTTGGAACCAGGCAGCTCAAATACTGATTTCTTTTACCTAGAGAGAAAGCAGGGGGCAGCTAGGTGGTGCAGTGGATAAGGCACTGGCCCGGGATTCAGGAGGACCTGAGTTCAAATTTTACTTCAGACAATTGACACTTACTAGCTGTATGACTCTGGGCAAGTCACTTAACCCTCATTGCCCCACAAAAAAAAAAGAGAGAGAGAGAGAGAAAGCAACATCCAAAGATGAAAAGCCCAAGAACAATAGAGATAAGTTGAGAAGGATGAGAAATGGAAAAAAAAAAAAAGATGCATCAGATTTGGCAGGTTGATTGTTTTTTGTAACTCTGGAGAGATCAGTTTCATTTCAGTGATAAGGTTGAAAGCTAGATTGCAGAGGATTGAGGAAGGAGTGAGAAGAAAGAAAGAGGAGGCAGCGAATGTAGACAGTTTTGTTTTTTTTTTTAGTGAGGCAATTGGGGTTAAGTGACTTGCCCAGGGTCACACAGCTAGTAAGTGTTAAGTGTCTGAGGCCGGATTTGAACTCAGGTACTCCTGACTTCAGGGCCGGTGCTCTATCCACTGTGCCACCTAGCTGCCCCATGTAGACAGTTTTTTAAGTTTGGCTAAGAAAGAGAGCAGATATATAGGATGTTACCTTAAGGGGGTGGTGAAGTCTAGTGAAGGTTCTTTTGTGGGGTGGGGTGGGGTGGGGCTAGGGGAGAATTACATTAGCATGTGTTCGATGTGTTTATCTTTATAAAAAAAGATTTTTAAAATTTATTCTGAATTTAACATGTATCAAAAAAGAGGACACTTTCATATCTAAAGCTGAAAACAGGATTATACATGAAACTGTGAACCTTACTTAGAACTTTTTAAAAAGTATCTTATAAATTCATCTGTTACTTTCAAAGTTGCACTGCTTATCTGTCAAAAATATAAAGTAGAATTCTTTATTAAAACAACTAAGCATGAATATTAAAGGATAGATTGCTGAAGGAGATATAGAGAAGTAAAGAAACAAACCATTATGGTTGTTGCCTTTTCTACTAATATTTGTTATAAATCATTGCTTAATTGAATACTCATATAGGACACTAATGTGTACAGTGTCCTTTTAAAATTCTGAATTCCAGGGGCAACTAGGTGATGCAATGGATAAAAGCACCAGCCCTGGATTCAGGAGGACCTGAGTTCAAATCCAGTCTCGGACACTTGACATTTACTAGCTGTGTGACCCTGGGCAAGTCACTTAATCCTCATTGCCCCACCAAAAACCCAAACAAACAACCAACCCCCCCCCCCCCCCAAATTTCTGAATATCATATCTTTGCATCAAAAGGGCTTTCTTGCTACTCAATATGTAATCTTGATGCTTTTCCAACTGATCAGCTAATAAAGCCCTTGTTTGCTCTTTCAGCAGCTAGTGTGGCTTTAATGCTTCCTAATGATTTTATTTATATATATATAATATATTTTCTTTGCTTGCCATCCATTTTTTGGTTTCAAAATTCTCTATACCTAACTAGCCAAGTCTTGGTTTGCAAGAGGAATAATATCTTTTCAAGGGGAAAAATGATATAATTTCCTTAGGTATCCTTGGTTTCTAATTTAACATCTGTAGGCAGAAGCATGGAGAGACACTGGTTGGTTGGCACCATTTATGAGTGTGTGGTTTTTTTAAATGGGATTTTTTTTTTTAGTGCGATTTTTTTTTAAAAATTGGAAAATTTCTCAGCAGGGGTTTATCCTCAAAATGCAAGTAGGTATTCATTGCGCATATGTAAAGGTGATGATTTTGGAAAAATAGCTATAATATAATTAATACCTGTCATTACTGATTGAAAGGCCTTAGTTTTTCATCATTGTTTGGCCTTAAAAAAGAGTTGATTGTCTTCAAGGGAAAAACCATTGCTGATTGTTTTAAAATAGCTCCCAAAGATGATTATTGTTCCCTGTATCCATCTTCATTCTGGAACTGCAATAGGAAATATTCTTAACAATCGGCTCCCAATAATAGGTGGTATTTGAATTGGATTTAATCTTTTTTTAAGTGGTTCATAGAAAGTTATTGTTTATTGCTAAATTCTATGATGTTTTATGTATGATCTGTGTTATTTTTCAAAAAAGATTATTTTCTCTCATTTTTAAAAGTACTATCTTTAGATCAGTGAGGTAAGTGAGGGTAATGCTAACTCAGGATGGTGGGTGTTACTGGGAGGGAACAGAAGTTTGTTTTTTGTTTGATTAATGTTTTCCAAAAAATTAAAGGACTGCTCTTTTTTTTCTCTCCCCCTTTTCTCGGTCTGCAATCCAATTCCAGAAGGTAAGAATTACTTTTTTCTAAAGCAATATTATGTTATCAAATTAACTGAACTTAACTCACAGATTCATTCAGTTTTTAAATTTAAAAACTACAAAAAGCTCTAGAAAACTAAATGTCTAAATATTAAATGTTTTTAGAATGAAATTTGTAGATTAAATAAAAAAAACTAAACTGCATGGGAATGCTTAGTGTCCTACTGAAATAATTCTAGAATTATGTAAAATATGGGCACGTATATTGCCGTATTGCTATGTGTTTGAGTCTGTATTTATACCCAATTCCATTTGGAATTTTAGTACAATTAAGCAAAGAAATGTTTTTGCATAATGTTGAGATAATTGCTTTGTTCTTTACCTGTGGCAAATTCAGATACTATGGCCTTGATTGAATCATAGTCTCCTTTTGTATCAGTGTTTATGGTTTCCAAGTTCCTCTTCTAAGTTACTTATGGGTAAAGGCTCTGACTAACTGAATTATGGTGATTTCAGCTGCTTTCTCCAGTCTTGCAGCTGCTTCTGAAGTGAAGAAAAAAGGTCGATTCAGGAATTAAAAAGACAAAAGTTAATTTTTAAGAAAAGATTTTAAAAAAATTAATATATTAAGAGTGAAATTTAAAATCCTAACTCACTTTGGTTTTCTGTCACACCTGTATAACAGGACCCAAGGACACACACACATATCCCAATTAAGATTTTGTTCACAAATTGTAATGTGGTCATCAAGATGTATTAGAGTCAGGATGTGAGTGTGAAGGGCGTAGTGGCTCCTTCAGGTATTATTTCTCTTCTCAGAAAGGCAATAAGGGGAATTTAAACATTAAAGCATTTTGAATGACATTTGCATGCTTGATTTCACCAGAGATTCCTTAGGGAATAAAAGTAGTTTCTGAGAAGGGGAGAAATAATTTCCTTGTACTCTGTAGATTGTGAAGGATGACTGGTGATAACTCCCTCCCCACCTCCAGTTTTCTTAGGGAATCCAATGTTGACTACTAATGAACAACTAAACATTAACTGACTCTACCCCCTGAGTCAATGAGAAATAGCAAATAAAGCAACAACGAAAAAAAATAAGGAAGTAATAGCAAGTATTTTACTTATTTTGATGTTAGACTTTTCAGCACCAGTCAATCATGAAGGTGAATTTAACTTTCAGAATATTTTATCTCTACACATCCTCTGTTTTCTGAAATAATCTTGTCCAGCTTATACTTTTTGCTCATGAGAAAAATGAGAAATAGTCCAAGATCATGTAGCTAATTAGTAACAGACCCAGGGCACCTTCAGTTCTTGCCACCCTACTACATAATCTGAACAAAATAGCTCTGAACACCATGTTGTAGAAACTGAGGACTGTGAGCTCAGAATCATGGTATTGATGTATTGTATTTAACATATTATAGCTCAATAAATGTTCACAAATAATGAAAATTAACTAAAGTGAATGTACTTCTTCATTTGTAGTGACCAGACAGAATTTTGCCAGCTTATCCCCAGCTTTCTGGCCAACTGTGCCCACAACATATATTAGTCTATTGTTTAGTTATCACATATTGCCTTTATCTCAAGTAGGCCTCCTCCTTAGCTTAGTTGGTTGAGTTAAATCATACTGGCTTTGTTTTAGCTATATCAGTGTTTCCCTTTAAGTTCCTTGCTACAGCCCCTTCTTTGCCAAGTTTGTATACAGAGATTCTTAGAAATTTTGGCAATCACTTCTCTGTAGCCTATCATTAAATCACAGATTTTCAGAGTTGAAAGTTCGTTAACTTTCTAGATCAAGGGTTCTTGAGATCAATGAACTTGTTTTAAAAAATATTGAGGTAACTACATTTGAATATAATGAATTTCCTTTGCAGTCCTATTTATTTTATGCATTTAAAAGTATTATCCTGAGAAGGGGTCCAAAGGTGTTACTAGACAGTCCATGACACCCCCCCCCCCCCGCCACCCCCCCCCCCCCACCACCACCCCGGGCAAAAGGTTAAGAACTAACCTGCACCCAAAACGAATTTCCATTTTAACATTTTTGACAAGTGGTTGTCCAGAGTTTGTAAATCTCCAGTGAGGAAAGGGTCTTTACCTATCATCTCTTGGGGGTAGTTTTTTTCTTACGGACAGCTCCAGTAGTAAGGAAGGATTTTTGTTTGTTTTGTTTTACACTGATCCAAAATTTGCTTCTTTGCCCCTCCACCTTTATTACTTTTAGCTTGCCCTCTTGAAGCAAAACAGAACAAATCTTAATTCTTTTTCACCTGGCTGTTAACCCCAATTTCTTTAACCTGCATCCCTATGGTATGAACTCAGTATCCTTCCTAACCTTATTGTGCTTCTCTGGATACTCTTTCCCCTTATCAGTGTGCTTCATAAAATGTGGCCTAGACCTGAACATGGTATTCCAGGTATGTTCTGACTAGAACAAAGGACAGAGAGCTTATCACTTTTTCATTATCTAATGCTCTGCCTCTCAGTATCATGTAAGATAATTTTAGCTTTTTTGGTTGCGATATCCCATTGGTGACTGCATTCTTTTAGTACCTTAAAATACTCAGGTTTTGTACAGATTTGTTCTCTAGGTATGTCACTCCTATCCTGTACTTGTGAAATTAATTTTCAAACCCAAGTGTAAGACTTTATAGTTATTAATTCTCAATTTCATCTTAACCAGTCTGGCCCTATGTTTTAGCTTCTCAGAATCTTTTTTTATCCTGACTGACATCTCTAGTGGGTTAACAGTTCCTCCTAGTTTTGTGTCATCTCCAAATTTCATATGAATATAATTGATGCCTTTATTCAAATAATTGATAAGAGTATTAAACAGCCCAGGATCAAGCAAGGATCTTTTTACTGAAGACCTTTTAAGCTGACACTGAATAGTTAATGACTTTTTTTTTAAAGAATTTGGCTGGCTGTTCAGTTATTTTGTAATCCATCTAATTGAATTATTGTCTAGTCCATAACTCTTTCTTTTCCATAAGAATGGCTTGAAAAACTTTATTATAAAAAGAATCTTTTAGTGTCTCAGTAAACTATACGTATAGTACTCTGTAGGTCTTCCTGTTTTGTAATGCTATTCAAAAAGGGAAATAGATTTATCTGGCACAGCTTGTCCTTGATGAAATGATACTAGCACTTACCTTTTTGATCAGGATGCTGTCTTTGTGTCTAGATGTTCACTATAATCGTTCCTTAATAATATGTTCTTAGGGTTTTGCCAACAAAATCAAACTCAGTAGAGTCTAGTTTGTAGACTCCTTTATCTCTATTTCTCTCTTTTAAAAATTTGTATATTTGCTTTTCTGTAATCATTTTCAATCACTTTCCATAGTGTTTCAGACACGACTGATACTGACTCAGCAGTCATATCTTTCAGTTCTTCCAAGAATGAGTTGATCTGGGCTGAGTAACTTGGACTTCCAATGGCACCTAGATGTTCTTTCCTCTTTTTTTAAAAAAACAAACCAAAATAATTTTTTCCCCAGATAACAAAAATTCTTACCCTCCCACCCTAACCCTCCTACCCCCAATTAAGAACAAAGGAGAAACAAAATCCATTACAAACATGTATTAAAATTAAATTTTAATAATTAAATGATAATTAAAACACATTTCCACCAATTTTTTTGGTCTCATCCTGAACCTCTCTAACAAGGGGTGGGTGGTATGTTTCATCATTTGTCTTCTAGAATTTTGGTTGTCATTGCTCTGATCAGAATGGCTGATTCTTTCAAAGTAATTTGCCTTTAACATCTTATCATTGTATAAATTATTTTCTTGGCTCTCTTCACTTCACTTTCCATCAGTTCATAAAAGTGTTCCCAGGTTTCTCTGAAACCCTTTACTTCATTGTTATAGCCAATAGTATTCCACCACATTTATATACCATAACTTATTCTTCTGTTCTTCAGTTTATGGGCATTTCCTCATATTCTCATTCTTTGCTACCTCAAAGAGATAGTTTTTTGCTTAGTCAATCCCTCCCTTAATTTACCTTCTGTCTAATTCCTCTTCCCCCCAATTCTTCTTTGTTTCCTATTTGAGTACATGTATTTCTGTACCTAACTCTCTATATTTGTATTCTTTCTTTTCTTTCTTTCTCTTCTTTCTTTCTCTTCCTTCCTTCTTTTTTTGGCGAGGCAGTTGGAGTTAAGTGACTTGCCCAAGTTCACACAGCTAGTAAGTGTCAAGTGTCTGAGGTCGGATTTGAACTCAGGTCCTCCTGACTCCAGGGCCAATGCTCTATCCACTGTGCCACCTAGCTGCCCTGTATTCTTTCTTTTAACCAGTTCGGATGAGTGGAATTGAAGTGTCAGCTGCTCCTCCCTACATGCTCCTCCTTGTTTGTTTAGATGTCTGTTTGTGCACCCTGATTATGTGAGACAATTTTCCCTAATATTTTTCTTCCCCTCTTATTTCATTCTCTTAAGATAATTAAGACATAATAGAATCATCCCCAGACTTTGTCTATTCTGATCTTTTCATCAGGAATGCTTGGAAGTTCTCTATCTCATTAAAGATTAATTTTTTTCTTCTGTAACATATTCAGTTTCACTGGGTAAGTTATTCTTGGCTGAAAGCCCATATCCTTTGACTTCTACAATATTATATTTCAAATTCTCTGCTCCTTTATATTGATGGCTGCTAGATCATGTGTGATTCTGACTGTGTCTCCTCAGTACTAGGATTCTTCTTTTTTGACTTTTGCAGCATTTTTTTCTTTGCCTGGAAGCTCTGAACTTTGGCTATGATGCTCCTGGGAGTTTTCATTTTGAGGTTCCTTCCAGAAACTGTCTGGCAGATATTTTTTTGATTTGCCTTGTGCTTCTAAGAGATATAGCAGTTTTAAGATTTCTTGAGAAATTATGTCTAGGCTCTGGTTTTTTTTTGTTTTTTTTTTTTGCAGGGCAATGGGGGTTAAAGTGACTTGCCCAGGGTCACACAGCTATTAAGTGTCAAGTGTCTGGGCCGGTGCTTTATCCACTGCGCCACCTAGCTGCTGCATGGTTCTTTTTAAAAGTTATGGTATTGGGGCAGCTAGGTGGTACAGTGGATAGAGCACTGGCCCTGGAGTCAGGAGGACCTGAGTTCAAATTCGGCCTCAGACACTTGACATTTACTAGCTGTGTAACCTTGGGCAAGTCACTTAACCCCCACTGCCCTGCTAATAAATAAATAAAAACAGGGGCAGCTAGATGGCGCAGTGGATAAAGCACCGGCCCTGGATTCAGGAGTACCTGAGTTCAAATCCGGCCTCAGACACTTAACACTTACTAGCTGTGTGACCCTGGGCAAGTCACTTAACCCCAATTGCCTTACTAAAAAAAAAAAAAAAAACCCAAATAAATAAATAAATAAATAAAAACAAAAATTAAGTTATGGTGTTCAGGATAGTACATTGATCCTTGATTCTCTCCTTCCTCCCCCTCCCCAATCTGTTTTCAAGGTTCTTTCTTTATTTTTTATGAGATTACCATACATTTTCTTCTGTAGTTTCAGTTTTTTACTTTGTTTTCATATTTCTTTTTGCCTCATGAAGTTTTATTGACTTCTCTCATCCATTCATGTTTTCAGAGAATTTGTTCCTTGGGCAAAGTTTTGTGACTCTTTTGCCAAGCTATTAATTGCTTTTCCAATATTTTCTTCTATAGCTCTCATTTATTTTTCATTTTTTCTTCAGGTATTCTCACTTTAAAAAAATATTTTTTAAAACTCTCCTTTTAAAATCTTGCATCTCTTCTGGAAGTTCTCTGAGTTTGTGCTCAAGCTGTATTTTATTCTGAGGCTTTGCTAGTAGAAGTTTTGAAGTCACTTTCTTCCAGGGTTTGTGTCTTGAGCTTCCCTGCCAACACAATAGTTTTTTTATGGTGGGATTTTTAAAAATTTGATTTTTTCTTCTAGTTTTCTTGACTTCAGATTTGATGTTAATATTGATTGTCAACTTCCAAGCCTGGGTTTGGAAGATGAGAAAATAGCAGCAATTGTGTGTAGACCATATTTCTTAGGAATTTGGCTATAAGAAGAGATACAGGGACAGTGAGGTGGCGCAGTGGATAGAGCATGGGCCCTGGAGTCAGGAGGACCTGAGTTCAAATCCAGCCTCAGACACTTGACACTTACTAGCTGTGTGACCCTGGGCAAGTAACTTAACCCCAATTGCCTCACCCAAAAAAAAAGAGAGAGAGATACATAATTTTTAAAAATTAAATTTAGGAAAAGAGATAGAGAATTTAACAAAAAATTAAGACTTGGCGAAGCTTGGGCCTGTTTGAAGGTGAGAAGGAAATAGTCATTTGATAAAGCATGATGGAAGATCAGACAGAACATAATGTCAGGGGCAAACTGAATTGAATGGGATCTAGAACAAAGTGCAAGAATTTTAATTGCTTTGAGATGAAGAGGATGTGATTAGTTAAAGAATTCAAGGGGAAGACTAAAAATAATGAGTTTTGTCATGTTACATTAATAACATGGTAATGTCGAAAGCAGACATTTTTGTTTTTAACTTGAATAAGATTTATTTAAGGATACAAAAAGATAGAAAAAAGTTAGCTATCCCAAGATGATTCTTTGCTATCATTAAGCCTTTTTTTTTTTTTTTAATTTTGGGCGGGGGGGGGGGGGGCAATGAGGGTTAAGTGACTTGCCCAGGGTCACACAGCTAGTAAGTATCAGGTGTCTGAGGCTGGATTTAATTCAGGTCCTCCTGAATCCAGGGTTGTTGCTTTATCCACTGCTGCCGTACCCTTTCCTTCCCCCCCCCCCCCCCCCCTTTAAAGGAAAGTTCCCTTGCTTGAAGTTTGTGGAATCTTGAGATAGATTCAGGAATAGTGTTTCTTTGCATGCGTTTTATTGTGTGATAGTCCAATAAATTTGAGTATTTCACCACTGCTAACCTAGTTCAGATTCTGATTGTGTGTTCTGTTTGACATTTAAAACTTCATTATGTAGTTACGTTTCCACCCCCTGTCTAACTTATCAGACTTATCATGTGTTCTCCACTTCCAGTGATCCAGTATCTCTTGATATTCTATGAAAGACACTTCATCTGTGGACTGCACCTTTTCACTGGCTGTGGTCTCCACCACCCACCGTACCTGGAATGCTCTCTCCTTATCTCTGCCTCCTAGTTTCTTTGGCTTCCTGTAAATCTTAGCTAAAAGTCCCTTCTTCTACAGGAAGCCTTTCCCAATCATTACTCTCTGTTGATTATTTCCAGCTTGTGTCCTGCATTGGACTGTTAGCTTTTTGAGAACAGGGACTTTATTTTACTTTTCTCCAACACTTAGCACAATGCCTGGCTTAATAGGTGCTTAATAAATATTATTGACTAGCTGACATGATGGGCTGTTTTGTAAGAACCTCCCAAATAGTTTTTCTGTTCCCACCCTCTGCCCATTTCCAGTATGTGCTTTATAGTACCCCAAACTGAAGATAAGTCATCCATCTGATTGTGTTATTCCTTTGCCAGAAAATTTTCATTTATTACTAACAATTTACAAAATATAGTACAAATTTCTCAGCTGGCATTCAAGGGTATTTATAACCTAGCCTTATTTCATACTATGTCTCTTCAAATTTTCCAGTGGTTTAGCTAAAATGAATTGCCACCTTTCTTCCTGCCCTCTCTGACCTTACATCATCCTCCATCCCTAAAATGAATTTCTGCCTTGCTCCTGGCATCTTCTGAAACCCATTCTTTCTTTAGGACCTTATTCAGCAGTCAGTCTCCTTCATGAAATGTTCTCTCAAGTAATTTCTCTTTCCTCAGATTTCCCATTTCTGTTTCTGTATTTATTTGAATTTATCTGATTGTTATTTGTTTATATCTTGACCCCTTCTAGATTTTAAGTCGGTGCTATGACAGATACTTTCTTTGTGTCCTAACACCTTGTGCCTTATTGATTTTTTTTTTTAGAGTGCTGGATTTATTTCATTTTTTCAAAATAATAAACATTTTTATTTATAGTTTTGAGGTTCCAATTTTTGTCCCTCCTCCCTGAGGCAGCAAGCAATCAGATATAGTTTATACATGTACTGTTATGTAAACCATTACTATATTAGTCATTTTGTGTATGAAAACTTGAATAAAAGAAAAAAATGAAAGAAAGTGAAAAATAGCATACTTTTTGTGTTCCATCCATATCAGTTCTTTCTTTGGAGGTGTGGATTTTAACAGCATTAGTTTGTATTTGTAGTTTCAGCACAGGTAACTGGCCTCCTCACTCCTTCACACCTGTGTAAGTTTTTCTAAAACTTGCAAGATTGCTGATAAGTTGATCAAATTGAATTTACATGGCCTGCTATCTTGTTCTTTCCAGAAAATATGTCTGAAATTGGGCTGTCACCAGGTGGATAGTGAGATGTGTTCAAGTAGTGCAGTCTCTGCATGAGTTACTAAGCAGTGAGAGATAAAATATCTATTCTGTTAATGTGACTTTTCTTTTTCTTTTTTTTTTTTGGGGGGGGGTGAGGCAGTTGGGGTCAAGTGACTTGCCCAGGGTCACACAGCTAGTAAGTGTCAAGTGTCTGAGTTCAGATTTGAACTCAGATTCTCCTGACTCCAGGGCTGGTGGTTTATCCACTGCGCCACCTAGCTGCCCCTAATGTGACTTTTCTCCAAAATATACTTGTATTAAAATAATGTAAATACAGGGGCAGCTAGGTGGCGCAGTGGATAGAGTACCGGCCCTGGATTCAGGAGGACCTGAGTTCAAATTCGGCCTCAGACCCTTGACACTTACTAGGCTGTGTGACCCTGGGCAAGTCACTTGACCCCAATTGCCTCACCCCCCCAAAAAAATAATAATAATGTAAATACAGATTTCACTTCATCTTCATAAGAAATTGGTAGGAAATGTGGAGGTACTTTCTCTTATGTTGCCTCCTTAAATATTGACAATTTCTTTACTGCTATCCATCTCACAAATAGCTTCTTTTAGTTAAAGCTATAAATCATATATATTTCTTATTGTTGAGAAAATGGGACATGGCTTCTGGGACATGACGACTCCTTTCCCTTGGTCTGCTTAAGACTTTTCCTTCTCACCTTCTATTCTCGATATGGTTACCTGGGTAACAAAATTACTGTCTCATTGAAGCTGGTACTTTTCCCCTCTTGTGCCTCTCTAGTTATTTTTTAACTCCTCTTTTTAAATGATGTTTCATCTACATAAGCTAAGTTTTCTTTAGAACTCTCAATTTGGCTTTCTACAGAATATTAATAGCTAGCATTGGTATAATTGGCTTTAAGGTTTGCAAAGAACTTTTCATATTTAACACTGGTTTGCCCTCCCCCCTCTTGGACAGCCACTTTTTACCTCTCCCATATATTATCTTTTTTTTTCTTCCAGTTTTGTTTTTTAAATAAAGTGCTTAGGTTCTTTCCTTCCCCTTTTTCTCTTCTTTTTGCCCATCCTTCACATCAATTTCCATGTTCAACAATTAGATCTCCTTGCTATATCTGTTCAATAAAGTTCTCGATTTTTTTTTTACTTCTTTGGTCACCATGGGCAATTCGCTTAATTTTTCTGGTCTTAGTTTCCTCATTTGTAAAATACAAAGGGTTGAGCTAGAATCTCTTGTTTGTGCTATGCCTGTTACTTCTCTACTTCTATGTTCCTTATCTCTTTTGATTATACTTTCCAAAAAATAACATGATTATGTCCAGTGTCTAATATGTGTTTATGCTCTTATGGTAGTTTTACTAGAAGTCTCATAATGTAGACTTACACCACCATGAGGCCTTGTTGTTTGGTTACTGCTTGAGGTTTTTTTGTTTTCCCTTGATATCCCTTCTATAATATTGTACTTTTCTTTTCTCTTTGATCTCTGATTGTTCTGCCTTTCCATCCTTAGCTGCCTCTAAAAAAGAATTTTCCAAAACCAAGTTCTGAGATCTCTATTATTCTCTTTCCTTACCTTTTCCTTTTAAAAGCTTATGTACTCTTATGATTTTGCATATGATTTTTATAATGATGCTGCCAGTCAGATATGTCTAGTCTATATAATTTCAATCCATTTGGTAAGATAAGACCGACACATAACTGAGAACCAAATTGTGTCATAAAGCTATAAGTGCTTTAAGTATTCAAAACATTAGGAGATGAATGAGCACTTAATTTCCCTCTTCATTGGGATGTTTTCCCTTTTTGTCTTAAGATTTCAATTTTAAAGATTTCTTATCTTTCCCATGATGGCTTTTTTGTTTTGTTTTGTTTTTGTTTTTGTTTTTTTTTTTTTGGTCGGGGGGGGGGGACTTGGACTTTCTTTTAAACCAGAGGTTCTTAACTTTTTTTTGTCTCAGACTCTTGGCTGATGAAGCCTAGGGGCCTTTTTTTCAGAATAATTTTATTTAGCTGTCTATTTTTTTTTGCAAGTTTATAACAAAAGAAAATGCCATATTTCAGTTAGAAGTTAGTGAAAATAAAGATATAATTTTGGGGTTAGGTCCATCCAAGTACACAGACCACCCCTCCCTCGAAGGGGGTCTATGGACTAAAAGCTTATGCTTTAAATATTTGATAACTGCTTTCTCAAAATCACAGGTGCATGTCAGACTATACCCAGTTTTCTTTTCTATCACAAACTATAGATAGGATGGGCATTGTCCTCCCAAGGTTCTCAGAATTGTCATTCTAGCATCCAATTCCCTTGATATTCAGAATTAGACCCCGTTGGAAATTTTCCCTAATACTTTCCTTCCTTTTGAAAGATTAAATTTTTATTAAGGCAAATCAAGAAATTATTAGCTGCTTTGTTTTGGTAGAGAGAGAGATCCAGAAGAAGTAATTACCTTTACCAGTCAGTTAGTAAGCATTTATTAAGTGCCTACTATGTGCTGAACACTGCTAAATGCTAGGGTTACAAAGGCAAAAGACAATCCCTGACCATAAGGAGCTCACAGTCTAATGGGGGAGAGAACATGCATGCAAATAGACTAAATTGGAGAGAATCAACAGAAAGAAGGCATTAGAATTTAATGGGGTTCAGGAAGGGCTTTCTGTATGTAGAAGGTGAAAATTTTGATCTGTTTCTCAAACTTGTATTTCTTTTTTGTGTTGTCTATAACATGCTCTGATGATCAGTTTGTTTGAAGGTTCCCTTATAGACTTCTGGCTCTCTTCCTCTACATCTGTGGGGTGGTGCCTTCTACTTCTTGGGTAGATTCTTGTTGAATTTCTTGGTCATTATTTTATGATGTGAACATCAAGGTTTTGTTGGGGCAGGAATATGTTAGCTGAGTTTCCTCTTCAGGGATTCATCTTCTCAAATGATTTTCTTTAGCTGTAAAGTATACCACAGTAAAGTATTTCCATTCTCCTCCAGTTGGATACTTTCATTCTTCATTGTTTCAGCAAAAAATTGTCTTCTCTATGCCAGTTCAGATCCCTTTATTTCCTATTGAATCCCTCCCTCTGAAATTCTTTCCAGAGCAAGCCATTTTTTCTAATAATTTAGTATGCAAAAGTCCTCAAATCTCTTCCCCTCTTTCTTCTAGGAAGGACACTAACCTATCCTTAAAACTGAGATAGCAATTACTTGGCTATGGCAGAAATAAATACAAAATTATTGTAAAAGTCATTGTAAGCTTTTACTGTTTCCCTTTTTCTTTTTCATAATAAGGTATATGTTATTCTAGCTATGTGGTACAGTAGGTAGTGTACAGTCTGGAGTCAGGAAGACCAGAATTCAAATATAGCCTCAGACACTAGCTGTTTGACCCTGGACAAGTCATTTAAACTCTGTCTCAGTTTCCTCAAATATAAAAAGGGAATGATAATAGTACCTAAGCTCATAAGGTTGTTGTGAGCATCAAATGAGAAAATATTTGTAAAAGGCTTAGAACAGGATCTGGCACATTGTAGGTGCTTAATAAATGCATCTCCTCCAATGCTGGGGGAGTTGTAAACTCATCCCAACCATTCTGTAGAACAATTTAGAACTATGACCCAGTGAGTTAGAAAATTGTGCATACCCTTTGATCCAGCAATACCACTGCTTGGTCTTTATCCCAAAGAGATTTTTTTAAAAAGAGAGACCTATTTATACAAAAGTATTTATGGCAGCTAGGTGGTGCAGTGGATAGAGTTGTCAGTCCTGGAGTCAAGAAGACTCACCTTGTGAGTACACATATTTCCTATTAATCATGTTGTGAAAGAAGAAACAGAAGAAAAGGGAACAGCCATAAAGAACAACAACAGAGTAAAAATATTATGCTTCGATCTGTATTCAGACTCCATAATTCTTTCTCTGGATGTGAAGGGCATTTTCCGCCCTGAGTCTTGGAACACAAGTTTTATAGCAAAATAATATTCCATTACATTCATATACCACAACTTGTTTGCCCTTTCTCCACTTGATGGGCATCCTCTCAATTTCCAATTTTTTGTACATATTAGGTCCTTTTCCCTTTTATTTCTTTGGGATACAGACCTGGTAGTGGTATTGCTGGATCAAAGAGTTTACACAGTTTGATTGCCTTTGGATGTATTTCCAAATTGTTCTCCAGAATGGTTGGATCAGTTCACAACTCCACCAACAACACATTAGTGTCCCAGTTTTCCCACATTTCAACATTTATCATTTCCCTTTTCTGTCACATTAGCCAATCTGATAGGGCACATTCAGTATTGTTGTTCAGTTGTTTCAGTTTTGTCTGACTGTGACCACATTTAGAGTTTTCTTGGCAAAGATACTGTAATGATTTGCCATTTCCTTCTCTAACTAATTTTACAGATGAATAACTGAGGCAAAGTGGCTTAAGTGACTTGGCCAGGGTCACACAACCAGTTAGTATCTGAGGACAGGTTTGGATTCAGGAAGATGAGTTTTCTTCAACACAGGCCCAGTGCTCTATCCACTTCTCCACTAGCTGCCCTTCAGTATTACTAAACATTACTTTCTTTTTTTTTTAGTGAGGCAATTGGGGTTAAGTGACTTGCCGAGGGTCACACAGCTAAGTAAGTGTTAAGCGTCTGAGGCCCGATTTGAACTCAGGTACTCCTGACTCCAGGGCTGGTGCTCTATCCACTGTGCCACCTAGCTGCCCCACTAAACATTACTTTTAAAAGGCATTTATCAAACCATAAGGGAAACAAGTGCCAACCATTAGTGTTGAATCTTTTTTTATTGCCTTTATTAGAATATTCTTTTGAAAAGCACCCTGCTTCTTTTAAAAGTTGAGATGCTGGGGGGCAGCTAGATAGTGCAGTGGATAAAACACCAGCCTTGGATTCAGGAGGACCTGAGTTCAAATCCAGCCTCAGACACTTGACACTTAACTAGCTGTGTGACCCTGGGCAAGTCACTTAACCCCAATTGCCTCACTAAAGTTGAGATGCTTTTGAACAGATTAGAAATAGAGCTTGTGGCTAAAATTTTTTCTGAGTTGCTTTGTTCATCTGCCATTAGTTTCCCTTTTCTAGTAAGTATTTTCTCCTAATCTTTCAGAAGAAAAGCTTTAATAAATAGTAGTAGTAGATGATATTCTTATATTGGGAATAAAATTGACATGTTTTTCTTTGCTGTTGGAACAACTGGCTACTTTGGACTAAAGGCTTCTCATTAATTTTTTTCCTTGCTCTCTTCTCTGCAGTACAGATGGCAAAATTTCAAGAGAAATGGTTGTGGGCAGGCACCCAGGGTTGGGGTTCAAAGTGTTGTGAACTTGGATTGGAAAACTTGGCTTTGAGTCTTGCCTCTGTCCTTTATTTGGCACGTGATCTTTCTAAGTCTTTGAGTTTCTTAGAACCTCTGTTTTCAGTAAAATGGGACCACTAATAATTAAAATACTTCACAGTGTTGTAAAAAATCAAATGAAGATATATCTTCCCAGTGTTTTGTAATTGAACTCCTGTATATTAATGTAATCCATTGTTATTGTTGTTTATATGTTATCTGTTTGCAGGGGTTTCTCTGCCAAAACCTAAATATGGAATTAAAGAATTTTAGAACTGGAAGGGACCTTATAGGTTATTTAATTCAATCTTCTAAGGAGGAAATTGAAGCCAATAAAGTTTAGTCACTTGCTACTAAAGGTAACTCAGTAACATATCAGAACAAGATTTCAACACTGGTCATCACACTGTAAATCCTACATTCTTTTCATTATGGTATGAAAATTTAGGATTCTTCTTCCATGCCATTGTATAGATCTTCAGAATTTGAAAATGGCCGTTTTCTTTTTCTCTTGATATTCCCTCAGTAGCCAGATCACACCTAGAATCAGGTGCAAACTGCTTTAATGAGTTCCTTAGCACTAATTTTGGAGAGTGGGAAGGAGACCCCTTATATCTCAGCTATAAGAAAACATTCTTCAAAAGGAGATTTAAGTAGAAAATTTGATAGCCATAGAAAATGGTTTTATAGTAGCCGTAATAGAGTTAGGTGGCAAAAATGTTTAGCTTGTTTGTGGGTATAGGTTACATTTCCTTTATTTAAATGTTTTGGGGACATTTAAATTTGTCAGCAAATAAATATTTTTTAAATATTTACTTCTCTAAGTGCTTGGTTTATAAGAATGGCAAAATATAGTTCTTGCCTTTGAGGAGCTCACAGAGTAATGGAAGAGACAACCTGCAGACAATTAGGTACAGACAAGTTAGGTACAGGTCAAGTTGGAGATAATCAACAAAGGAATGATTTCCTGTAGAAAAGTGGGATTTTAGCCAAGACTTGAGAGAAGCCAACAGGGTGGAGATGAGGGAAAGCATTCAAGGCATGTGGGTGAGTGAGGAGTTGAGGATAATACCTTGTTTCCTCTGTCTCTGTCTGTCTCTTTCTCTCTATATAGAATATATATATTCTCTGGGTGATGGGGAAGATAGTTATAAGCCTGAATAAAAAGATGAGAAGGTTTGTTGGATATGTTGAGTTTAAGGTATCTATGGGACATCCAGTTTGAGATCTGGAGATCTGAGTTGAGGTGAGCATGGGGGTTAATCATAAGTATAACTGAGAATCATCAGCATAGAGGGGATCATTGAGTCCATGGGATTGTATGAGAATAAAAACTGATCAACTGTGTCAAAGGCTGAAGAAAGGTTAAAGAAAAAGTGAGATTTGGCAAATAAGAGGTCATTGGTAATGTTGGTGGAAGCAGTTTTGTTGAGTGATGGAATTAGAAACCAAACCATATATAATTAAGAAGAGAGTGAGAGAGGAAAGGAAGTGAAAGTATCTATTGTAGAATGCTTTCTCAAGCAATTTAGCCACAAAAGGGAGGGAGAGATCGAGGATTTTTTTTTTGAGGATTGGGGAGACATGAGCCCATTTGTAGGCAGCAGGGAGAGAGTGCGGATAAGTGGAGATGACAGAAGGAGCAATATACTGACGGCATAGAATGTGAAAACTTGTACATTTTTTTGTACTTGTACTCTACAGCATAGAATGTGATTACTTGTACATTTTTTAAAAAAAACATTTATTTGTGTTGAGTAAAGAAGATTTGCAAACAAATTAGGACTTTTCTTTATTTAAAAAAAAAACAAAAACCTAATAGTTTTCTTAGTTTGTCTTTGGATGCTGTGTAGGCATCAGAACTCTTAGGAAATGGGAAAAGGCCTTTTTCACATAATGCCCATATCTATACAGCTATGAAAACTGACTTCCTTCCTGAATCTGTTATATTAATAATTATTCTAGATTATTGGATTTTAAAAGATTCTAAATGGCTTTAGACTTATTCCTTTGAATGAATATTGACCAATTAAAAATAAATTGTGAAAGTATGCTTGGAGTGGAATCTAATCTTTACCTCTTCCTTTTCTCCCATTCCCTCAGTGGAACATCTCCCCTTGCATGTCTGAATGCAATGCTGCACACCAACTCGAGAGGGGAAGAAGGGATTTTCTACAAGGTTCCCGGTAGAATGGGAGTATATACCCTGAAGGTAAGCTGGACTTGAACTTTAAAGGTTGAAGAAAACTGTTCTCTCTGGAGGAGTTTCTATGTAAGGTAACAGGAGTTCAGCTCTTATCAGACTTGCAGATGTCAGCCTGGAAGATGCTTGAGAGGTGGAACACATCACTGTGTTTTAGCCTTCCTTCTCAGTACCTTTGCCTCAAAAGTCAATGAGGTTAATTGATGCCAGGAAGCTGGTTACAAAATGCCCAGTGACATGAAATCGAGTTGATTGACTGGAGCACTAAATAAATGCTAGTAGGAAATAAAAGTATATCAGAAGTAACATTTGCATATGTATAGCCTCATTAACACCAATATCAATCAGCATAGGTTTGGGGAAGGTCCCATTTTATTTTGAACAGAGCCAGTTGTCCAAGACACAATAAAATAGCAAATTAAAGTATATAAACCTTAATACAATTAGTTATACATAATTTTTCCTGACTATATTGCTCTAGCAGGTAATTGAAAACAGTGGCTACTATGTTGCTTTTGAATTGTTGGTTTTTTTTTAAACAGACTTATATAAAATTGTGTGGGTTACATGATTTTTCTGTCCACTTGACCTTTTAGCAACAGCAGTTCCTTTCCAGCCATGAAGAGTTCTCTCACTGAAGAGATTTGTGGGCAGCTATGGGGAAGCTTCTTGTGTCACATTAACTTGCTAACAAAGACTGTAAGCCCTTTGAGTGCTACAAATGTCTATTAAGCAACTACTGGATGCTAGGCAATTTACTAGTCACTAGGGATATAAATAAAAAAAGAGTAAGACCATTTCTGACTTTAAGGAGTTTACTTCTGTTGAAATTCTGCTTGTCATTTAAACTTTGTATCTGTACCAAAGAGTAGCACAGGTGCTTTGCACATATTAAATATTTAATGAATGTTTGTTGAATAATAGAACTGGCTTGTCCTTCTGTGCAGCTCCCCATACTGCAGACCAGGGATCTAGAGACAATAAATGGTGATTTGCTGCTAGATCTTTAACAATCCTATCTCCCTACCCCACCCTCCCAAGGAATTAGACTCCAGGCATTCCATTAGTGTTCTGATTTTTACCATTGGCAATTCTTTTTTTTTTCTTTTTTTTTTAAAAGCATGTTGGTGATCACAAAAGCAGAAAAATGAAATAAGGAAAAGTTTGGAGACTCTTTCACCAAAGCCTTGCTGGTCTCTCATCAAGACTTAGCTGGTTCAACTTTCATTTCTTCATAGCATTGTACTTTCCCTGGTCTTCACAAAATAATTAGTGATTCTATGATAATAGTTAAATGTTTTACCTTAACTCAATTAATTTAAAAATAAGAAAGTGCTTCTCATCGAGAGTTTGCTATCCTGATGAAATAAGTCCCCTCCTTCCTCCCAGAAAGAAAAAACAAACTAAAAGAAAATTTAAAAAAAAAATTTTTAGGGCTTAAATTTTTTTTACTTGGTTCTCTTCAACCCAGAATCAAGTTTTTCTTTAAAGATAAAAGAATTATTGTCATTTATCTCTTTCACTCTTGTTCTTCTCTCTATCCTTCTCCCCTGCTTCCCAAAGCAGCTCAGGGGAAAGAAAGGTAATGGTATTAAAGCCTACTGTTAGCTTGCAAAACAAATATTAGCCAACTTTGCCTTTCAGTTTTCTTAATTCTTGAAAAGAGCATGCCAATCACTACTTTTTACATGAGGTATTAATGTAATCTTTATCCAGTCCTGGTACTCTGTCTTGTATCTCAGAAATTTGCCCACCTTTCAACAATCACTTTGGTTGGATCAGTCCTTAACTAAAATCCTGGAGATCAAAGCTGTGAGGACAGTCATTCCCAGGTTTGGTTCTGACCTCTGGAAAACTGTGACAGCATCCCTTTGTCTTCTGTAGCCCTTCTGCTCCTGGAGAGAATGCCCTCCCTAGTGCAGATAACACCAATAGCAGGTTGTGTCCTTTGGCATATACTCTATGGTATCATTTCCCCCTCCCCCAAGGACTTGTCCTTTTGGACACACAGATTACATTTCCTTCTGGTACTAGAATACTTGCACAGAAAGAGATCAATCCCAGCAGCTGCACCTTTTCACAGTTATTCTCCTTGTCAAGTCTATATGACATTACCTGGCCTGTTCCATCTATGATAAGCACTATTTGTATGTAGCTTTCCTCCAGAAAGTCTCAGATGCATCCTTTTGGTGACTGCTGGACTCAACCTCATGCCCCTCATCCTGGTGACCCATTTACTACATAATTGTCTGAATGCCTAATGATTTTTTCTTTCTTTGAGGAAATGCTAGTTTGTTTTTCTGACTTGTACTTGACCAGTGTTCTATGTTCCCTTACTTCTCTCCACTAGGAATACATAAGGTTAGTTCCCTAGAATATATTTTTTCCTTGTATGCTCCTTAAGGGATCCAGAAACTGGAGAGATCCCCATATAGGTATCGCTAACATAGCTTGCATTTAAGCTTCCCAGCAGCTCAGACTCCTGCAGTTTCCCAGGGTTATCTTAACGATTCTCTTAAAAAAAAAAAAAAACCTGTATCTGCTTGATGCAGTCACTACCAGGAGCAGCCAGATTGATAATAATAGCTGAAAATTTATGAGAAAGGTGTGTTGTTTTATTTTGATGGAAAAACTTAACTGAAATAGTATGCTGTAATCTGTATCTTCTTGCACTATATATAGTTCATAACTTTGTCCATTTTATGACAATTACTCAGATTGTAGTATCTTAAAGGGCCAGAATGATAAATTGATGGCAAAGGTCACATCTCTGTGTGTGGTTCTTTATTTAGGACATGATTGAACAGTTTTTTCCTTTAGTCAAAATTGTGAGCAAGAAAAAAAAAATTATTTCACTTTTTTAGTTAGCTGTGCCCAAAGGGGTTATTTTTAGAAGGATGTATGGAGGGGATGAGTCACAAATTTTTGAAGCATGAAAGGGATAGGTGTACATTTGTGAAGATTATATCAAGTTATGTTATGCTGGATGGCCACAAGGCTACAAGATGAAAATAGGATAATCAGGGAATAGAGATTTTCCTTACTAAAGCAGTGGGGATCATTTTATATATAGGAAGTGACCTTAATAAGTAGCCATTTAAAAGATTTCTTCCAGGGGGCAGCTAGATGGCGCAGTGGTAAAGCGCCGGCCCTGGAGTCAGGAGTACCTGAGTTCAAATCCGGCCTCAGACATTTGACACTTACTAGCTGTGTGACCCAGGGCAAGTCACTTAACCCTCATTGCCCTACCAGAAAACCAAAACAACAAAGAAAAAGATTTCTCCCCCCGAAATGGAATATCATCACAACTCTGGCAGTATCCTATTTAAATGCCTTAGAGCTTTTTATAACATAAACCTGGTGACAAACTGTCTGTTGTCTGAGGACCAGCTAGCTAAGTTTGCAAAGGCTTATCTCTAGTTTGTCATTAGAATGATGAGTTTTACCTCACAAACTTATATGCCAAGTTGTTAAGATTTGGACTGTTTTGGTAGAAGGGGGTGTCAGTCAAGGTGGAGCAAGTGCCCAGACCTGTGAAATCAAGGAGCCCTTTGAAGTGTTGAATGAAGTAAGGCTTATGATTCTGATGTTCTTTGTATCTAATGAAAATGTGGCTTTTTAACTTTGGGGGGGGGGGCATTGTGGTTTAAGTGACTTGCCCAGGGTCACACAACTAGTTAAGTGTCAAGCATCTGAGGCCGGATTTGAACTCATATCTTCCTGAATCCAGGGTCTGTGCTTTATCCACTGTTCCACCTAGCTGCCACTGTGGCTTTTTTAACTGAAGCCATTTTTTTTTTCTTACTAGGATAGACTGTTTTTATGTATCATCACAGTTTTATAGTTATATGCATAAGAATGCAAAAGCTTAGCTTTGGTTGAATCATTGTGTTTTGGGAGTTGTATTATTAGCAATCAGAAGATTTAATTTTATACCTGTTGTTGCAACTGAGAACTTAAACCAGTGTTCTAAATTAACCTAAATTCCTAATTGTTCCCTTTCTTATAAAGAGTACCAGTGATTTCATTTGTATAGAGAACTTTCCCAGGAGAGAAAACTCCATCGACCAATGCAGGTCAGCACCTTCTCTGCATTTAGGTTCTTCAGAGAGTTGTATAGAGCGATGAGGTGTTGAGTGACTTGCCCAGGCTAATAATACACAGTGTATAGCAAATCCAGATCTTCCTAGCTTGGAACCAGCCGATCTTCTGATTGATTCTGTAATGTAAAGAAAGTGTTTAGTAGTCACTAAACCTAATTGACTTTTCATTTTCAGAAAGATGTTCCAGATGGCGTAAAAGAGTTATCAGAAGGTTCTGAAGAGAGCAGCGATGGTCAGTCAGACTCCCCAAGTTCTGAGAACAGCAGCAGTAGCAGTGACGGTGGGAGCAACAAGGAGGGCAGGAAGAGCAGGTGGAAGAGGAAAGGTAAACCCATCCTTGTTCAGCTAAGCCTTGAAGGCCCTGGAGTAGCTCTGGAGAAATGGTATCTTTTAACCCTGCCTCCAGGGGAATTCAGTTCTCTCCATTTTACTTTTATGGAAGGAGCAATATAGAACAAAACTTTTTTCACTTTTTGGACTTCTCTGATATATCAGTTCTTGGCAGATTATTCTCTGCTCCTTATATTTTCCTGTCTCAATAATAGGGTGTAGCATAATCTGTCCCATTACTGCTTTTCTTTTGAATTCTTCAGAGCTTCCATTTTCACCCTCTTTGCCAAGGTTAGTCTGCTTGTTCATTTTTTTAGTCATTTCTCGCATAATTTTTGGCCTGCTGTTTTAAGCCTTATATGTTATCTGCCTTGGGGCTGAGCCAGAAGACTTTTTCAGTGCCACCTCTTGGTGCCTGTAGTTTGGCTTTTCTGTAATATTCTTTCATTAGAGTCGAATTTCCATTTTACAAGGTGCCCCTCCTCCGTAGCTGCTTGGTAAACATTTCTTTTTCTTTTTCTTTTTCTTTTTTCCCCTGGGGCAATGGGGGTTAAGTGACTTGCCCAGGGCCACACAGCTAGTAAGTGTTAAGTGTCTGAGGCTGGATTTGAACTCAGGTCCTCCTGAATCCAGGGCCAGTGCTTTAACCACTGCCATCTAGCTGCCCCGGTAAACATTTCTTAAAAGGGGCAAATCTTATTTTTTTCCCTGATCATTTTAGATATCTTCCTGAATATAATGGAACAATTACTGAAGTGTTAATTGTATTAGGGCTAACACAGCTATTCCATACAGAGAGCACACTTTTCAGATCTCTCCCGACTTAAACCTTCATCTTTAGATCTAAGTGAAAGTCTGACTTTGGACATGGGAGGCAAAAATACTAAGTCTCAGAGAGGTCAAGAACACTGACTTTAAATTGATTACTCCTTTTACGACATTATGCTGCCTTTCAAATTTTGGGTTATTCTGTAAAAATATTCATCTTAGTTTCACAGATGTTATGAAAAAGAGCACTAGACTTGCAGTCAGAATGCCTAAATGAAAATGCTAATTCTTTTACTTTGTAGCCTCTCAGAGCCCCAGTTTTCTCATTAAAAACAAGGCAAAGCAGTACTTGCCTCACTGTTTTGAGAATCAAATGAGATGGTATACACAATAACAGTTTCTATTGGTTTAGTGATTCCTGCTTTACATTTATGCATTGCATAAGCTAATATAGTTAGGTCTTTGTGATTTGTACATTGTAGTCCGCTATCAGTGTTAAAGTTGTGAAGCCATGTTTTCCTCTCTGAAGGATTTCCTATTCTGATTATTGATTCAATGGAAGACAAAGCTTGCAAAACAACATGTAATTAAGCAGAACAGCAGTCATAAACTTGGTAAAAGGAATTGCAGGAGATTTGCTGCTATTGACCATCTTAGTCATGCCCTTCTTATTTATTTAGCAGTCTTCCCTTTGATTCAGTAATGCCATTCTTACTTGCAATCTCTTTCCCTTTCTCCTTTCTATCTGGCTGCTTATCTTCTAGCATTCTCTGAGATAGTGACCTTAGTCCTCTTATCTTTTCCCTATATCTTCTCCCTTCCTGCTTTCAATTTCTCACTTGGGGTTTCATTATCATCTTTATGTAAATGATTCCCAACTTTTTAATATTCAACTCTGACCTCTCCCAGGAGAAAGAAGAATCTTGAGGGTAATAAATAGAAGGAATTTTTCCTTAGCCTTGGATTCTGGAAGGCCCTATTTCAAATCCTGCAATTGTTTGACCTTGAACAAGGCACTTAATCACTTAATGAGGATCATAATGCCACCTACCTCATAGGAGTTGGTGTGAAGCCCAAATGAGATATTATACATAAGGCAACTTGCAAACCCTAAAGCACTAAATTCAAATCACGTTCTGAAGATCTGTCTTCTGCTTGCTTGCCTTACCACTGCCTCACCTTTAATTTTTTGAAAATTAAACTTATTTTCCTCCTCAGACCTGCCCCAGTGTTAACTTCCATGTTTTTCCATTAGTAACACCAGTTTTTCTGATTGCTCTTACAATCTCTCTCAGTCACTTAGGTATGAACTATAAATAGGATCGTGACCTCTTCCTTTCTGACTGTTTCAGGGGGCTCTGGCCTCTCCTATGTGTATTTTTCTTATTATCCAACAAGATTGGGAGCTTCTGCAAGGCAGAGACTGCCTTATTTCATCTTTGTATCCACAGCATTTATCATTGCATGAGTTGTTTATTAAATGTCTGCATCGAAATAGAAGTTTGCCTATTTGCATTTTGGATTATCTCTGTTCCTTTATGAGCTAATAAACACTTGACTGAATTCCTAGAACATCAAGGCACATTTGTATTCAAATGTAAACATAAAAATGCATTCTAAAGTTGGATACAAATGGTTTTAAGATTATCTGTGATTTGACATTACATAGAACCCTGCTTCCCTGTTAATGTAGATAATTGGAGGCTGGCTAGAGCTCCCTCCAAGACCAGAGTTCTAAAATTCTTTGTGTCATAGACTCCTTTGGCAGTTTGAAGCTTGTGGATCCTTTCAATATTTTAAAATGCACAAGGTTGCAAAGGTTAGTGAATAGTATAATTGTTTTTGTATCCAAATTCACAGATACTCTGAATTCTATGCATGCTCTGTGTTAAGGACACTTGGTCTAAGGTTTGCATAGTTTAATATACGTAATTAATATAGTTTAACAGACTTAAAAACAGTGTATAGTGCCTTCCATAGGGAATCAGGGAGAGTATGGTGGATTCGTTTACTTGGTGGATGGGGATTTTATTTTATATATACAATTAATATATTTATATATTTTAATTTTATTGTTATTTTTATAAATTTATATAAATAAATAAATCTGTGTATATATTTAAAATCCCCATCTACCTAGTAAGGGTGTGTGTGTGTGTGTGTGAGAGAGAATCTGATTTGTACCCTATAGTGAAAAAGTACAAATTAGATAAGAGAAGACTTCTTTTGCCCTCCCTTAAACTTCAGATTCGAAGCCCATGGTATAAATTATTTCAGGATAATTTGAGGAGGTGGAGGACTAATGAGGAATTTAGAAAGGTTTTTCCCCAGGAGGCCTTAAAAGGAAATTAAGGATTTTAAGAGGCCAGAGTGAGGAGGGGAGTTCATTCCAAGCAAAGAAAAGGCACCTAAGTAGGAGATGTAATACCACATTCTAGGAACATCAAGCTATTTAGACTGGAGTATATGTGAAGAGGGATTGTATGACATAAGCCTTGAGAGATCAGCTAGAACCAGATTGTGTAGTCTTTTAAATGCCAAGCTGAGGAGTTGGCATTTTGTCATAAAGGCCAAATGGTGTGAAAAATACTCATTTTTGTACTGACAGAATTTTAAGAAGCATATAACTTTGGTCAGTGGAGTATTTCAAGTTGTTCCTTAATGCGTATACAAGTTATTGAAATTTTTTTTAATAAAATAACTTTTTCTTGATACTTTAAAAAATGTTTTCATTTCCATATTACAGTGTAAGCTCCTCCAGAACTCTTACAACTAGCCAACATTTCAAGTCTGATATATTCAGTGTTCCACATTTTTATTCCCCTAAACCTATGCAAAGAAGAGGAAGGTTCCTTGGGACCAATTGGGAAATAGCTAAATGAATTGCAGCACATGAATATAATAGAATATTACAGTTCAATAAGAAGAGATGAATTTGATGAACACAGAGATGCATGGTAAGACATGAAATGATGCAAAGTGAAGTAAGTATAGCTAGGAAAACAATTTCCACAATTATTTACAATAAGCTAAATGCAGAATCAGTTAACCAGTAAACATATATTAAATATCTACTATGTGCCAGGCACTGTGCTAAGTTCTGGGGATACAAAAAGAGGCAAAAGATAGTCCCTGCCCTCAAAGAGCTTGCAATCTATTGGGGAGACAACATGCAAACAAATATATACAAAGCAAGCTATAGACAGGATAAATAGGAAATAATTAACTGAGGGAAAGAACTAGAATTAAGGAGGATTGGGAAAGGCTTCCTGTAGAAGTTGGGGTTTTAGTTGGGGTTTAAAGGAAGCCTGGAAGGCCAGTAGGCAGAGGGGAGGAAGGAAAGCATTCTGGGAATGGGGGGCTGCCAGAGAAAATGCCCAGAGCTGAGAGATGGAATGTCTTGTAAGGGAGTAAGGTGTAAGAAGATTGGAAAGGTAGGAAGGGGCTAGATTTTGAAGGTCTTTGAATGTCTATAACATTTTGTATTTGCTCCTGGAGACAATAAGAAGCCACTGGAATTTATTGAGTAGGGGTGATGGTGGTGACATGTTCAAATCTGCACTTTAGTGGCTGAATAGAGGATAAACTACGGTTGGGAAAGCTTGAGGCAGGTAGACCCACCCGCAGGCTATTACAGTAATCCAGGCATGAGATAATAATGGTCTGTATTAGTGGCAGCGCTAGAGGAGAGAGGAGGTAGTGAGATTGGCTGGCTTTGGAAACAGCTTGGAAATGGGGGATTGAGAGATTGTAGGTATATACGTACATAACCCACTCTAAAGTGGGACTAAAAGCATAGCAAGACCTCTAATTCAGACTACATAGGAATGCCTGTCTGTAGGAATTTTTTCCCCCCAGAAATCCCTCTTTATATGTGTCCACATACCTCTTACATTTCAAAAATCTGTAGTGAGATTTAGGGCAGAAATTAAATGTGTTTATTTTGTCTATTTTTGTGTTTACTTGTGTATGTAGGTGTCTCCCCTTATGTAACATGAGCTCCCTAAAGGCAGAGGTGTTTCTTTTTTGTCTTTGTATCCCCAGGGCTTAAGAGGCTGTTAGGTATAAAGAAAAGAGGGCCAACCTTGAAGTTAGGTAAACCTGTGCTCCTGACCTCCCTCTTGTACATTCTGGCTGTGTCACTGTAGGGAGGTCACTTAACCTTGAAGCAACTCTGGAATATCATAAATTGCAGAGAAAATATCATCTGCATTGATACAGAGGGAGTGAAATCAGAGATCCCATCCCTATACCTAGAACTTAACATGGGGCCTGCTATATATGGTAGGTTGCTTAATAAGTGATCAGTGAACACAGGTGGGGAAGCAAACGTACGTACACACATGTGTGTTACATGTTTATGTATGAACATAGGTAATCAAGAATTCCTGCCCTACAAAAACAATTCAAAGATCCACATATAATGAAAGTAATTGATATTTTGTGGTTTTTTAGGGTGAGAAGTATAAAATGCTTGTTTCAGTTTTTTTTAACAAAAACATAGAAAATTATATTAAAGCACTTTCATAATATGACCAATTAAAAAGCAAAGAGACAAGAGCTTTATGGAAATAAGATGTTCTCTTAAAACCATGCAATGAGTTTATATGGGGAGAGTTAGGGCAAATTATCACCATATTTCGTTTCTCTGAATAGAGATTAGCTGGTTAACCACTGTTCACAGTTCTTCAACTTTACTCTTATCTTCAGATCTTCCCTATTGAATGAGATAACTAAAACAGCACATTACTTGGGGGTGCTCTGGGCTTTACTTGCTTGTGGCCAGACCCAAGTTATCCTGGCAGTTGAATAAATTAAGCTTAGATTGGATTCTGCCTGTGGTCTACATAGTCACCCTTTAAAAGGCTTATTTACCACTTGAAAGATGTTAACTTGACATCTGAATATGTTACCTTAAGTGTCCTTCTTTAATGTTGTGAGCTACTAGGTTTAGAATATGTCAGACTTCGTCATCTCACAAGGGAACATGAGATTTCTAAACTTTTTATTTTAATTAAAATTATTTGACATTGATGTGAGGTTAACAATTCCTAATATTATTTGGTGTATAATTGTAATTGAGGAGATGGGTGTTGGACTTGTGACTTCATTAGTATGAGGGACCCCTGAATGAGGAAGCTTTTTCTTTTAGTGCCTTTTGGCATCTTCTCTGCAATTTGTGCTATTGGAGAGTAGCCTAGAGCACTGAGAGAGACACAGAGGTAGGACTTCAGCCCAGCTTTTCTTGGCTTTGAGGCCAGCTTTCTATCAGCTATGCTTTATTGTCTGGAGTATAATTTCTAATTATAATTTTGTTATAAATTATTATGAAGAGTAATATCAAGTGAGGTACAAAATAGGGGGATGAGCGACAAGTTGTTCAGTAAAGATTAATAATGGAAGAGGTATTACACAAAAATTGCTAGGTCTTCTAGATGTTCTTGATTGTGGATAATGTGTGTGTGTGTGTGTGTGTGTGTATATATATATAAAATTTTTTTTTTTGGTGAGGCAATTGGGGTTAAGTGACTTTCCCAAGGTCACACAGCTAGTTTAGTGTCAAGTGTCTGAGGCTGGATTTGAACTCAGGTTCTCCTGAACTCAGGGCTGGTGCTCTATCCACTGCGCCACCTAGCTGCCCTTGTGGATAATATTTTACTGACTACATCAAGCCCAGGAACAGTGCAGTGGTTCCTAAATGATGTGCCTGGTCTAATTAGCAACACAGCAAAAACTAAGTGGGTAAAGAATGTTTATTTATCAGACTTTGATATATAGTTCAAAGTATAATCCATAGTGGTGGTCTAGAATCAGTATATATATCTTGGACCAAAATGTGCATGGACAATAAGCTAGATTCAGAATTTAATAGGAAGAGGATAGAGTCCTTTATTGCCCTTGGGAAGTGATGCTTTGTTTTTAATGATCCCAAGTTTCTCCCTGAATCACAGGCAATCTTTTCATTTATTTATTTAGCATTATTTTTAATTTATTTTGTTTACTTTCCCAATTACATGCAACATTTTTTAAATAATCATTTTTTTTAAGAAAATTGAGTTCTAAATCCTTTCCCTGACTCCCACCCTTCCCCTGTCATTGAGAAGTCAAGCAATTTGATTTTGAGTCTACATGTGACATCATGCAAAATGTTTCCATATTATCCATGTTTCAAAATAAAAGAATAAAAACAAAGTAAAAAACCGTTTCAGTCTGTTTTAGAGAGTTCATCACTTCTGTCTCTGGAGGTAGATGGTCCTTTGGAATTGCCTTGGACCATTGTCTTGATCATAGTCTTTCACAATTGGTAATCATTACAGTATAGGTGTTGATCTGTACAATGATCTTCTGGTTCTGCTTGCTTCACTTTGCATGCAATCATATACGTCTTGCTGGATTTATCTTTTTTTTTTTTTTTTTTTTTGTGGGGCAGTGAGGGTTAAGTGACTTGCCCAGGGTCACACAGGTAGTAAGTATTAAGTGTCTGAGGCCAGATTTGAACCTCAGAACTCAGGTACTCCTGAATCCGGGGCCGGTGCTCTATCCACTGCACCTTCTAGCTGCCCCTGGATTTATCTTAAAATATCCTGCTCATGATTTCTTATGGCACAATAACTTTTCATCACAATCATATACCACAATTTACTCAGCCATTACCTAGTTGTTTGGCATCCCCTCAATGTCCATTTCTTTGCCACCACAAAGAGCTAATATAAATGCTTTTCTTTTTCAAAAATAAATAGGTCATTTTTGGGATACAGAACTAGCAGTGGTATTGTTAGGTCAAAGGTTATACACAATTTTTGTCAAATGTTGAATTTTTACCCCAAATTCTTGGATCTTTGGGTTTGTCAACACTAAATTACTATGTTCATTTACTACTGTGTTGGGTAACTAATCTATTCAACTGATATACTAATTACTTTGTTTTTTAGCCAGATTGTTTTGATTAGCACTTTGTAATATAGTTTGAAATCTGGAACTGCTAGGTCATCTTCCTTTAAATTTTATTTCATTAATTCACCTGGTATTCTTGACCTTTTGTTCTTCGAATTTTGTTATTATTTTTTCTAGCTCTGTTCAATAATTCTTGGGTAGTTTGATTGCTGTGGCACTAAATAAGTAAATCAACTTAGGTAGAATTATCCTTTTTATTATACTGACACAGTCTACGCATGAGCAATTAATATTTCTCCAACTGTTTAACTCTGTCTTTTATGTGAAAAGTGTTTTCTAATTGTGTTCATGCAGTCTCTGGGTTTGTCTTGGCAGATAGACTCCCAAGTAGTTTATATTGTCTGAAGTTAATTTAATTTTATTTTTTTGAAGTTATTTTAAGTGGAATTTTTCTTTCTCCCTGCTGTTGGTATTATACAGAAATTCTGGTGTGGCTTTATTTTATATCTTGTAACTTATTTGATGTTTATTGTTTCAACTAGTTTTTTAGTTGATTCTTTAGGGAGGGCAATCTTTTTTTAAAAATAATTTTTTTATCAATATTTTTTTAATGTCATGTTTTCCTCTGCATCCCCTTCCTCCCACAGAACAACCTTTTATGAGGGGAAAAGGTCAGGGAAATTAGGCACCTCAGAAAAACCTGGTTTTGTATGCAGAGTTCAGCATCTACATAGTCTCTCACATCTGCAAAGAAGAAGAGGGAGATAGACTCTCATATCTCTTTCTTGGTGCCAAGCTTAGGTCATTATAACTTTGCAGTATTCAGTTTTGATTATTCTGGGTTTTTCCCCCACTTCCCTTGTTGTTATTGTATATGTTATTTACTTTTTTAAAAACTAACTTCATGTTACATCTGTCTGCATAAATCCTTCTCTGTAGTATTCATATTCAGTATTTCTTGAGCACCATTAAATATTTTAGTACATTTATGTACTGTGATTTGTTTGGTCAGGACCTATATGATGCATACCTACTCTGTTTCAGGTTTTTTGATACAAAGTTAATGGTTCTATAAATATTCTGGTCTCCTGCTCCTCTGTGGTCCCCTCCCCCCCCCATATCATATCATATCATATCATATCATATCATATCATATCATATCATATCATATCATCATATCATATCATATATCCTTCCTTGGCATCTAAGCCTTTTGATGAAACCTGAGTCAGAAGTATAATCATTTGAGTCAGCTTTATTTGCACTCTTCCAAATTGCTTTCCAGAATGGCTGTACTAATTCACAGCTTTACCAACAGTTCATTAGTTGAGTTGTTGTTTTTCCAGAACCCCTCCACCATTGTCTATTCCCATCTTTTGCCATGTGTGGAAGACCCATATTTATAACAGTAGTGTGCTTTTGATTATAAATGACTGAAAATTTGAAAAATTATACTTTCTGAAGAATTAAATTTGCAAATCACATTTAAATTTGGAAGTCACCAGGGAGGAGAGTTGGGGCATCCATCGTGGCTAACATGTTACCAATTAACAATTGAAGAAGAAAGGCATCCTAAAGGATTTTCATTATGAAGATTTGTAATTATCATCAAAGATAGGCTGGTCAGAAATGTGGCTAGACTTGAGTAATATTTGTTTGGGGATCCAGTAATTTGTTTGAATCCATAGTCACAGCATTTCTTAAGTACCTACTATTTGTCAGTTACTGTGCTAGTTTCTGAGGATACAAAGATATGTTTTACTTTTACATTCCTTCCCCATATGTAGCTTGCATTGTATAGGGGGAGACAAACATGCATACATAATTATCTTCAGGGCACAGACTCATATTTGTCACTATAACAGTGCTTTATTGTGCATGCAAATGTGAATTTAGAATTTGTTGGGGTTGATTGGCTGGTGTGTGTACACCAAAAGTAAGCACAGAACATTTAAGAATAATAGTGCTTTTTGAGAACTATAGAAATAAGTCAGTGCTCTGCTGAAGTAAATATTGCATCAGATGCCAACTGTAATGCAGGTAACGAAATTGAGTTTTAAGCGTGGCCCACAACCTCATTAATCTCATTTATCATTAGTCTCATTAATCTTCAGTCACAGCATATACATCTGATGTTAGGAGTCATTTGGAAGATATATGTGCCAGAGAAGAGCAAGAGAGATTTCGTACTCTTTCATCTTTTTTAATACTGAAACTGGAAATAGCTTATGTATGTATTGTGTGCATGTGAAGGCATTTGTTGTTCTATATAATTCTGAGAAATCTCTTGGCCACAAGTAAGAGAAGTGATGATATGTGGTATGCGGATGAGTTTGGGCCAAATTTTGGTAGGATTAACTTCCTTTTGAGGAATCTCAAGTGGCCTGCAAGTATCAGTGGAGGCTGAGCAAACTTGCTATGTACTCCTTTTTTCTCAAGGGCTTTGACTTTCAATCTGAGGTGACTTTATTTCATGCCCATAGTAAAACAGGAAGCACATTCAGATAGCATCAAAACCCACTTCCTTATATGTACAAAAATAAAGACCTCTGACAGTAGCAAACCTGATGCTTTTCTTTTAAAATGGGTAGAAACACAGTCTTCATGGGTTTTCCTTTCAACCAATTAGAAGAGACAAGGCCTTTGAAAACTAAAACTCAGCCATAAAATTAATTTATTAATTTAGCCTAACACTGGGGGAAAAAAAAAACCTCAGAAGTCTGCAGCATTAATTGCTCATTTTCAGAGCAGGAAACAATGTTCAGAGAGGAGCTATATGAAATTTCAAGCCAAGGTAAGGTACAATGAATGATTCAAACAGGTCATTTGCTTCTGCCTATGGAGTTGAACCCAACAATGGTGACTTTGGTCTGGGCACTTGTTCAAGTAGCAAAGTTATATGACCTTTGTTGTGTAATGAAGCTTAAATATTGCAAAATGAAATAGCTGTGAGAATATTTCCTCGTTTAATGTACTACAAGTTTTCTCAGTTTTTAGATGATTTCAAAGATGCAGCTGATCATCTTAAATAGCCTTATTTCTTCCGGGTATTTAATTGTGACCCCTGCTAGACCAAATCTGAAATAAATTGTTTTGATTCCCTTCAATCTTAAGTTTTACTTGAGCTTATTATTGATTAGATAATAATAATTAGAATGTTAGACTCTAGGCTTGGAAGAAAATGTTATGTCTAAAGTTAAGTGAAATACCACAGACAGTATCTTTTAGGGGAAGGAACAAAAAATTGCTGAAATAGTGATGCCTTGATTAAAAAGTCTTCTGGAAACAAAACTCTTTAATAAAGTTGGCCTGTTTTTGGAAGTTAAAGTTCTTCGCAGTACTGGAGTAGTTGGAGAGTAGTCAAATATGAGCCAGGGACTCAGCCGACTAAATCAAGGGTTACATAACTCTAGGGTTTGAATATGCCATTCATCTGGGAATGAGGAAAGGGACAACCATGTTTGACTTTGAGTGACTACAGTCACTATTTAGGAACTTTTCAAGAAATTCCAGAGTACCTATCTCCTTCTATGGACTGAGGTGGTCAGAGAACCTCATCCTGCCTTCTTCTGGATAGGAAGAAGTTAAGAAGGGATTGTTGTAAAGATTGGTGATGAAGGAATTTGTGTTCTGAAATGTGACCCCATGCCTGCTGTATTCATTCTACTTAGAGTGATTAGATTTCTCCTAAAAAATGTAATTTTGGAATTCTTTCTTTTTCTTAATATGAGTAACATTATATATAGCGTATTAAACTGACTTTAGAAATATAATTCAACTTTGATCAGATTTGGTTTATAAATAAATATTGAAATTCTGCTATGATTATTTTCAATAGTACTGTCTTTTTATTTCTTATAAGTCCTTAAGCAATGTACAAGAGGATTTAGGGAAACTGAGGACACCTTTAAGCAAAACCTTTCAGAGTAAAGTATCATTAGAATGACATAGTCTGTTGAGAAGATCTTAATCCTAAACTTAATGCTTTTTATGACATTTTTGTTACTCTAACATCTAGAACATTATCTTCTGTAAGGGGCTAAAATTCTAGGTATGGTGTCTAAAATCTACTAAAATTTAATGAGTGGTCGCCTTAAATTAGAAGCTTTAGCATGAGTTTAGACTTAAGCATTTATTAAAATATATTAGGGGTTAATAAAGAGAAACACATGGATAAAAAATTAGATCTGCCTGCTCTCTCCCTAATCTTCCCCTGCTCCCAAGCAGAAATCTCCAACCCAAAAGAGACCTCTCCTCATGGGCTTCTTCCTGAAGCCTCCTTTGAAACAGGAAACAGGGCCATCCATACACACAGCTCCAAGCTAATTGGCTGGTAACACTGATTGACACAACAGGTGGTTCTATAGATGTAAGTTCTGCATGCTGGCAACTTCCAGATGCTAAAGTCACATGGTTTCTTTATCACATGCTTTTTCCTCTTGGCGGAGCTTCCCTGCAATATCTCTCCAGCAGGGGGTATCATTCCAATTCTCACACTTCTCTTTAAAATACCTGTTAAAGAAGTAATGATTTTGGGGCAGCTAGATGGCGCAGTGGATGGAGCACTGGCGCTGGATTCAGGAGTACCTGAGTTCAAATCCGGCCTCAGACACTTAACACTTACTAGCAGTGTGACCCAAGTCACTTAACCCCAATTGCCTCACCCAAAAAAAAAAAAAAAGAAGTAATGATTTTAATATTTTTTTAACTTTGGATATTGAACAAATATTAAGGAGCTATTTTGTGCAGAGCACTATGCTTAATAATAATAATAATAATTAGCGTTTATATAGCACTTACTATGTGTCAGGCACAGCTTTTGTGCCTAGGCAACACACAAAAATGAAATAAAGATGCAGTCTCTGCCCTGATGAAACTTATAGTTCTGTATCAATCATTTGAACACGGTGTTGATGTTACAAACTCAGCCAAGTCTATTGCAGTAATCTATTTTTAAGATAAAAAATTGTGATATAGCAAAAATGGAAACAATATATTCTGAATTAATACCCAAAGCATTGTAGAAACTTAGGTGATGTCACATGCCCAAACATATCTTAGTCATAAACTTAACTATGTTTTCTTTGCATGGTTGCTTATAATTATCTGTTAGAGCCACAGATTTATTTTTTATTTATAAGTTATTGAGATATTTAAAATACTGACAGTTTTATCAGGTTATAGAAAGTTTCTTTGGTATATATGAGAAAAGATTTTATTCCTAATTATTTAAAGTCTATTTCCACGATGATTTTCAATTCATACTTAAAATAGATTTAATCCATACTGGAGGGCTATTTAAAAATATATAGCTTTGGGCAACATTATTTTGTCTACTAAAAACCATTACAATACTATCTCTAACATAAATGCATTAAGTCCTTACTGTGTGCCAAAATTCTGCTAAATGTAGGAGATACAAATACAAAAGTATACAACATTATGTTCTCTCCCAAAGTTTATTCTCTAATTAGTGGAGCCAAAACACATTTGGGAGGGTTCATCTGCTGGGATTGAAATCTTCATGGTGCAGCAGTGAGACAGATAAATGGTAAGCCTTGAGAGTGCATTGGTAGAGCAGATGATAAGGCCTAGTCTGATAGTTCTCTGTTTTATCAAAAGGATTTTAGTTTGTGATTCTCATCACTTTAAACTGTTGAGCTAGCCATGTCTGCTCTGTAAGCCACGGGGGAGGGGCCTCATCTACTACTATTGGGAAGCAAGGAGTAGGCTTGAAGGGTGCAAGTAGAATGGGAATTCTAGGTTCTGTAAGGCGAGGGATGGGAGAGGAAAACATTCCTTTTTGGCACCCCAGTGGTATCTCTGTGTCTTGGGATAGGTGAGGAGATATGTCAACCAACTCAGATCATATTATTTTCTGAAGTTCACATGATTATTTTAAAGCTCAAATGAATTTGGTCTTAATAAATTTGACTAGAGCAAAGGGTTCATGAAACAGAACATAAAGGCAGGAAAAGAAAAGGGTAAAAATGTGGATGAGAGAAAACAAAAGCCACTTGGTTCGTAGAGTGGCAAAGAAGAGAGCAAAACTCATTAGTGAGAGACCAGATTCTCAGATATTCCAAATAGGTTATGGAACAGAGAAGTGGAAGAATGGAAAAAGTATCATCAAGGGTATGCTGTTATCTGCACCCAGGATGGGTTCCGTATCACATTCTCATCTGGCCTGGAAAAGAAAGTGGTTAAAAATAATAAGATAACAAATAAAACTAAACTCAATGGATTTATTTTGAGGATGGGTGGAAGGTGAGTCAGTGAACTAGATCAGATTAATATAGGTAAAATGAGCGACAGAGAACACGTGTTGATTTTAAAGATATGAATGAGAAAGAGAACAGTAGTAAAAATAACATTTACATTGTGCTTTAAAATTTACAAAACTCTTTACAAATCTTTTTTCCCCCTCCACAACAACCCTGGGAGGTAGGAGCTATTGTTATCTATGTTTTATAAATGGGGAAGCTGGCAGAAATTAAGTGACTTGCCCAGGACCACACAGGAAGTTTCTGAGGCTAGATTTTAATTCAGATATTGCTGACTTTCAAGTCTAGCCTTCTGTCCATTGCATACAACTAACTGCCTCATAATATGTAATATCATATAAAATAATTTAATGAAAAAGTATAACCAGCAATTATAACTCAAGTGTAAATATGTTAAATTCCAATAAAAGAAAAGGCACATTTAAGGAAACACAATTTGCTATCTAGAAGAAACATTTTAAAAGAGTGAAAGTGGTCTTGAAAAAATCAATAAATTTAGGTAAGGCAACAATAAAAATTCATACCATCACAAAAGGAAATAGGGAAATTTCATGATGTTATAGGAATTATACAGGAAAATGCGAGACATTCTAAATTGAGAAATATGTGATTTGCTAAATTTTAAAGAGCTACAAATTATTTCTGAAATAGAATAAGGATCCTGATCCTTTAGATTTCTTAATTACAATTAGTTTAGGGACTGAAACTGGATTATAGGGGATCGAGAGAGAAAATAGAGCCAGTTATACTTTGATCAAGTTCAATTATTATATTCCACCAGAAATGAAATGCATCCAAGTTATGTGGTGAATAGAGCTCTGGGTCTAGTCAGGAAGGAAGTCCTGAGCTCAAATATAACCTCAAATATAGTAGTTAGTTTTTGAATACAAACCCAGAATTCAAAATGCATTGAGTTTTCCTGTACATTTCATTTCTCATTTTGTGTCATCTTTGAAAAAGAATTTGTGTTTTGTGAACAGAATGTGTCTTTCAGACTTAGAAGACTGCCATGTTCTTTGATTGCAATGTTCTTATAACTTTATCAGTATAGTTGGGAATTTACTTTTAGCTTAGCTTCATAAGCAGAAATCTATTTAGAAGAGACTTCAAGTTATGGAAATGATTTTGGGATATGACAATCAACATTTCTAATACACTTTAACACTTCTGTTATTTCCATTTTACATAATAGTACTTGTTTTAAAAGATCACTTTGATTCTCTGTGACCTTTAAGAAATGGCTTCATTCATTACCATTTCCCAGGGGCTGGTGCAACTTCAAAAGAAAATAAGAAAGTTTTTCAGTTGTTGTGGCAATATGCAAGAGCAGTCGTGTTCAGAGAAGCTGCACTTCCATCTACTAGAGTAACTTGAGAGTGCATTGCAGGGCATGGGTCAGGCTCATTTTCTGGAGAATATTTCCTTGTGCTTGATTCTAGTTACATAATCATTATGTTGGCCTTTTGCATTTTTATGCCAACAACATTTGGCTGCAACTTATGAAGCATTTATAATATATACTCCCTAATTTTTTCTTGGACATCATGTAAATCTCACTTTTTAATAGACCCAATGTAGTAATAGCATAACTGCACCCTCTCTTCTCTCAGACATTTTTGATGAGCAACATTAAGGATATAGTCAAATAATGCTGAAACAGTTTTTGTTGTCTTCATAAGTCATTTCATTGAACACTTTGTTAATTAATGAGCAATCTTATAAACTGATGATTTTTATTATGCAGGTAGTTTACAGATCAGGCCATAGTTTGAAATCATCACCTTAAAGACTGTGTTATAGTTAACAATTAGTTCAATAAAATAAGATCATAGCATTTGGACACATTTTATAATTGGCACCCTTAATTGTCAAAAAAATTTTTTTTTCAAATAAAACATGTCTTACAAAATATCATTTTGACTTTCTGTTTTAATGGATACAGAAGCAGCATGGTATAACAGATATAGTGCTGGGTTTGGAGTAAAGAAAATCTGGATTCAAATTTTGCCTGCTGACACTAGATGTGTGTGACTGGGAGAGATCACTTAATTTCACTGTGCCTCAGGCAAAACCTTTGGACTTTTCCTAGAGCTTTATCTACTAAGTCAATAGGTTGTCCTCTGCTTTGATGAAGGAAGTTCCCATACCTAGAATTCTCCATTTGATCAAGATGTTCTTTCATTTTTTTATCCATTAACTTTCAAAAATTAGTCAAGATCAGAAGTATTTCCTGTAATCATGGATCGATGCTGTTTTCTAGTCAGTATCTTTTAAGGGAAGAGGATGTAGATTTGAAAGGATGTTTTTTGTTATAAGAATACAAAGATTGATATGGCCATCCAGGTAGTAGGATTCATCACTTTGAATCTTTTTTTTTTTTTTTAGACCCAATCCAAATATTTAGTTGCATTTAATAAAAGGATGGCAAATCATCTTTTTTAAATGTATTTATGTAACAAAAGCAATTCAACAAAACCAACTGACACATTTACCTCATCTGACAGTGTATACAACATTTTTTTACCCATTATATTCAGTCTTTCTACAGAAAAGAATGTTGTATTTCCCTGTGTTCATCAGTTATCTGAGACCAAGATTGGTCATTATAATTAATCAGTTTGGCTGCCTTAGTGTTTGTTGGTTCACATTATTTTAATCTCTATGTCCTTATTCTACATGTTTCGGCATCAGTTAATAAGTTTTCCCATGTTTCCTGAATTATAAATCTGTTTCTAATACTCAGTTTGGCTACCACAATTTATTCAATCGTTCGTCAATTGTTGGGGGCTATTATCTTTCTGATATCTTCTTATTTTAAAAAGTGTTTCCATGAATATTTTAGTATATGTGAAATCTATTTTTTACTACTTGCATTATGTATTCAGAAGTGGGGATCACTGGGCCAAAGGATAGGAACAGCCTTAACAGTTTCTCATGTAATTCTGACCATTTTCCAGAATGATTGGACAGTTCATAACTTCATTAACAATATCAAGTCATTGTTCATGAACAGTACCACTGCTAGGTTTATGTCCCAAAGACATCCCAAAAAAGAGAGGAAAGACCCATTAGTACAAAATATTTATAGAAGCTCTTTTTGTGGTGACTAAGAATTGGAAGTCAAAGGAATGCCTATGAATTGGGGAATGGCTGAACAAGCTGTTGTATATGGATTGTCATGGAATACTATTGTGCTATAAGAAATGACAAGCAGGATGATATCAGAAAGTCCTGGAAAGACTTGTATGAACTGGTGTATAGTGAAATGAGCAAATCCAGAAGAACATTGTTTACAGTGACAGCAATATTGTTCCATGAAGAACTGTGAAAGACATAACTATACTCAGCAATACAATGATCCAAGACAATCCCAAAGGACTATGATAAGCAATCCATTTCTAAAGAAAGCACTGATGTTGATTGAACACAGACTGAAGCATGCTTTTTTGTCACTTTCTTCATTTTTTCCCTTTATTTGAGTTTTCTTGTACTGAATGACTAATATGTTAATGTTTTACATAATTGCACATGTATAACCTCTATTTGATTGCTTAAAGGAATTTGGGCAAGTTGTTATAGGAAAAGGGAAATTAAACTTACTTTTGAAAACTGGTCCAGATAATACAAGCCAAAGTAATGCTGAGCTTTTGCAACTTAGATGTAGCCTTTTGCCATGACATTTAGAGGTCTCTAATTCAAGGCTTTAACAGGCTGCAAAGTAGTGATCTCTTGGGTGAGGAGAAGTTTTTGTTTTTGTTTTTGTTTTTTTTTGCGGGGCAATTGGGGTTAAGTGACTTGCCCAGGATCACACAGCTAGCAAGTGTTAAGTGTCTGAGACTGGATTTGAACTCAGGTCCTCCTGAATCCAGGGCTGGTGCTCTATCCACTCCACCCACCTAGCTGCCTCCAGGAGAAGCTTTAACACATCCCTCTTTCTCTTGTTCTTTGATTCTGCTTCTGTTTTCCAATTCTTGTCCACCTTCCTACAGTCATTAAGCCAGTATCTTAATTTGCTCTGGTGCTTTAGCCATTAGCTAAAGTGCTACATTTTGCCTCCTGTTCCCAGTCTTTTGGTTAGATACAAAACCCATTTTTCTTCTGTTTATTCTTGAGCTCCCTAATTCTCCTTTCCTCAGAGCCTTCCCTCTTTTACTATCCCAAGGAAGTTGTCTCTCACTGGAATTTTTCCTGGAAACTTTATTCACATTGATTGTAGTGCAGGAATTTGTGACCAGTTTGCTAAACTTGCGATAAGAGCTCTTGATGAATGCCATTTTCTTTCATTATTGTTTATATCAGTATCCAAACTTTCACTCTAATTCCTGAAACTTAATTAGTTCAGTGTTTTGTATCTTCCTGTGAGAATTTTCAGACATTAAAAAAATAATCCTATGCATTCATAGGAAGTGTCCTGTATACTGGAAATGCTCATGCCTTGTTCTGCCCCAAAGGCACTTGTCCTGCCTTGCCTATCCTTACTCTCAGCTATGAATATTCAGTGCCAGCCATGTCCAACAGCTAATTCAGAAATACTTGTTGGGTGACTAAATGCTTACTTGCAGCTGGGCATGCATAGAACAACCATATCCTCTCCTCCCCCCCCCCCCCCCCCCCGCAAAAAAAAAATTTGACATCAGCTATTCCTTATGTTGATATATTTCTCTTTTGACCTATCTTCCTGTTGGACAGGGCAAGATTATTTTGGTTTTATTGTAGCTGAGCATGTATATGAAAGAAGGAAACATTCAAACCTTATCTTCTAGCTCCTTTTGAACTATAGCTTTCCCATTAGAATAATAACATGTGTAAGAGCAGGTAGGTGATGCAGTGGATAGAGCCATGGGCTTGAAATCAGGAAGACTTATTTTCATGAGTTCGAATCTGGTCTCAATACACTTACTAGCTCTGTGACCCTAGCCAAGTCACTTAACCCTGTTGACCTCAGTTTCCTCATCTATAAAATGAGCTGAAGAAGGAAATGGCCAATACCTCCAGTATCTTTGCCAAGAAAACCCTAAATGGGATCAGTAGTGATTTAGAGCATATTTTCATATGATTACTTTGATTTCTTATCTGAAAACTGCCACTTCATATCCTTTGGCCATTTATCAATTGAGGAATGTCTTGTATTATAAATTAGACTCTTTTTTACATATTTGAGAAATGAGGCCTTTATCAGTGAAACTTGCTGTAAAAATTTTCCCCATTTTCCTGTATTCTTCTAATCTTGACTGAATTGGTTTTATTTCTGGAAAACCTTTTTAACTTGATGTAATAAAATTATCCATTTTACCTTCCATAATCTTTTCTATGTCTTATTCGGACATAAACTCTCCTTTATCCATAAATCTGACAGACAAAATGCTCCCCTATTTTGCTTATGATATAACCCTCTGTGTCTAAATTATGAACCCATTTTGACTTTTGGACCCATTTTGACTTCATCTCAGTACATGGTTTGAGATGTTGGTCTGTACCTAGTTTTTGCCAAACTGCTTTCTAGTTTTCCCAGCCATTTTTGTCAAATAGTGACTTCTTGTTCCAATATCTTGGATCTTTGGGTTTGTCAAACACTGGATTACTGGGGTAATTTATTTCTGTGTATTGTCTCTCTAATCCATTCCACTGATCTACCACTCTATTTCTTAGGCAATAAAAGATTGTTTTAATGATTACCACTTTGTAATATGATACTGCTAAGTCACCTTCCTTCACATTTTTCCATTGATTCCATTGATATTTTTGATACTTTTTTTGATACTTTTCCCCCCTAGCTCTATAAAATAATTCTTGGGTAGTTTTATGGTATGGCACTGAATAAGTAAATTAGGTAGAATTTTCATTTTTATTATATTGGCTTGGACTACTATGAGCAATTTATATATTTCCATTTTTCAACTGTCTTTAATTGTGTGAAAAGTGTTTTTTGTAAGTGTGTTCATATATTTCCTGGGTTTGTCATGGCAGGTAGACTGCCAAGTAGTCTATATATTGTCTGCAGTTATTCGAAATGGAATTTCTCTTATCTCTTGCTGCTGAACTTTTTTGGTAATATATAGAAATGCTGCTGATTTATGTGGCTTTCCTTTCTATCTTGTAACTATGCTCAAGTTGTTAATTATTTCAGCTAGTTTTTTAGTTTAAACTCTAGGATTCTCTAAGTATAGCATCTTATCTGCAGAGTGATAGTTTCAAAACCTTATTGTTTGTTCTAATTCCTTGCATTTCTTTTTCTTTTCTTATTGATATAGCTAGCATTTCTAATACAATATTGAACAATAATGGTGATAATGGGAATCTTTGCTTCACCTCTGATCTTACAGGAAAGGCTTCTAACTTATCCCCATTACAGATAATGTTTGCTGATGTGTTTAGATAGTATTTATCATTTTAAGAAAGGCCCCATTGATTCCTATTCTTTCTAGTGTTCTTAATAGGTATGAGTTTTATATTTTGTCAAAAGCATTTTCTGCATCTATTGGGATAATCACTTGATTTTTCTCGTTTTTGTTATTTATATGATCAATTAAACTGATATTTTTTCCCAATATTGAAACCAGCCCTATATTCCTGGTATAAGTTCTACCTGGTCTTAGTGCATGATCTTTGTGATATATTGCTGAAATCTCCTTACCAGTATTTTATTTAAATTTTTTGCATTAATATTAGGGAAATTGGGCTATACTCTTTCTGTTTTTTTCTTTTCCTGGGTTAGGTATCAACATATTTTTGTCATAAAAGCAACTTGGTAGGACTCCTTCTTTGCCTCTTTCTTCAGATAGTTTAATTGTTCTTTAAATGTTTGGTAGAATTTACTTGTGAATTCATCTAGTCCTAGGCATTTTTTTCTCAGGGACCTCAATGATATCTTATTCAATTTCTTTTTCTAAAATAGGATTGTTCAAGTATTTTATTTCCTTTTTTATTAATCTGGGTAATTTTAATTTTTGTCAATATTCATCTAATTCACTTAGATTGTCCTAAAATTTCTCGATCTACATCTTGCCACTGGACCCACATGGCTCCTTATGGGTGAGTAAGGCTGGTAACTTTGCACAGCCCTGCCTCACTTAAATCCAATTCACTTTCAAGTCATGACATCACCTTCCTGATGGTCAGTGGTCTTCTTTAAGAATGAAGGGCAGGGGGGCGGCTAGGTGGCGCAGTGGATAAAGCACCGGCCCTGGATTCAGGAGTTCCTGAGTTCAAATCCGGCCTCAGACACTTGACACTTACTAGCTGTGTGACCCTGGGCAAGTCACTTAAGCCCCATTGCCCTGCCAAAAAAAAAAAAAAAAAAAAGAATGAAGGGCAGGGGCAGCTAGGTGGCACAGTGGATAAAGCACCAGCCCTGGATTCAGGAGTACCTGAGTTCAAATCCGGCCTCAGACACTTGACACTTACTAGCTGTGCGACCTTGGGAAAGTCACAACCCCCATTGCCCTGCAAAAAATAACAATAATAATAAGAGAGAGAAGAACGAAGGGCAAACAGTAACGATCCACTTAAGTGTTTAGATTGAATGGCATCACTAATATCTGACAATCATTCCTCATCTAGTCCACAGAGATATGGTTAGAATCTTTGTCTAGATGAACAGTTAGATCAATCCTAAGATGACAAAACACCCACAGTCTGTGTCAGGCCTGGTCTTAAAACCTATCTCCTTTGGTAAAACATGAATGAGCCAGTGCTTTACTGCCCTCCCTTTTAAGCACCTGTGCTCAACTCCAAACCACAATAAGTTATTTATTGAAGGAGGACTTCAGTGGTACTTTCATCTTAATAACAGTAGTTTCCATTTGTTTTTATTTATAAAACACATTTTTTTCCCTACATTATAGAGTAGCAATGCCATAAAAGCCAGGGAGGTTTGTGGGGATTATTATTCTCATTTTATAGGTAACCTTTCTGAGGCATTAATTCATTATGTGGCTTTCCCTAAGTAATATAAGTCGGTGACAAGATGGGAACCTTCATATCTCTTCATGATTTTCCCTTAGTACCCCATTTTCTTGTGCTCAAACTAGTTTCCTAGAGTCCCCTAATTTGGCCTTTCCACCATAACAGTGCTATATGTTCTCTGCCTTCATTTTAAAGAACTTTTTCTTTCCCCATATCCTCAACAAAACCCACTCTTGGTGTACCCACTTTATCTCTGTTGGGTAACATCTGACCTAATAGGGTTACATAGCTAGTAAGTGTCTGAGACCAGATTTGAACTCAGGAAGGTAAAATCATCCTAACTATAGGCCTGGTGTTCTATCCACTGAGCCATTTAGCTGCCCCAAATTTTATCTGCATTGATAATAAAACATGAAAAAATAGTTCTCTTAGGAATTATTTTCTTGTTTTTGTGTTTATTTTGATATTTTATTTCTCTTACCTTCTGCTTTTGACCCTTCCAGCTTGCTGACCTTACAATGTGAAGGTGTAAAAGCAGATAAAAAAGGTGATCAGTTTCCATAAGTAATAAACTGTTTCACAGAGGAGGTTTAAATTGCTGAGTAAAGGGAATTTTGTGGGACAGGGTGGAAGTGCAGTATTTGCCTATTGACTTTAGTGATTGCTGTTACCCCTGAATAGAACACTGGACATTGGTTTGAATTATGGATCTTCCACTTACTATCCTTGTGACCACGGGCATATCATTTATCCTTCCTGAATCTCATCTTCCTTACATCTAAAATTGAGATGATAATACTTGTTTCACATTCCTCACAGGCACTTTTATAAACTATAAAAGCTTTGCATAGTGATGAGCAGTGTGGGTGTTTTTTCAGGTGGTTGTGTAATTATCTCAGATAACTAAGTTCAGTATATTGGTGTTGGGGGAGATTATATTGTGAAAGTATAGAACTCTTAGAGTATCTTGAGCATCAGCTACCTCTACTTGGATTACAAATGTTTTTGTTCAAGAATATAATAGGGCCCTGCTGGTAAAAGGAATATATTACAATAAGAAACTTAAGGGAAACTTAAAGAAAAGTAGCCTTACCTACAAGGTGCTTCAGCAAGGTATATCTTCTTTTTATGTTTGGTCTTATATTGAATTATCATATTGTTATATTCATTATTCATTTATCCCTGCATTTTTTATTAAATGTGGTAGACCTCAGAAGCCATTCAGTATGGGAGCATCCAAATGATCACAGAAAAAAAGTTGAGTTAATAGTCTAAAAACTGTAAAAATACCACTTACTCCCTCCTACACACATACTTCTATCCAGAAAAGATTATTCAACTTTTCCTCTCTTTGGGGGGAAAAAAAAAGTTATTTCTCACCTGTGCCCACTGTCTAAGTATATTCCTTTCAGCTGCCCTAATACTGAGAAAGTTCATATGAGTTAGCAGTATCATCTTCCCATGTAGGAATGTAAACAGTTTAACCTTTTAACATCCCTCATGATTTCTTTTTCCTGTTTACCTTTTTATACTTCTCTAGGGTCTTGTATTTGAAAGTCAAATTTTCTATTTAGTTCAGATCTTTTCATCACAAATGCCTGAAAGTCCTCTTTTTCATTGGTCTCATTTCTTCCCCTGAAAGATTATACTTAAATCCTGTAAAAGGGTGCTACGTATATATTTTTTGTCCTTATCATTGTTTGAGTATATTTCTAGGAAGCAAAATGGGTTTTACATTTTGTTATTTCCATCACAACAATTTTAATATTATAGCAAACATGCTATAATAATTTTAATAGCTAACATTTTAAAAATCTTTATAAAAAAGACAACTGTCTATGATCAAAGGTGGAAGGAACTTTTGAGATCATCTTACCTAACCCCTTCATTTTACAGTTGAGGAAACCGAAGCCCAGAGAGGTTAAGTGACTTGCCCAAGGTCACCATACGTAACAAGTGGGAGGACTAGGATTTGAACCTAGGTCCTCTGATTCCAAAAGCTGTTAAAATATTTCCCTTCATTCTTTATTGAAGCAATCAGTTTTGTTGTTTTTGTTCAGTGGTATCCTACTCTTTGTGGCTCCACTTAGGGTTTTCTTGGCAAAGATTCTGGAATGGTTTGCCATTTCCTTCTCCTACTCTTTTTACAGATGAGGAAACTGAGGCAAACCGGGTGAAGTGACTTGCCTGAAGTCACATAGCTAGTAAGTTTCTGGGTCCAGATTTGAACTCAGGTCTTTCTGATTCCAGGTCCAGGGCTCTATTGCACAAGACACCTAGCTGCCCTCAACCAGTCAGCAAGCATTTAATAAATACACTCTGTGCTAGGCATTCTACTAAGCCCTGAGACACAAACGCAGTCCTTGAGCTCAAGGAGCTCACAGTCTTGTGAAGTAGTAGTGCTTTATTTGCAGAAACGGAGGACTGATTGTGTAGTGTTGGATATACCAGGGCTTCCTAAACTTTTTCCACTCATGACGACCCCTTTATACCCAAGAAATTTTTACGTGACCCTGGATATATAGGTATATAAGATAGATATACATAACCTTTTACTGTTGCCAAATTTTTTGCAACCTCCAATTTAAAAAACTTTGGTCAAATTTTTAATTAAAAAAAAAACCCCACAGTGTTTTTGTCTAGTCTTTGGCATCTGCTGCTTGGAAACTTGTCCCTTTTATGCCTATAGTTGTTAAAACTCAACCTGATGTTTAATGGTCATAAGCGGCAAAAAACCAGAGGTCCTCAAGGTGGTGATGTTTCCTCATGAAATAAACAGTGTGCTCATTAAAATGAGATGCAGTACTCCTTAAAAATAATAAATTATGTAGTGAATTGGAGCTGACAGAGTTCAAAGTACATATAGTGATGCTGAAATAATAGATTTTTTTCATGCTGCTGAAAAGTCCATCTACTCTTCATCCTTCATCCTCCCTTGCTCTTATGTGAGTCCTCTGCTCAGGGCAAGAAAGACAACCTTAGTAGGATACATCAGGCTTAATATGAAAACTTCTACCAATGCAGACTGACTGGCCATTCTGTAGCTTGACTTCTTAGAGAGTTTTCTAGAAGATTAAGAACTTAAGCATCTTTTTAATGTTTGTTTCATTAATTATTTTTTGTCAAAAGACATTACTATTATGCCTCCTTGGAAGCACGTTTGTATATCAGTGCATATTTCATATATTTGTCTAAATTTTTAATATAATTATATGAATCTATCTATTAATATGTATTTTGTATTTTAGTGCAGGTAAGGCACAGTGGCAAGGCATTGTTCTTCTATGTTAGTAAAATGTAATAAACCAAAAATTTTAATATTTATATGAATATGTACATTTGATTGAAGTTAGCTATAATTTTAAAACTTTTGTTTTGATGATATGGTTAGGCATTTTTTTGGGGGGAAATGCTATCCTTGAAATAAACATTGAGTTATTGAAATGGTTATATCATCATATTATATATACCTGTATGTGTATATGCCAGTATCAAGAAGTACTTGACGTCAGTCTGAGAGTGTGAGAAAACTAAATTTAAGCTATTTCTCTTATTCTTTAAAATAAGGGGAAATGGTAATCCAGTGGCAGCAATGCAGTCTGTTATCATTACCATTTCAAGGAATCTGTTTTCTTTCCTGCTTGTAAACGCTGTTCTTTTTTTTTTTGCCTAATAGAAACTCTTTAATTCATCTTTGTTCATTATCATGTGTTTTGTATTAGGGTAGTCATGAACCGTGACAGAGTAATAATTCCTTCCACTCTAAAATGAATTAAATTGTAGAACTAGCAGGTATTTTGGCAGTCATCTAATCCCTCTCATTTTGTTGATGAGAAAACCAAAGCACGGTGACTTGGTCAGCACTACAAAGGTCGCAGAGCTGGAACTTTGACTAAGGTCTAAAAAGGCCTTCTGTCTTGCTGCTTCTTTTAGTCCTTCTTAAGGGAAGAGTGTCAGACTTCAAATTCTTAATCACATATGGACATTTTGAACATATAGTCCATCTTGCTTTCCTAGTCTGTTACAATTGAGTTACTTTCATTTTCCATTGCAACACCATCAGATGCCCTAAGGCAATTGCATTGGGTACATGGGGGGGGGTGATTTGGCTTGAGCTTTATTATAATCATTGTTTTGGGGCCTGATTCCTCCTATTTTTTTCTTCAGCATAGTTTTTATTATAAATTTAATAAGACTCTTAGCAGAAACTGTCAAATGCAATAAGGAATGAATTCATAAATAAATTTATAAATTATGAAATATTTGCTGTTTGCCAAAGTAACAAATCCCTATTTGCATTTTATAGGGGTGTGTGTGAAATCCTTGGAATCTTCCTTCTTTCTTTCCTTCCTCCCTCTCTTCCTCTAGTTTCATTTAAGTAAGTGAGATAGAATGATTTCGATTTAGAAACAAAAGATGCGTGTTCAGATACTACCTCCGTGCCTTACTTTTACTACCTGTTTCACTTTGGGCAAGTCATTTAACTTCTTCATGTCCCAGTATTGTTGTTGCTGCTGTATGCTTATCTATAAAATGAAGGATTGGACTTGATAACCTGTGAACTCCCTTCCAGTTCTGAATATCTGAGTCTTTGATCCATGACAGTAAGTGACTGTAAGTAAGCCACATCACCTCTTGGCTTCCTTTGCAAAATGGGTTTGGACTAGATTTCTGACAGCCATCCTGAATCTTCTTTTCTTGAAACTGAGATGGACTAATGAAACATTAAATCTTATCTTGGGCACCTAAAAAGACAGTGCTCTAGGGGCAGCTAGGTGGCGCAGTGGATAGAGCACCGGCCCTGGAGTCAGGAGTACCTGAGTTCAAATCCAGCCTCAGAACATTGACACAGTAGCTGTGTGACCCTGGGCAAGTCACTTAACCCCAATTGCCTCACCAAAAAAAAAAGACAATGCTCTAGAATAATTTTAAGGCTACAGGGAGGAGTTGTTAAATAAAGATTTAATTTTAAGGCAAAGCAAAAGGTCCCTTTCTTTTACTATGCTGAAATGGGCACCAAGGCCCCCATGAGTGACCTCGTCTTGATGATTACCCTCCTTCATCTTCTTCCCCAGCTCCACTGGTTCTTCTTTCCATTCTTTCCTTGTTTGGTGGAGTGGAAAGAATGCTGGAGGCAGAGGTAGAAGAGCTCCTGCAGCTTCCTCATCCCTAAAATGGGTGTTTGGACCAGATGATGCCTGTCTCTTGACGTTTCTAAAAATTTATGCTCTTGTATGTGTTATGAGTAAATGTAGTGATCTCCTCCATCATCTCCTGAACAGCTTTCACTTTATGTTGCACCTGTTCTCACGGCTCCTCCACTTCTCTTACTTCACCATCAGATTTCTCAAATAAACAAAAGAGCCTCTAGTTCCACACCATGTTTCCTCCTTACCTGCCCTTCGTCTCCCACCACCACCACTACTTTTGAAATAGTTCCCTCAAAGAGAGAGCCATGCCATCTTTTAAGTAGATTCAAGGACCTTTTCTGTCTTTTTCTCCTTGACCTCTAACATTTAACATGGGTGAGAACCTTTTCCTTCCCCTTCTTCAAACTTAATGGTTTTTGTTTCTGTAACATTACCGAGCTGATTGAGTTGGTTTGGGCAAGTAGGAAAAAGGAGATGGGTAAAGGTGATGTGATCAGGTAAGAGCATCCTAAAATTCGAGAACTTGGAGGATAAGCATTGCCTTGTAATAAATAAAGTCCAAGCTGTGGCCATTCTGGTTTCTCATAAATATAAATCAGCAGAGTTAGGGAGGAGAAAAACCAGAAAATTAAGAATTATCACCCTCGATATTGAACACATTGGGAAGGATGGCATAGGATGAAATGGAGAGGATAAATGGCCCTATAACTTATAGACTGAAAGTTCCTAGGAACAGTAGGTTGATCCATGCTTCATAGTGTAGCCTAGGGACAAAACTCTGTATTTGGATTCAAGACCTGAGTTCTACACTCGATGCTGCTGCCTACTACCTCTTCGATCCTGAACAAGTTAGAACTTGGAACATTCTCTTCTAGTTCTAAATTGATTTCTTTTTTTTTTTTTTTAGTTGTATTATCTAATGTTATCTTGAGCCAGACTATGCTGCGACTATTTTCCTAGAGTATATTTCTGCAGTTTTATAAATCTGTAGTTTGTAAGGCAAACTACTTCATGCTTTCTAACTTCAGCTGAGCTTTCACTCCTGCTCAGCAGTGTTTTTATTCATTCCTGATTAACAACAGTGGCTGTCCCAAACTACTCCCACATTCCTCAAGTCCCCAGTCTCGGACCTTGCCCTTTCTACTAAACTTCCTCTGATAATGACTTTTGTCTGGCCATCTGGAGGGGTGCTCTCCTTTTATCATCAATCCAGGAAACATTTTATTCGTCCTCTTCGGTTTATTTTATTTGAACAAACTTTTGTTGAAGTGTGAGCTGTTGGAGACAGTACAAGGATTAAATGAGATGTGATTCCTGCCCTCATGGAACTTTCGGTTCTCTTTGGGATGGAAGGATATGACACTATTAAAAGATTTGCTAGGTACATAACTATGCAGGTGAAAGAGGCAGCTACATACATTAGAAAGAGTGAAGTTCAGGGGGCAGCTAGGTGGCATAGTCAATAAAGCACCGGCCCTGAATTCAGGAGTACCTGAGTTCAAATCTGGCCTCAGACACTTGACACTTACTAGCTGTGTGACCCTGGGCAAGTCACTTAACCCCCATTACCCCCCCAAAAAAACCCACCAGGAAAAAAAAAAAGAAAGAGTGAAGTTCAGATTTTAAAATCTTTGTTATGCTTTCTTTGGCCTTGGGCAATCAGCCAGTCATAGATGAGGCATTATTTCTTGTGGATACAAAGACAAAAGATAAACAGGACAATAGTCCCTACCCTTGAGAGCCTCAGTTTCCTTCTAGGTAAAATATCCTATTGGGTTAGCAGCTAAAAGACACTACAAGGTGTTGATTCTATCACTATAAAATGATTCTATCATACTAGACACTGAGGGGTGGTAAAATGAAGTTTAAATAAAATAGATTCTCTGCCCGTAGGGAAAATATGCTGCAAATAATGCAAATGTATATAAGGTAGGTGGGAGTAAACAAAGAGCTTTGTTAGTGCCAGCACTTAGGTCTTTAGTAACTTGGAAAACTAAGGAAGACTTCCTGGAGAAGGGGGCATCTGAGTGGAGCTTTACACAGTGGATAAAAATTTAGTAGGCCCTAGGGAGAGAAGATGGGATTACAAGCATGTGGTATATCATAAGTAAAGGATGGAAATGGGATGGTAGGGATCACCTGAATTTATTAGTTAAATTTCCATGTAATATAGAATATTACAGGTGGCTAGAAAGAGTACATGACAAAATTGAAAAGGTAGGATGGCACTAGGATGTGGGAAGCTTTGAATTCCAAGCTAATAAGTTTGAACTTTAATAGGGAGTCATTGAAAGGTGCTAAATAGATGACCAAATTTACAGAAAGGTGAGTCTGACAGGGTTTGCAGGTGGTCACAGAGAAGAGGGCAAAGAAAGTAGAAGCTGAAAGATCAGTTAGAATAACCCTGAAGTACTCCCTGCACGTGGTGCTAATGAATTCCTATAGGGCCTGTTAGATTTGAAAGAGGCATACAAAATATTTGGGGGGGGAGGGTGGTTATGGAGCCAGATTGTGAATTGCTTCAAATGCCAAACATAGGTGTGTGTTTTGTTGTAGTGGTAAAGGGAAGCCACTGGAGCTTCTTGAGCAGGTAAGTTCTTGAACTGTGCTTTAGGAATATCAGTTTAACTGCTCTGTGCAATGTGGATTGGAGGCATCATGATGAGACTAGAGGAGAATTGAGAGATGATAAGGGCCCAAATGAGTTAGTGGCTAAGTAAGTGTAGGGAAGGGAACTTGTGTAAAATGCAGAGAAAATAGAATTTAAAACATCTGACAACTGACTAGATATATTTTGAGGTATGAAGAGTTGAAGCGATATCTGAGGTTGTGATCCTGGATGACTTGAAGGATGGTAGTAACCTTGACAAAAACAGGAAAGTTTGGGAGATGGTGAGTTTGAGACAGGAAGAATGAATTATTTTTTGAATGTGTCAACTCTAAGATACCTAGAGGACATCCTTTTAAAAAATATTCGGGTAAAACAATTAGGTGTTTAAAAAAAATTTTTTTTTTGGCAAAATAGTGAAAACAGAAATCTCATTCCTATTATCTTTTTATTGAATCGTTGTTAATACCTCCCTGAGTAAGTTTGCTGGATATTGTGATTTCCTCTTTCAAGGAAAGTATTTTAAGTGTTAATGGCGGGGCAGCTAGGTGGCGCAGTGGATAAAGCACTGGCCCTGGATTCAGGAGTACCTGAGTTCAAAATCCGGTTTCAGACACTTGACACTTAGTAGCTGTGTGACCCTTAAGTCACTTAACCCCCATTGCCCCATCAAAAAAAAAAAAGTATTAGTTACATGGAGTGTTCCATTGAATTAATTTCTTTATTTTAATTTACTTTATTTCATCTCATCTTGTATTTGTTATGAGGAAAATCACTTTTTTTTCCTACCTTAAAAAGAATTTTCTCAATTCTACTCAGGGGCTGCAGTTCATATTGACAACCCAAAGAAAAAAAGATAATGCCCAATTGGGGTGGTCCTCTTTGCATGACAGATCCCACTATGCCTCTGTGTCGAATTTTGATGTTGAAAAATTGGATATCATACCATGTATAGATCTTCATTTTGAGTGTTTAGACCAAGCCTTTTAGCCAACTTTTTTAGTATATTCTAATCCATTTGCTTTGAAACTTTGGACACTTAACAAAAAGGGAGGGGGGAAATGGAAGGAAGTAAAAATGCCCATTACTGGTAGCAATTTTATAGCCATGGAAGTTTGATCATAATGCTTTCTGTGCCCTGGGACCTCAAAGATTGTTCTAACAGAGTACAAACTCTGGTAGACACCACAAAGGTAGAAGGATGATGAATATAAACTCAACTTGTTGTGTAACTGTTGTTCCAGAACTAGCCTAGCTAAATTCAAGGAGGCTCATTTGTTACCAGATGATTGACTACCAGGTTTTGAGTTTCTCAACTAAAATAGCTCATGAATACCACCTGCTAAATTGTGGAAGTGCTGTAATTTACATCGGCTGAGCATGTGCCCACCATGGTGATATAATGAAATATTTTTACTCCTTGCAGTGTTACAAAGCACTGAGGACTTCTGAGGGATCAAAGAAAGTGTTCTTTTCCTTTGGAGACTCAATTTAACAAAGCATTCCTTAAGCTCCTGCTATATAGAGATCATTGTGTTCAGCACCGAGAGAATGAGAAGCAGAAAGTTTGAATGCTGTGGGGTTTATAAAGTATAGAGAAAAGTACAGTCCTTCACCTTAAGAACTGACTGATATCTTTCTCCTGTCACTAACTTCAGGTATTAATAAAAAACATGCACACACACCAGTTGTTGTACCTTTTTTCATCAGATAAATGAGTGAAAAGCATTTATTAAATACTTAGTATGCCAGGCACTGTGCTAAGTGCTGAGGATTTATATACAAAAGTGAGACAGTTGCTTTTTGGCAAGAGATTATGTTCTTATATTCTCAACTCTTTGTACATATACATGCGCGTATGGACACACATACTATACATATATGTATGTACATGTATGTCTCTCTGTGTGTATGCATGTAAACATACACCATGTTAATGTTTGGTTACTCATGTTGGAGCAAGAGGTAAAAATTGGAGTGGGAGAGGAAATGAGTTGGGGCAATGAGGTAGGAAATAGGAAATATCCAGGGTAAAGATGAAGACAAGGCTTTAGGAAGTGCAAAGTCAAGTGGTGTATTTCTTCCTGTGCATGGACTCTGGTGGTCAAATAGGGAGGATTGAACAGCAGTGGCAACAGCAGCAAGAACAACAGTACAAAAAGTGGTCAGGGGAAGCTGAGGCAGTGTGGGCCTGAGTAGTCCAGAGCTCAGTGACTTAGCTGATCAGAGGCAGGGTCTTTGGTGATCTGCTTGGAACGATGAACTGCCTAGAAAGACAAATGGTCTTAGTGTAAAGAACTGAATTACTTACATTTAGTAATATGAACATCTATGAATTACAGGCAAGAATAATTTTCTTTTCCATTCTTATCAATGTTGTCATAGGCAAAGTAGTATCTTTTCTCCTTTTCTCATTTTCCTTCACATTAAGTATTTTCTCATAGAAATATAGAAAAAGAGGTGTTGGAATAGGGTGCTTTCAAGCAGCCTTATTCAATAGGAAGAACATCCATAGCTGGGAAATAAATTAGCACTGTCTACTTCTTATTTCCCAGTATACTCTCTTTGTTCTTCATCCCATTCCCAAGACTTTTCAGTTCTGTTTTCCTTTGATGGCCATATCAATGATAATTCAAAACTAAATCAAACGACTTTGCCCTCTAGAATTCTAGAATTGTCATAAGCATGCTTTTACCTTCCAGAAATATTTTACAGTTACCCAGGACACAGGCCCAGAAAAGCTCCATATGGTTAGAAGTTTACCTGTAATAGGAAGCTGTGACCACTTCTTTTTCATCCTGCATTACTGTCATTAAACTAGAGATCATTCAGTTTTGGGGACCAGTCCTGTGATTTCGTTTATTGCAACCACAATCTTAAATGGTAGAGAAGTGAGAAAAAATTCTCTTAATGGAAGTATCTTAAAAGTCTCATTTAATTTTAAAGATGAAAAAAACCTCATAATCCTTTCCAACTCTTTTATTTTATAGATGAAGAAAATGAGCTACAAAGTAGTTAAAGTGACTTACCCAAGGTTATAGCTAGTTAGTGGCAGACCAGAATCCAGATCTCCCAATCCACTACTCTTTTTAAAATTCCATACATTGCCATCACTCTTTTTAAAATTCACTTTAATTTTATTTTTTTAGATTGCCATAACTCTTTATCACAGCACCAAAACAACTCTAGGCTTATCTTAATAAGCTATGGTTAATGTGGTGACACTAGATTAGCATTCAATTTTTTAGAATTTTAGTGAATTCATCTATAAAATTAAAGAATGCAAATGAAGGAATTTATTGGAATTCAGCACTTAGTATTTTCAATATGTGAATCAGCGTGCTTAAGTCCTTTTCTAGAAAGGATTGCTTGCTTGTTTTAGAACTTCCTCAGGGGAAAACACATGGGCCCGTGTGTTTTGTACCCATGAAACACAAAGGCCTGATGCCTCTTGCTGATTTGTGGAAATTGGGACTTGGTATCTCCCTTGACATTATTTTTGGTTTTCATTTTTCTTTATTTTTTTCCCTAGTATCGTCTAGACTGTCACAGCCATCTTCCCCCCAGTCAAGCTGTCCATCTCCCTCCATCTCAGCTGGTAAAGTCATCTCTCCATCCCAGAAGCACAGCAAGAAGGCACTGAAACAGGTAATCAGGCTAGCGTGTGCTCATCAGAAGTGTAGATTCACATTCAAAACCATGTGTCTGTTTTCATTCACCCTGGGAAATGGTTATTTAGAAACTTCAATCTGGCAAGGGTTGTGGGGTGGGGGTTAATACACTTGGAAAATTTCAAATGACCTCCAAAAGCATTAAGATGAAAGCACATTCAAAGAAAGATGAAGAACTACTATATGCAAGTAGATAAATAATGTACTATCTCCAAACAAAAATCAATAACCATGTATATCACAGGTGCTTGGAATGATTTCTGCCAGGGATAAAGTACAGTTGACTTTCTATTTTCCCCAGAGCCTCCATTGATCATTACAGTTTAGTTTGGTTTTTAAAACAAAAGACAAAAATCCTGTTTACCTTTGCAGAGTTTATGAAGGCGTTCAAGAAATTAAAATTATTTCTAATCTTTTTACATATCAAAGTTCCTCCATCTTAGTCTGTATCCATTTTCATTGCTAATGTTAGTACTTTCAAAATTTTTTTTCTATCTCCCGGGTTTCTTTTAGTGATAAGATTTTACTTTCAGATTATTGGCTTTCTCCCTCTTAATAAATCTGTCTTTTAGGAATTGCAATACAGGTAATTTGTGGATTTTTCAAGTCACAGAGGAAAAGAAGTTGATTGGAATTTTTGTTTAAGAGAACTTTGCAGCTATTCTGACTTTATGCTTAGGCTGTTTCTAAGTGACCATAGCAGAATGCAGTTGCATTGAAACATTTGATTTACTCTCTGGGGTTGTTCTGTATCACTCAGTGAGCAGTAAGCTTCTTGTCAGTCTTTGAA